>NC_058088.1:158973731-159299981 GCF_014858855.1 Bufo gargarizans
TTAGTATAATAGTAGATTGTAGATTAGTAGATCAGAATGACAGCTCTATTGTTCTCTCGATGAGCCTCGATGAAGAACCCCAGGCAAGAGCATTATCCGTGTAATGTGTGATGCTCTAATTGGGTCATTCATCCCCTTTCTATGGCTGCAGTGAATGATCTGAGACGGGTAAGCGAGACTGTTTGCCAGGTTAAAAGTCCAAGCAAAGGGTGAGGACAGGAAGCTGAATACATGGAGGGACTTTAAAAATTATATTACATAGAATGTATAATATTAGATTCTATATTACATAGAATATTTACAGATAGGCGGTTAATATGAAATAAAACATTTTAATGGCAGTGTCCCTTTACGGTTGTGCAGTGTATTGGATATAAGACTCTTTGTCACAGTGTGGTGGCTTTATTTGATTGGAACGTAACTGTCCCCAGCAACAACAAAAAAAACTCCCTTTGACCTGACCAGAAAAATGTATTTTCCTTATAAAGTATCAAATATTGGGTTAGTAATTGTAAGGCTTCGTGAGGCCTAGGCCTTTCATACACAATAGATGGTCGCCTGGTCCCGCTGAAATCACTGGGTTTGACAAAATAATTTTTTTTTGTATTCAGCTCCTATTATTCAACTAAATCATGTATTACCTGGAGTGTACTCGCCATTATAAACCGCCACTAGCATACTGGCCTGACTGCCATGCTCAAACTGGAGAGTAAATGGGTAGGAAAAAAGCATCAGATCATCATGTAGACGAGCAAACAATTTTGAACCCTGACCTTATCATAAACCCTTGGGTGTGCTCAAATGCCACCAAAATTCAGACCAATTCTACCAGATCTGGTAAATAATAGTAAGCTGTTTGATGAAGCCGCCCCACTCACTGGAGCTTCTGTATGCGCCGCGGCCTCCTCACAGCTTACCGCGCATGACACCGTACTTTGTGTAGTTGTTGTCCTTGGTATCACACCTCAGCCAGTCCCATATGCCTAGGCCATGTGACTGATGAACTCAACAGGGTCTTCTGCGTGAAGACCGTGGTGCTCAAAGGAGCGCCACTGCCTCCTCAAACAGCTGATCAGCGTTGGTTCGGATGTCGGACCCCCAACAATCAGATACTATGACTAGAGAGAGGCCACTAAATGCTTTTTGTAGAAATAAATGCACCAGTGAAGTGCGTATATATTTTACTTTCTGTACTGAAGTAGGCCAATAAAATTTCAACACATATAGCTGCAGAAGTGAACAGAGAATATATTTTTCTTTTTGTACTGAAATAGGCCACTACACTCTTTTAGCTGAAATAAATGCACCAGTGAAGTGCGTATATTTGTTTCCTTTTTATACTGAAATAGGACACTTAATGCTTTTACCACATATAACTGCATTAGTGAAATGCGTATATATTTTTTCCTTTTTGTACTGAAATAGGCCACTAAACTCTTTCAACACAAATAACTGCAGAAGTAAAATGTGCATATATTTTTCTTTTTTGGCAGATATAAGCCACTGAAGGCTTTTCAACATAGCACTTTCATCCCAATAACCAGAACAAATTGCTGGAATGCCAGAGCTGTATAATGGCTATTTGGATCCCCAAATAATGTTTCCCTGCACTTGTAAATCGCCTTTTTTTTCACAATGAGGTTTTTCCTATTGCTGTCCCTAGAGCCTTCTCACGTCTGTCCCTGCAGTCAGAACGCTGGAAAATGTCTGACTCTAAGATGGCCGCCGTATTTATAGGGCTGTGACATCACAGGACTGGCTGGCTGCTGACTGGCCGCATGCATGGCATTATGGGTCAGCCCTCCTTCCCAGAATTCCTTGCCCCATGTCCTCACACATGTAGCTGCCATTTTAGGGAAAATTGTGATTCGTTACCACGAAGCACGAGGAAATTTGCTGTCCACATCTGCATTTCCGGTCCGCGGCAGCTGCGGACAAGAATAGACATTTCTATTGAGGTGCCGGCCCGGTGTTTTGCAGGTCCGCAAAACACTGTGGATGTGTGAATGGACCCTAAAGGGAATGTTGTTTTTGTTTTTTGTTTTGTTTTTTTCCATATCATAAACTATACAGTTGCAAGAAAAAGTATGTGAACCCTTTGGAATGATATGGATTTCTGTGAAAATTGGTCATAAAATGTGATCTGATCTTCATCTAAGTCACAACAATAGAAAATCACAGTCTGCTTAAACTAATAACACACAAAGAATTAAATGTTACCATGTTTTTATTGAACACACCATGTAAACATTCACAGTGCAGGTGGAAAAAGTATGTGAACCCTTGGATTTAATAACTGGTTGAACCTCCTTTGGCAGCCATAACTTCAACCAAACGTTTCCTGTAGTATCAGATCAGACGCGCAATATGGTCAGGAGTAATTCTCGACCATTCCTCTTTACAGAACTGTTTCAGTTCAGCAATATTCTTTGGATGTCTGGTGTGAATCGCTGTCTTGAGGTCATGCCACAGCATCTCAATCAGGTTGAGGTCAGGACTCTGACTGGGCCACTCCAGAAGGCGTATTTTCTTCTGTTTAAGCCATTCTGTTGTTGATTTACTTCTATGCTTTGGGTCGTTGTCCTGTTGCAACACTCATCTTCTGTTGACCTTCAGCTGGTGGACAGATGGCCTTAAGTTCTCCTGCAAAATGTCTTGATAAACTTGGGAATTCATATTTTTTCCTTTGATGATAGCAATCCGTCCAGGCCCTGACGCAGCAAAGCAGCCCCAAACCATGATGCCCCCACCGCCATACTTCACAGTTGGGATAAGGTTTTGATGTTGGTGTGCTTTGCCACTTTTTTTCCACATATAGTATTGTGTGTTTCTTCCAAACAACTCAACTTTGGTTTCATCTGTCCACAGAATATTTTGCCAGTACTGCTGTGGAGCATCCAGGTGCTCTTGTGCAAACTATAAATGTGCAGAAATGTTTTGTTTTTTTTGGACCGTGGTGGCTTCCTCTGTGGTATCCTCCCATGAAATCCATTCTTGTTTAGTGTTTTACATATCGTAGATTCGCTAACAGGGATGTTAGCATATGCCAGGGACTTTTGTAAGTCTTTAGCTGACAGTCTGCGCTGTGCTCTTGCAGTCATCTTTACAGGACGGCCACTCCCAGGGAGAGTAGCAGCAGTGCTGAACTTTCTCCATTTGTCTTACCGTGGACTGATGAACAGCAAGGCTTTTGGAGATACTTTTATAACCCTTTCCAGCTTTATGCAAGTCAACAATTCTTAATTGTAGGTCTTCTGAGAGCTCTTTTGTGTGAGGCATCATTCACATCAGGCAATGCTTCTTGTGAAAAGCAAACCCAGAACTGGTGTGTGTTTTTTATAGGGCAGGGCAGCTGTAACCAACACCTCCAATCTCATCTCATTGATTGGACTCCAGTTGGCTGACACCTCACTCCAATTAGCTCTTGGAGATGTCATCAGTCTAGGGGTTCACATACTTTTTCCACCTGCAGTGTGAATGTTTACATGGTGTGTTCAATAACAACATGGTAACATTTAATTCTTTGCGTGTTATTAGTTTAAGCAGACTGTGATTGTCTATTGTGACTTAGATGAAGATCAGATCACATTTTATGACCAATTTGTGCAGAAATCATTCCAAAGGGTTCACATACTTTTTCTTGCAACTGTATTTATTTAAAAAAAATCCTAAAATCACTTTAGTTTTAGCACTGGCCAGTAGGCCTATAATGTGTTAAGACTTCCTGTCCTTGGAGAGCAGCCACCATGGGCCATAGACACAATGGACAGGAGATGACCTAATTGATTTCTATTTGAGACTTTTCTAGGCATGCTCTGTGACCTGTGCAGAGGTCAAGCGGGAGTTAGTAAGCTATCGCCTATCGTGAATGTCGAATCCAGTGTTTATCATTAGATAGATATCTGTCATTGTAATCCTGTCTGTGATGATAATGAGATGGCTACCCAAAAGTTACTTGTACAGAACAAGAAATCATGACCTATTATTAGGCTTAGTGGCCAGTACAAAAATTGCAGGATTATATAAATTTTATTTAAATATAGGTAGCATTTTTAATTTTTATTTTTTTTATTATTCTACATGTTACGTTATTTTCTGATGACACATTCCCTTTAACCGCCATACAGTGTTTTTACAATGGCCGGTCAGGCGGTGCTTCTGAAGAAGATGGCCGTGCTCTGCTGTAGAATCTTTTTGTCCAGGCCATTGCTACCACCTTGATCATCAGGCACTGATGGAAGATCAATATAATTGGCTTTTGATTGTTTGACCCGCAGATGCGGCAGTCAATAGTAACTGGGGCATCTAAGTTGTCGGACAGTGGGAGGGGGCTTTCTTTGTCAGTCTATCGCCACCCTGTCATGCAGTTATAGGGGGCTAATGCTTTACTATTTCAGTCAGTGGTCTCTGCCAGAAGCATGGTCCAATAGCTCATCTGTCAGCGTACTACTATGGGGGGAATTTATCATGAGGGTAAAATCTGAAGTCCGTTTTGCTTGAGTCTGCGTTGTCATACTTTATGCCACATTTATCAGATGTCTCATGTTACTTGATACATTTTTCTCATCCTTAGACCTAACACTCTCTTGTCTAGAGAAGCTCCTCCACCCTCCTCCTGGACTGAGATTCCGACTTTTAAAAAAAAAAGTCTTAATGATAAATCTGCACCTATATTACAAAACTGGAGTGAGTGATGTACAAATGCAAAAGTTGAAAAGTTTTTGCGCAAAGGAGTCCAAAAAAGTCGCACAATTTTTCTGTGAGTGCAAAAAGTCACAAAAGCCCTATTTTTGTGACTTTTTTTAAGCCAGAATTCTGAAGTGAAGGTATGATAAATCAGGGCCTATGTATGTCAAAGGATTACAGAAACGAATATACAGTAGATTGGTCAGACGATGATGCAGGAAACTGGCCCTGACAAAAAAGAGGGTGAGGGGCTGGGAGAGGAAGCAGAAGAAATAAGGGGGCACAGAGTCACTTGAGCCCACCCTCGGTGCCCCAAGCTACTCATTTGCATATATAGATTAAAAGTACTTTTTCTCCTGAATGAAGCTATGGATTGCTAAATGAAAGGTATCCTTACATTCATATGAGCTAGATCTACAAGGCATTGTGCATGGTAGAATTCCTTCTAAGGGGTTAATAAGGCAACTATATTAACAGTGATCTTAAAGATCTTAATGAGTTTGCAAGTTCACAATGGGAAACAGACATCCTATAGGATTTCTGCCATAAGGAGAAGACAAATGTGAAAACTTCACTGTTTATTGAACAATGGTTCCACTGATAAATCATCACTATGTGGCGGTGTACTGTAAAGCTCTCTTGCTGTCTCCTGTGTGCAGTACCAGGCAGTTACAGGTACTCAAGGCAATGTATGGAATGCATGCTGGCGGTGATCTATCTTCATGGTTAATGCTTGTAGACTGTTGGCAGGTGTCTAAAAGGGGTACATTTACACGCAGTAACTTTGTTGCACAAATTTCTGCAGCTGAAAATCAGTTCCATTCATCTGAGTGGGGTTGTTTCAGCCGAAATTACACGGATCTGCTAGGATGGTATAATTAGGAGTGCACTTAGGCCTCTTTCACACGAGCGTGGCGTGTGAGGGCCCGATAAGATGCGGGTGCGTTGCGGTAAAATGCACGATTTTTCTGCGCGAGTGCAAAGCGTTTTAATGCGCTTTGCACACGCATGAGAAAAATCGCCATGTTTGGTACCCAGACCCAAACCCAGACTTCATCACTGAAGTTCGGGTTTGGGTTAGGTGTTGTGCAGATTTTATTATTTTCCCTTATAACATGGTTATAAGGGAAAATAATAGCATTCTTAATACAGAATGCAAAGTAAATTAGGGATGGAGGGGTTAAAAAAAAAAAGTTTACTTACCTACTCCATAGCTGCCGGTCTATGTTCTATCTTCAGGACCTGGCAAAAGACCTGTGGTGACGTCACTATGGTCCAATCACATGGTTCATCACCATGGTGAGGGATCATGTGATGTGACGTCACCACAGGTCCTTAGCCGGCAGCTCAACATTACAGAAGAAGACAGAGATCCGCAACTACGCGAGCAAGTGGACTTGGTGAGTTAATATTTTTTTTAATTTTTAACCCCTCCATCACTAATTTACTATGCATTCTGTATTAGGAATGCTATTATTTTTCCTTATGACCATGTTATAAGGGAAAATAATACAGATCGGGTCCCCAGCCCGATCGTCACCTAGCAACCATGCGTGAAAATTGCACCGCATCCGCACTTGCTTGCGATTTTCACGTGGCCCCATTCACTTCTATGGGGCCTGCGTTGCGTGAAAAACGCTGAATGTAGAGCATGCTGCGATTTTCATGCAACACACAAGTGATGCGTGAAAATCACCGCTCATGTGCACAGCCCCATAGAAATGAACGGGTCAGGATTCAGTGCGGGTGCAATGCATTCACCTCACGCATCCGCGCGGAATACTCGCCCGTGTGAAAGGGGCCTTAGCCTTTCTGCTGCCTGGGGTGAAAATTGAAATTGCGTCCCCCTCAGGCCCCACTGTTAAAGGCATACTGTGATACAGTTGACTACAGAGAGATGAGCATTTCCACAATGGAAGCGCTAATTTCCAATGGCCCCGCCACCGCCCCCACTTGTCTCCAGTCCCCAGCTGGCCTCATTGGAGGTGCACCCCTGGGTATAATTTACTACATTATGGTATTGCTGGCCCCGCTTGTGTTGGTCCTGCCTTCTGTCAATTTGGACCAGACTACGAAATGGGGCCACTTTCATTTTTTTCCCAGGGCCACTTTAGGTTTCCAGTCTGCCCCTGGACAGGAGCCATACCAAGACTTTTATCGGGTTAGTGGTGTTTTTTTGTTTAGTTTTTTACACATTCCTGCCCTGTAAGGCCTCTTTCACATGACCGATACGGATTGTTTCAGGATGCGTTCAGTGAAACTCGCACCATTTCGCAAGCAAGTTTGGTCAGTTTTAACTGCAATTGCGTTCAGCGTTTGTTATTTTTCTGCGTAGGTGCAATCTGTTTTGATGCTTTTTTCATGCACGTGAAAACAAACCGACGAATTACAAACAACATCTCCTAGCCACCATCATTAAAAAAAAAGCATTGCATCCGGGTGCAATGCGTTTTTCACTGAAGCCCCCTTCATTTCTATGGGGCCAGGGCTGCGTGAGTAACGCAGAATATGGAACATGCTGCGATTCTCACACAACGTAGAAATTATGTCATGTGCACAAACACATTGAAATGAATGGGTCAGGAATCAGTGCATTCACTTCGCACATTGCACCCGCGCGGGAAATTCGCTGGTGTGAAAGAGGCCTAAGGCTCCTTTCACACGGGCGAGTTTTCTGCTGCGCGGGTGCAATGCATGTGGTGCACGCATTGCACCCACACTGAATCCAGACCCATTCACTTCAATGAGGCTGTGCAGATGAGCGGTGATTTTCACGGATCACTTGTTCGTTGCGTGAAAATCGCAGCAGGTTCTATATTCTGCGTTTTTCACACAACGCAGGCCCCATAGAAATAAATGGGGCTGCGTGAAAGTGCAAGCAAGTGCGGATGCGGTGCGATTTTCACTCATGGTTGCTAGGAGATGATAGGGATGAGCAACCCCGGACCCCATTAAAGTAAAAATTCAATGTATTATTTTCCCTTATAACATGGTTATAAGGGAAAATAATAGCATTCTTAATACAGATTGCGTACTAAAATGTCAATTTGAGGGGTTAAGAAAAAAATATATATATATATTTAACTCGCCTCATCCACTTGTTCGCGCAGCCGGCATCATCTTCTTTCTTCTTTCAGGACCTGCAAAAGGACCTTTGATGACGTAATCACGCTCACCACGTCAGCGCAGGTCCTGCTGAATGAAGATAATAGATCCTCCTGTCTTCATTCAGCAGGGAAAATAATAAAATCTACAGAACACCTAACCCAAACCCGAACTTCAGTGAAGAAGTCCGGGTTCGGGTCTGGGTACAACATTTAGTTTTTTTGCACGCGCGTGCAAAACGCATTGCACCCACGCAATAAAAACGGAACAACGCAATTGCAGTCAAAATTGCGCGTGCACTCCCGCGGGTTTCCCGCAATGCATACGCGACACATCCGGATCAAATCCGGGATGCCTGTGTGAAAGAGGCCTAACAGTCCCATTCAAATTGGAAAAACCCTCCCCAAATTTTTTTTATTTAATTGAAGATTTTGTTATGTGTGTCTGCAGTAAATCTTGTTGGCGCACAACTCGGGGACACGATTGCATTTTTAACCCCTCAGTGACATAATTAACTTTAGCCTTAAGCACCAATAATATTTTCCCCCTTTGTGTTCCAGCAGTCATAACTTTTACATTTTTTACTAAATTTTTTTTTTTTTTTGCGGGATTAGTTGTAGGTTTAGGAACCATAGTAGAGTCGTTTTATTATTTTATTTTTAGGGGGATAAATGTGTCTGGACCGATTTCCCCTGCCACACCACCTTTTGGACAGTGGCGAGGGTGGCGTAGAAACATCATTCACATCTAAATTTAGGTGCAATGGCATTTAAAGTCTGTGGTTTGTCTCATCTACAAACTGGGAGTTCATCTAAATTTGTCGTACAGACCTTGGCGTGCTTTTCCTTCTGTAAAATTACCATCTCTTTCCATTTAGAAATGTAAAATGCCAAATATTTGATGATTTGTTAACATTGGTAGTAGTCAGATATATTTATATTATCCTGGGCGGCAGTCCCAGTCTTCTGAAATTCCGAATACCTGCCAAAAAATTAATTTGTTTTAATTGTTCATCTAGGAAACAAAATAATCTTTTTATTTATAAAGCTACGTCTGTATTCTTTCTACGTAATTCAAGAGATCAAGAGAAGATTACAATTTCCATAAAAGTAAAGTAGCCAAAGTGGTGCTTTTACCAGCTGGATCCCACCAGTGGTAGAACTCCACATCAGGATTCAGATGACTGTCCAGATGTTTACAGATGTATAGGCTCCATTATTATCCCAAACTCTTCCATTAACCATGGGAGCTTTCAACAATTATTTCCTAATTCCCTGCTTTTAACCTTACAACCTGTCTGCAGGGGGCAGCATCCAGACTATGGAACCTAGGCTACAGGATGTTCTAAAACAGCCTATGCCTGCTGCACCATCTGTAATTGGCACACTGATGCCCACCTAGGAGACCAAGATTAGTACCTATGTAGGAAGGTAACCTAAAACAGGTAGTGCCAATAGGGGCAAAGCTTGTTTTAAAGAGTAAATCTGGTCATATACTGAAACTGTGCATGCCGAAATTTCACTTCTATGAATGGTGCTGTTCAAGAGTCCCCGGCCTCATCGCGTTCCTCCAGGCCACAAGTATAGGACAGGGAAGTATGTGTTATTGTGGGAAAAAAATGTGTGTGTAGGGGCTCTAAGGTTTAAATTTTTAATGTGTTTGGGGTTACACTTTACATTATGAACAAGGAGCAATTACAATACTTACAATATTCTATTATCAGTCCACAAAATATAGTCATAGCAATGTTCCTCATCCATAATCTGACTTCTATGTTCATGCTATGGTGCCTAATACAAATTAAATGTCTTCATAATACTAACAGATGCCATGACATAGGCAGTATTAACGTGTAACTGTTGTTTCCCTTTCGCCCATGACAGCACCCTTGAGAGACCGCCTCCATCCAGGACAGGAAACAGGAACTTTCGTGGAGAGCTCATAAGGAGGAGCATGGCCCCGAGACCACCAGTTCCTGTTTCCTGTCCTAGACAGAGGACGGTTCGTGGAGAGAAGAAAAGAAAAAGCTAGGCTGCAGGGCCCCGGAGGAATTGTGTTAAGAGTGGGGTTACCTGTTCCGGCATAAGTCTCCTCTTGGAGCCGCCGGCCGGAGTCTGGTGCTGCTGCTGGGGTCTGGCTTACGCTCCGCTGGCGATACTCTGCAGTCCCGGGCTCACCGAGAGGTGCGTTCGGCACGCCGGTCCTGCCCGACAGTGCTCAGGCGGGCCGGGGCCTTCTCCTTTGCCGCGCGCAGGGGGAACTAAAAATCTCGCGATGCGGCGAGATCCGGGTCTCGGTAGAGACTTCCGGTTTTTGGAACGCACGCAGCGTGCGTTCCGGAAGTAGGAAGAGCCTTCTCCTACTTAGGCCGCAGAAAGTTTCCAGCAGGACCCGACCGAGGACTTCGGACCCACAGGCGCACGGTCAGCAGCAGCCCAGCCAGCCAGCCTTACAGGAAGCCACATTTCCTTGGATCCGGGGAGTCACTCTCTATCCCACAGCAGTATGGAGGAGGAGAGTGCCTTACGCGCCGATCAACAGGAGGGTCATGAGATCAGACCGGTACTCCTGGTGGGGTAAGGGGGATCATTCCCCACCATTTATTTCAACATCCACTGCTAGGTCTCTGAAATTATGGCTAGAGGAGTTAGAATCTCACATTCAGAACAAGACCCCGAGAGATCAATTGTTAACCGTTTTCCCCACTCTACTTAAAGCAGTAGACTTTATTTCTGATGCATCAGCCGATGCTTTAAAATTAAATGCTAGATCAGCCGCTCTTTCAAATTCAGCCAGACGAGCTATTTGGCTAAAAGGTTGGTCGGGAGACACGGGATCTAAAAATAAGCTGTGTGCAATTCCTTGTCAGGGCGATTATCTTTTTGGATCCGTCTTAGACGACCTTTTGGATAAAGCCTCGGACAATAAAAAAGGATTCCCTGTCTCCAGACCCCCGAAAAAAACAACGTTTTTTTCGCAAAAACAAGAAAGATTTTTTTAGGGGGCAGAGGAAAGACTTCAGAGCTGACAACAAGAATAGGAAAAGCAAGGGGTTTCTCTTCAGTTCCCAATCCTCCTCAACCTCTAAACCATCACAGCAATGACGGTTTCTCTCCTGTGGGGGGCAGACTTTCTCTCTTCCTCTACGCCTGGGAGAAAATCTCCTCAAGTCTCTGGATTTTAGGCGTTATAAAGGAAGGGTTTTGTCTAGAGTTTGTCTCCCGCCCACCGGACAGATTCAAAATCACAAATTTTCTAGGAAACCCGAGGAAAAATCTAGCCTTACAACAAGAGATTGTATCCCTACTTCGGAAGAATGTTCTAATCCCGGTGCCGGAGGCAGAGAAGGGCGAGGGTTTTTACTCCTCCCTTTTTCTGGTCCCCAAACCGGATGGAACATTCAGAACTATTATAAATCTAAAGGATTTAAATCAATTCCTCTCTTACAAAAAATTCAGAATGGAGTCGATCCAATCAGTCATAAAACATCTGTTCAGGGGCTGCTTCATGGCTACGATAGACGTAAGAGATGCGTACTACCACATTCCCATTCGGCTAGACTGTCAAAAATTCCTCAGAGTCGCGGTTTCTATAGGAGGTCACATCCAGCACTTACAATACACAGCCCTTCCCTTTGGGATTTCTCAAGCTCCCAGACTTTTCACGAAAGTCATGGCAGAAGTCATGGCTCATGTAAGGGAAAAAGACATTTTATTAATACCTTACTTAGACGACCTCCTGGTGGTAGCAGAGTCAAGATCCATTCTAGAAGCGCACCTCAAAAAAGTAGTGCAGATCCTAGAAGACCTCGGCTGGCAAATAAACGGAGAAAAATCCCATTTAATTCCTTCCCAAGTTTGCATTTTTTTAGGGATGATGCTGGACTCAAAAAAACTACTCTGTATTCTACCCCAGGACAAGATTCAGAGATTAATACAACAGGTTCAGTCCCTGATATCGGCAGAGAACCCTACTATCAGACAAGCAATGGCGGTCTTGGGCAGAATGACCTCAACTATACCAGCGGTCAGTTGGAGCCATCTTCACTCCAGACCCCTACAGTGGCAAATTCTGAAGGAGTGGCAGGGTTCCCTCCGCCCATTAGATACACCTTTCACACTCACCCCCCAAGTGATCCAGTCCCTTCACTGGTGGCTGAACCCCGTAAACCTGTCCCAGGGGCTCCCTTGGTTCCAACAAGACTTTGTTACCCTTACCACCGACGCAAGTCCTTCCGGGTGGGGGGCCTGTTGCCAAGGGGACTTAAGACAAGGTGTTTGGGAAAGAGAGCAGAGTCTAGACTCCCAAAACATGAGGGAACTGAGGGCGGTCTTTTTCGCCTTAAAAGAGTTCCTTCCTTTACTACAGGGAAAGTCTATAAAAGTTTTTTCAGACAACGCCACAGTGGTCTCCTATCTGAACAAACAAGGAGGAACCAGATCAGAAAATCTGATGCGGTTAACAACGGATATCTTTTCCCTTATAATTCCTTCTGTGCCGTCCCTTATGGCAATACATCTAAAAGGTTCAGAAAACAAAGTGGCAGATTTCTTAAGTCGAAATACACTAGACCAGGGGGAATGGTGTCTGAACCAAAGGGTGTTCGATCAAATAATTCGACTTTGGGGTCGTCCTCATCTGGACTTGTTCGCCACCAGAGAAAACAGAAAGTGTCATCGTTTCTTTTCCCTCAGCACGAGAGATTCACCAACAGGGATAGATGCCTTCTCCCTTCCCTGGCCGAACCAGCTCCTCTACGCCTTTCCTCCGTTAAGGCTTCTTCCAAGATGTTTACAGAAGCTGAGACAGGAAAGAACAACAGTGATCTTAATTGCTCCTTTCTGGCCCAGAAGAACCTGGTTCACCTGGTTGAGGAAGCTATCCTTGACGGACCCTTGGATTCTCCCGGAGTGGCAAGATCTTCTATCCCAAGGACCAGTCAATCATCCGAGTGTGAAGCAGCTACACCTAACAGCATGGCTCTTGAGGGGGAAATCCTAGAAAGTAGAGGACTCTCCAAGAGCGTAGTTTCCACTTTACTATCTTGCAGAAAGGATGTCACCTCCTCTATTTATCTCAGGATTTGGAACACCTTCCAGAAGTTTGCCAAGGATCCAGTGAATCCTTTGAATCCCCCACCTATGTGTAGGATTTTAGATTTTTTGCAAGCTGGACATGAAAAAAATTTGAGGCCAAGTACTCTGAAAGTACAGGTATCCGCTTTGAGTGCGTTCTTTGATTCTTCCATCGCTAGCCACCCGTGGGTCCGAAGATTCTTTAAAGCCATCAGCAGGCTTAGGCCTATACCTGGACCTTCAATTCCCCCCTGGGACCTCAACTTGGTCCTTACTAGCCTCACAGAACCTCCCTTTGAGCCACTTAAACAGTTACCTATAAAGATCTTGTCTTTCAAAATAGCGTTTCTTGTCGCAATTACCTCAGCAAGGAGGGTTGGTGAGATTTCGGCCTTCTCTACCTCGCCTCCGTACACTAACATCTTAGATGATAGGGTTCTCATTAAACCAGACCCTTCCTTCTTACCGAAAGTGGTTTCTATGTTTCATAGAACGCAGGACATTATCCTTCCTTCCCTGTGCCAAGATCCGAGAAATGAAAAAGAGGAAAAACTGCACTGTTTAGATGTAAAAAGATGCCTATCTCATTATCTGGAGGTTACTAGTCAGTGGAGGAAAACCTCAAAACTCTTCATTCAGTTTAGTGGGAAAAATAAGGGCCTCCCAGCCTCTTCTAAAACCCTTTCCAGATGGATCGTAAGAGCCATTAATTTGGCCTATTCTTCAGCTGGAAAGGCGCCCCCGGGGGGCTTTGGTGCTCATTCTACAAGATCAGTCTCCACCACTTGGGCAGAAAGGGCTGACGCTACCCTAGAACAAATTTGTAGAGCAGCCACATGGCAGTCGCCTAGCACCTTCTTCCGTCACTACAGATTGGACCTAGGCAATAGAGAACAGCTAGCCTTCGGTAGGAAAGTCCTCCAGGCGGTAGTCCCACCCTAAGAAATAAAGGGATTTCTATTCTAATCGTCTCTCAAGGGTGCTGTCATGGGCGAAAGGGAAATTTAAGATTACACTTACCGGTAATCACTTTTCCATAAGCCCATGACAGCACCCGGGTTTATTCCCACCCTGATATTCATATAAAAAAAAAAAAAAAAAAAAAAAAAAAGATATAGAGAAAAAAAAAATAAATATATATATAAAAAATATATATATACATATACAAAAAAAAAAAAAAAAGATATAGAGAAAAAAAAATAAATAAAAATATATAAAAAATATATATATACATATACAAAAAAAAAAAAAAAAAAAAGAAGAGTGTGGTCTAGGACAAGTTCTTGCGATTAACTGGTGGTCTCGGGGCCATGCTCCTCCTTATGAGCTCTCCACGAAAGTTCCTGTTTCCTGTCCTGGATGGAGGCGGTCTCTCAAGGGTGCTGTCATGGGCTTATGGAAAAGTGATTACCGGTAAGTGTAATCTTAAATTTCAGGTAATTTTACACAAGAAATAAAACTATATCTGGCCGCTATATGATTTCTCACATTTGTTTCCTGTGCAATATGTCTGTAATAATTATTTTTTTTTTTTCTGACTTGGTGGGAAGAGTCTAGTTAGTTTCATGTCCTACCAGACATAGGACATGGAGAGATTAGGCTTCCTAACATTCTGTAGATCACCATCAGGAGCAGCAGCAGTAGTAGAAGAATTGAACAGTTTACATTTAAATCCAGCAGTCTAATAGGACAGTAGATCACATACAAACAAACTGCAGTCTTGCTGACTGTCTCTCTGCCTCTATTTGTCTGCAGCAGCCCCACCCTTCTCCTCACCCCCCCACCCTTTCTATAAACTTCTATGTAATCTGATCCTTCAGTAAGCCGCAGCCCATCTTCACTGAAGATGGATCTGAGCAGAGAGTTAGTGGAGAGGAGCCTGATAAGAGGACAAGGAAACATCTTTCTCTGAAAGATACCAATTCGTTTCTAAAAAAAAAAAAAATATATAGAACAGTTAATCTTTAAATATATAGACATAGAAGTGTTCACAACAGGGACATCAACTCAGACTATTTTCTCATGGTGTGATAAGAGTTGAACAGGAAGCCAGGATCGTGTGTTTTTTGGCATAGGTTCCTACAACTTCTGTCCTTCATGCATATGTATCAAAGTATGGCAAGTGAATTACACACTTTATTAAAGGGCCAACGTACAGCACTAGGTGTTCAATCGCTAGAGTTGTGCAGTAATCTGGTTCATGATGAACATGAACTTCAAGCTGAGAAAATAAGAACTTGCTCATAATTGAAGTGCCTAATCTAGTGATTACATTTTCCTGACGCCATATTAATTTCCTGCTGCTGTCTGAGATCTTTAATGTACTATGAATTCCAGGAACAGGGCAGAGGTCCACTCCATTCACTTTGAGTCAGTAAATTTGCTCTACAAACAGGCTGAATCATCTAGGAATTGTCTAGCTGCTAAGAGGCCAGTCATGCAAGATGTACTCAGACACTCCAATGGACTAGAAAGTCTCCGACAAGTAATTTTGATTACCATCCACCAGCCACATTATCAGTAAAATGTCACTATGATCAGGGGCGTTCTGGCTATAGACTCTACAGGAAAATGTTCCGGTGGGCTGGTGCCCAGGGAGCTGCCTGAGCCCTTCTCACTACGGCTAGCCATAATTTACTGAGGTTCTGGGATAAGTAATGCTGGTAGCACCAACTACTTAGGTATCTACTACCTAGCCGGCAGCTTCTGGTTTCCTCCTAAATTGAGTTGTATCACTGACCTCAGGCCATGGACCTCTGAACCGCCATTCCGCCTCATAGGCCACAGGCTACTATGTGGGGCAGTGTACAAGTGGCTCAGGGACACAGGCATCTCAGGCCGCAGACTGGAAGATGGCAGCTTGGAACGGGGCTCAGGTTTTAATATTTTTTTCTTTACTTGGTCACTTGGGGAGCATACTACAGGGGGACACTATAGGGATCATTACTCCAGGCAGCATGCTGAAGGTAGGGCTGATTTATTGCTGTGGCTCCCATACTCACCTACCTCACCTACTTGTGTTGATCCCATCTACTTGTGTTGGACCTACCTTCTGTCATTTTGGACCTGCCTACAACAAGGGGGAAACTTTTTTTTTTTTTTTTTCCTCAGGGCTACTTTACGTTCTCAGTTCATCCATCACTATGATGCAGTAAATCGTCATTGAAACGACCACCAAAAATTTGATCGGAAAATTGCCTTCTAGAGGGGTGGTCCTGACAAAGAAGATGGCCACTCTGCATAATAAAGGATGGGACTGAAATTGTATAACAGGGATCTGGTCTAAAGGGGTATTGGCATTTCAGGGAGGTTTAGCTATAGTTGGTTATTTAAAAAAGTTATTATGGAACTCAGAGCATTAAAAAAAAAAATTTTTTTTTGTCAATTTATAATTTTTTCTGATCTCAGCGCACTCTTCCCATCGGTGATCTCGCTGTGCGACCCAGTGAGCCTAACCCACCTTCTTACGGCGACGGCTGTATCTAACTCAGGACTCCAATCCACAGGCTTACTGGCATGCTTCCTTTTTACTAACACTTGTTTAAAGGCATTTAACCCTTAGGCTAAACAGAGGTTTTTTTGGTTTTGCATTTAAATTTTTCTTCCCTATTTTCCTTGAGCCATAACTTTTTTTTATATTTCCGGTCACATTGCTGTATGAGGGCTTATTTTTTTGCGGGACAGGTTGTAATTTCTAATGCCAGCATTTATGGCATAAAATGTAGTGGGAAGCGGTAAAAAAAATCCTAATGGGGTGGAATTGGAAAAAAAAAGCAATTCCTCCACCGTTTTACGGGTTTTGTTCCCACAGCGTTTTTATTTACGGCCAAACGGACCCCTGCCCTTCATTCTCTGGGTCAGTACAATTAAAACGATACTGATATGTGTAGGTTTTTTATGTCTAAATAGTGTAAAAAAAAATTAATTTTTTTTTATCAAAGTTTATTTTATTTTTTACATCACCATATTCTGACCCCCATAACTTTTTTACACTTTTATGTCTACTGAGCTGTATAGGGGCTTATTTTTTGCGGAACAATCTGTAGTTTTTATTGATACCGTTTTAGAGTGTGCTTGACTTTTTGATCACATTTTATTAAAAAAATTTGGGTAAGAGAAGCAATGAAAAAATGGCAAATTGGCCATTTCGACCCTTTTTTCCGTTACGAAATTCATCGTATTGGAATGTTTTTTTTATATATTTTAATAGTTTGGGCGTTTTTGGTCATGATGATACCCATGATGTTTATATTTATTATTATTTATTTTTTTGCTTTTTTTATTATTATACGGAAAGGGGAGTGATTTTAAACTTCTTTTTTTTATTTTTTTATTTTTTTACTTTTATTGTTTTTGATGATTTTGAAGCTCCTTTATTTCATTTTGTTCTATCAGGAATTTTTAAAATGACATTTAAACTAGAAGTTGCTCATTTCTTATCCTGGCCTGCCATCTGGTGGCCAAAATAAGAATTGCGGCATGAACACTTAAAGCCTTGTCAGCGAGGCTTACAGTGTTCAGCGCAACTACCGATGCCCACATTGGCCGCACGGGACATCTTTTTTTGTCATTTTAGATGCCGCGATCTTGCTTGATCACAGCATCTAAAGTCTTTCATTACCGCGATTGGCACTATTGCCGCTCGCGGTAATTATCTGCAGGTGAATATGAAATATGAGTATGAAACGGCAGAAACCTGCCGGCTATGGCGCCCGCCACATCGCTTCAGCGCCGTACATGTACGGCACTGGTAGCAAACGAGTTAATAAGACATGGTTGTCGTATGAAATGCTTTTAAACAAGTGTTTATATTGTGAGTACAATATAAACACTTGGACAGGAAGTGTGGCGGTGCCACTTGGATTTTACACAGGGCGTCTGCTTCTGTTGTTTCCTGGTTACTGACCTAGGACAATCGGCCGAGGAGATTAACAGGTGTGAGTTTGAAGGTGGAGTGAAGGAAAGTGGTGAAGCATCCTGACAGTGTAAGGCTTTCTCCACGTTTCAAGTGTCACATCAGTGTGAAAAAGCGTACGTGTATCATCCGTGAAGATGTCCATGATGTCTGTTTTTACCCTCAGTGTGCCATCCGTAATCCACGGATGTTGCTCAGCTGAAAATTAATTAAATCCGTGTTGTGTCTGATTTTTCACGGACCCATAGACTTCAATGGGCGTGCTTGATCCGCATCACGGATTAAAGTAGTGCATGTCTCCGTGATTTTTTTTTTTACTGACCTCAGTTCCATTCACCTGAATGGGGCTAGTGGAAATCCATGTGCTTGCCGCCCCATTTAAATGAATGGAACTGATTTTCAATTGCCGAAAACTCTGCAACAAAATCCGCAGCGTGTGACGGCGTCCTAACAGCTCTTCTCCTGAGAAGAGAAATTAACCTCCTGGGGGTCCTGAGTTGGATACCGTGTGAAGGTGGATTAGGCTCAACGGGTCACACAGTGAGATCGTTGATGGTTAGTGTGGTGAGATCAGAAAAAATCATAAAGTGACAAAAAAAAAATCTTTTAATGCTCTGAATTCAACAAGAATTTGATATTTTATCTAGGTCATAGGCGATTAGAGGTATTTGTTGAGATTGTGGACATTCAGCTCTGTGTCTGAAAAGTAGTTTTTATTTATAGTTGGTTATTTGCCACCATTATGGCCATCATAATTAATAAAGAACAGCTGCAATGATAACTGGATAATATCTTTACCTTATGCACCTTCCAGTGTTAGAATATTTGTTGATGATCGGCAAATGAGGTGTTAAAATGTACAGAGGGTAAGACAAATGTAAAAACACCAGGGGCACCATGAGCAAAGTCTAGAGCCATGTGCCCCAAACTTCTTGCTTGGCACCATTACAAACCCTTAGATACAGACGTGGACAAAATTGTTGGTACCCTTTGGTCAATGAAAGAAAAAGTCACAATGGTCACAGAAATAACTTTAATCTGACAAAAGTAATAATAAATTAAAATTCTATAAATGTTAACCAATGAAAGTCAGACATTGTTTTTCAACCATGCTTCAACAGAATTATGTAAAAAAATAAACTCATGAAACAGGCATGGACAAAAATGATGGTACCCCTAGAAAACACAGAACATAATGTGACCAAAGGGACACGTTAATTCAAGGTGTGTCCACTAATTAGCATCACAGGTGTCTACAACCTTGTAATCAGCCATTGGGCCTATATATATGGCTCCAGGTAATCACTGTGTTGTTTGGTGATATGGTGTGTACCACACTCGACATGGACCAGAGGAAGCAAAGGAAAGAGCTGTCTCAAGAGATCAGAAAGAAAATTATAGACAAGCATGTTAAAGGTAAAGGCTATAAGACCATCTCCAAGCAACTAGATGTTCCTGTGAGTACAGTTGCACATATTATTCATAAGTTTAAGATCCATGGGACTGTAGCCAACCTCCCTGGACGTGGCCGCAGGAGGAAAATTGATGACAAATCTAAGAGACGGATAATCCGAATGGTAACAAAAGAGCCTAGAAAGACTTCTAAAGAGATTCAAGGTGAACTTCATGCTCAAGGAACATCAGTGTCAGATCGCACCATCCGTCGTTGTTTGAGCCAAAGTGGACTACATGGGAGACGACCAAGGAGGACACCATTGTTGAAAACGAATCATAAAAAAGCAAGACTGGAATATGCCAAACTACATGTTGACAAGCCACAAAGCTTCTGGGAGAATGTCCTGTGGACAGATGAGACAAAAATCGAAGTTTTTGCCAAGGCACATCAGCTGTATGTTCACAGACGAAAAAATGAAGCATATCAAGAAAAGAACACTGTCCCTACTGTGAAACATGGAGGAGGCTCTGTTATGTTCTGGGGCTGCTTTGCTGCGTCTGGCACAGGGTGTCTTGAATCTGTGCAGGGTACAATGAAATCTCAAGACTATCAAGGAATTCTAGAGAGAAATGTACTAGCCAGTGTCAGAAAGCTTGGTCTCAGTCGCAGGTCATGGGTCTTGCAACAGGACAATGACCCAAAACACACCGCTAAAAACACCCAAGAATGGCTAAGAGGAAAAAATTGGACTATTCTAAAGTGGCCTTCTATGAGCCCTGACCTCAATCCTATTGAGCATCTTTGGAAGGAGCTGAAACATGCAGTCTGGAAAAGGCACCCTTCAAACCGGACACAACTGGAGCAGTTTGCTCATGAGGAGTGGGCCAAAATACCTGCTGAGAGGTGCAGATGTCTCATTGACAGTTACAGGAAGCGTTTGATTGCAGTGATTGCCTCAAAAGGTTGCGCAACAAAATATTAAGTTAGGGGTACCATCATTTTTGTCCATGCCTGTTTCATGAGTTTATTTTTTTACATAATTCTGTTGAAGCATGGTTGAAAAACAATGTCTGACTTTCATTGGTTAACATTTATAGAATTTTAATTTATTATTACTTTTGTCAGATTAAAGTTATTTCTGTGACCATTGTGACTTTTTCTTTCATTGACCAAAGGGTACCAACAATTTTGTCCACGTCTGTATGTGTTCATCATATGTAGAAATGCTGCATACAATGACTAAATAAAGCTGCTATAATACAGTCAGGGACAGGCTGGTGCAGAGTACAAAGTACTTAGAGTACTGACACTATAACGAGCCTCGAACGTCTTGCAGAAGAGGACTTCATAGAAGGGATATTTTCGAGTCAATCACTGATCATTGGAGTCTTAATTCTTAAGGCAATAGCTGGTTCGCTAGCGGAGTAGATCGCTGCTATTACATTTATCATCTGGAGGAGCAATTGCTATGCCATATGCTGTATACATGGTGGACGAGCTCATTCATCGGGCAATCGGCGTACATCGGGCAACCTTATATGTGTGAATGTAATGAGATATGTAAGTGATTACAATATTAAAGCAAAAGGTTATGTTTTTTGGGGAAACTCAAGTGGCTGCAGAATGTCCTGCACATATCGCTGAGCTGTTAGTGTCCCCTAGATCATACTAGGGGTGACTGTGGTATGTGATGGCTCCCCAAATCATCACACCAGCAGTTGGGACTGTCCGTTGTTCCACAGCAAAGGAAGGATTGGAGCACTCACCTCCATACACTAACCCAACCACTGTGGGATCCCAAACAGAACCCGAATTTGTGGCTTCAAGGTTTCTCGTTCACGACACTACTGCAAACAAAGGTGACGGTGGCTGGCTGTCAGTGGAAGGACAAGTAATGGGCGCTGTGACACCAAATTCTTTCTGCTGGAAATGGTGTGTAAGGAAGGTGCCACCTCTGTCTGAATGATGGACAATGAAACTGAGAGCTTTTTGTGCTTGTTAGTGGATCAAACGAACCTCCCGACCTTTTGGACTCCCAGTGATCACAAGAATATGGGCTTGAGCTCCCCGTTCGAATAGAGTTGCAGACATGTAAGCGTTGCCACTGCTCCATTCAACTATATAGGACTTGCAAAGATAATACAAGCACTTGGCTATCTACAGCGGTCCCGTAGAGCTGAGTTAAGCAGCAGCGTGCGTGTGACCACTGCTCCATTCAAATGGGGAGAACAGCCCCCACTGTTATGATCAACAGGGACCCAGCAGTTGGACCCCCACCGATCCAACACTTGTCCCATGTCCAGAGGATAGGGGATAACCCCTTTAAGTGCTTACAATAGCTTAGACCTAGTATCTTGGGAAGTCAGTTAAACTTAAAGGGGTTGGCCCATCTGGGACATTGATGGCATATCCTAGTAATATGCCGTCAATGTCTCAGATGGGCCAACCCTTTTAAGCAAGTTCTTAAAGTACATACTGTAAGGAAACTAGAGTAACTAAAGTATCTCAAGAGTGCAGAGGACATAAAAACTCAGTGCAGATGTTTCTCTAATTAGTATAGAAGAGGTTCATTGTCTACAGTTACAGATGAATGTCATATACATACCAGCTGAGGCAGGATTTATTTATCTAAGGGCTCACTCAGACAGCCGTAAGTGTTTTGCGGTCTGCAAATTGTGGAGCCTCAAAACACGGATACCGCATTTTGCGGACCGCAGCTGTCTGGCCCAATTATAGAAATGCCTATTCTTGTCCGAAGGAAAGGGCTGCGGAACGGAGATGCGGAGAGCACACGGTGTGCTATCCGAATCTATTGCAGCCTCATTTAAATTAATGGGTCCGCATTAATGGTCGTCTGAATGAGCCCTAAGGCTCATAGAAAGGTTACCAAAGCAGCTATGCATGAGTGTGAGGTAGAGGAATAGACTCCTAGCATAATATATCAGTTAATTTGAAAAAAAAAATATACACGCATGGGATTAGTTGGGGCCGCCCTATAAGGTAATACCATAATTAGCCTATGTCAAAACTGATAACAGGTCCTCTTTAAATGGTGGTATCAGGGGGGGTGGGGCGTGTAGCAATAGTTTCTCATAGTTTTTCTAGATCTGTAGTTACCAGTGATACAATTTTGGAATGTGTACGCTTTTTTTTTTTTTATTACTTTTTATTCCATTTTGTTTGGGGGAGATGACAGAAAAATTGCAAATTAGCCATTTTGATTTTTTTTTCCCCTTTACAGCATTAACCGTATAGAATATTTTCATCGTATGGGCGTTTTGGGACATGGCAGTACAAAGTTTTAATTATTTTTACTATGGAAAAAGGGGATGATTTTGTATTTTGATTAATTTTTATATGTGAAAGCAGGAGAAACCCGGCAGCTATGGTGTAGGTGTCATCTTTAAAGACCCGACTTTCGATGTACGTGGGTAAGGGGCTTTGGTAGTCCAGAGCCACGTCCATAGTCCAGGTTTCAGATATGAATTTTCAGAGTGTTTTCTGCTGATTTTCTGATGTCTGCTGCTTGCTCTTATAATTTTCATTCTGCATAAAACTTTGAGGGGTATTCCTATCTGGACATTCATGCCATAATGGTAGGATATACCATAAATGTCCAAGAGTCCCACAGTTTTGCCAGCTGTCCAGAAATTCCTGGAGAGTCTATACAAAATAGACAATTTTTGTCCATGATTTTTTGTTGGAGGCTGGTAATTCTTGGGCAGGTCATATTAACATAGTAACATAGTATATAAGGCCGAAAAAGAAATTTCTCCATCCAGTTTGGCCTGTTATCCTGCAAGTTGATCCAGAGGAAGGCAAAAAAAACTGTGAGGTAGAAGCCAATTTTCCCCACTTAAGGGGGAAAAAAATTCCTTCCCGACTCCAATCAGGCAATCGGAATAACTCCCTGGATCAATGACCCCTCTCTAGTAGCTATAGCCTGTAATATTATTACACTCCAGAAATACATCCAGGCCCCTCTTGAACTCTTTTAGTGAACTCACCATCACCACCTCCTCAGGCAGAGAGTTCCATAGTCTCACTGCTCTTACTGTAAAGAATCCTCTTCTATGTTTGTGTACAAACCTTCTTTCCTCCAGACGCAGAGGATGTCCCCTCGTCACAGTCACCGTCCTGGGGATAAATAGATGATGGGAGAGATCTCTGTACTGTCCCCTGATATATTTCTACATAGTAATTAGAGCTCCCCTCAGTCGTCTTTTTTTTCTAAAGTGAATAACCCTAATGTTGATAATCTTTCAGGGTACTGTAGTTGCCCCATTCCAGTTATTACTGTAGTTGCCCTCCTCTGGACCCTCTCCAGCTCTGCTATGTCTGCCTTATTTACAGGAGCCCAGAACTGTACACAGTACTCCATGTGTGGTCTGACTAGTGATTTGGAAAGTGGTAGGACTATATTCTCATCACAGGCATCTATGCCCCTTTTGATGCAACCCATTATCTTATTGGCCTTGGCAGCATTTGCCTGACACTGGTTTTTGCAGCTTAGTTTGCTGTTTATTAAAATTCCTAGGTCCTTTTCCATGTCAGTGTTACCCAGTGTTTTACCATTTAGTATGTACGGGTGACTTGCATTATTCCTTCCCATGTGCATAACCTTACATTTGTCAGTGTTAAACCTCATCTGCCACTTCTCTGCCCAAGCCTCCAATCTATCCAGATCCCTCTGTAGTAGTATACTGTCCTCTTCAGTGTTAATTACTTTACACAGTTTAGTGTCATCTGCAAAAATTGATATTTTACTGTGCAAGCCTTCTACAAGATCATTAATAAATATATTGAAGAGAATAGGGCCCAATACAGACCCCTGAGGTACCCCACTAGTGAGTGTGTACCATTAATAACCACCCTCTGTTTTCTATCACTGAGCCAGTTACTTACCCACTTACAGACGTTTTCTCCCAGTCCGAGCATTCTCATTTTATATACTAACCTTTTATGTGGTACGTTGTTTTCATTGAAATCCTCCAAGTTAGCGTCTCTTAGAAAACCTTCAAACAGTTTACCCACAACAGATGTTAAACTTACTGGCCTATAGTTTCCGGGGTCTGTTTTTGCACCCTTTTTTAATACTGGCACCACGTTTGCTATGCAAACCAATCCGCGATGTGTCGAACTCTAGCACCAGGAAGACAACACACAGTTCGCGATCACTGTCTTTGTGACATATTGCCCTTTCTGTACCCCTAATAGAGTCTCCCACTACCAGCACCTGTCTGGCCTGCCCTGCTCTCCTGGTTCCCGTCTTACTGGAGCTGACATTCCCCTGACTGGCAGAGGAAGTGTCCGGCTGCAGCAGTGCTGTCTCTGAACCGACATCCCCCTCGTCTGCCAACTGTGCAAACTTGTTGGGGTGTATCAGATTAGAGCTAGCCTCCCTGGCACTCTTCCCTCTACCCCGCTTTCTAACTGTTACCCAGCTAGCTACCTCACTTTCCTCAGCCTCCTCGCTTTAACCTCCCCCTCATCTACCCCATAGAGTGCTTGCTCAGTGAGAAGCAAACTCTTTTCCAAATTGTTAACGCCTCTCAGTGTTGACTCGCCCGTTTAGATACTCAATTTGTGATTCCAAACGGGTAATTTGCTCACATTCTGAACAATGATATACAGCCTCGAACGGCTGTTCCAGGACTGCATGCATCAGACAAGATGTGCACTGGACTGTGCTGTCAATTATGGAACACATACTAATGGGGATTACACAAGGAAAGCGAAAAATACAATATAATGCAGTAATAAGAAACTGATTTACTGAAGTCCCTGAATCTGAAGTCGAACACTTATACAAACATGCAACGCACAAACTCGCGTTATATGCTTGCTTATATAAATGGAGCTCTCAAAATCAGCCTGTTTTGTTTCCTTTGGATTCAAGAAAGGTCATTGTGATCATCAGGGGCATAGCTAAAGGCTCATGGGCCCTGGTGCAAGAGTTCAACTTGGGCCCCCCTTCTCTCAGTGCTTTGTGGCCAGTGGCAGGGAAGCACATTGCCTTCTTGCTGCCTGAGGCAAAAATTGAAACTGCACCCCCCATCATGCCAAATTCTTGACCTAACCCCTTCCCTCCAGCCAGAGGTGTAACTTGACCAACATGCCCTTTCTATAAAACAGGTGTCTTCTTATGTGGTACTAGGGTCTTTGGGGCACCTCAGGCTCCTGGGCCCGGTAGCGACTGCTACCTCTGCACCCCCTATAGCTACGCCCCTGGTAATCATTCTATGGCTCATACTAAAGACTCCTAATACACACATATCAGTATATTGAGCTATCAACCTATTCATTGTGGTTTTCCAATCTGTCTGCACATAATGTTGGCGGTCTGGAATTTTTGTATCTGTTGTCCAGAAAAAATCATGTCCGCAACACTAGAGTACCACCTCTAGAATTTGCTCCGATCTCAAGAAAGTGTCTTTATCGTAAATGGAATAAACTCCACACATGCGCAACTTTCTCCTTTCATGGCTATGTGACTTCTAAAAATAGCTGAGGTAATGGGCTTTGATATTTTTGGAAGCTCCATCGCAGTGAATGGAGAAAGCTGCACATGCACAGCATCCTCTAAATTCATAGTAGAACTCTGCTCTTGAGATAGGTGGAACTCGCATCTATCAGACGTTTATGGCATGTCAATAGGATTTACCTTAAATGTCCAGATGGGACAAACCCTTTAAAGGTCCGTTTACATGGGAAAATCTTTGATGGTACTTGATTGGTAGCTTGAAGATTTTTTTTTTTTTTATTTTTTTTTAGAATCAAACAAATACAAGTATTTCCATTCTAGGGAAGCTCCCGATTGGTTTTAAGTGGTATAAGTGGTTTTAACAATTACAAGTGGTGCCACTGATAACTGATTTTTGGGGATGGCACAATAAAGATAAAAAATTGGGTAATCTATGATTGATCTGTTTAGTTGTGTACAGTGTAAATTGTTGATAAGATTGTGGAAACAAACTTATTGTTATGATAATTGCTATTGTCAAATGTACTTACTAACCGAACCCTGTACAGTAATCTAACAAGAGTAAAGACACTCAAGCCGGGTTTACACCACATGATGTTACAGCCGATTGTCGGAAAGGAAGCCATCCTTTTTCGACAGTCGGCTGCTCGTTCAGTGAAGGAGAAAGTTGTATTTACATGCAGCAATCTCCTTCACAGTATGAGAACGAGGGATCACTATTGCGATCACTCATCCCCATACAGCTGCATTGTTTCTGGGCAGTAGATAGCTGTTTAGACCAGCCCAAAAATGATGATAGGTGGTGCCTGCATGAACGGCAGCATCACCCAATGAACAAGTGTTTCGGGTGATCGGCGGCACAATTTAGATGGGCAGATTGTTGGGAACGAATGTTCACACAAATGGTCGTTCACAATAATCATGCCCGAAAATCGGGCAGTCTAAATCCACCTTCACACTACTATTAATATGTTTTGGATAGGAAACTTCTTATTTGTTTCTACATTGCAGAATTGTGACTGCAGCTCTGGGCCAAATTACAGATCGCAACAACAGATGAGTGGAGTGCAAAATAAGTAATTATATGGGATGGATGGTCTCAAAGGCCTCATTCACACCATTGTAGTACGGCTCTGTCCGTGTTGTGGACCGCAAAGCACAGCTGCACAAAACATGGACATAGTCCATGTGAACTCCTCATCAGAGTGCGGACCTATTGACTTCAATTGCGTGATCCGCAAGTTGCAGTGAAAGATGGGACATGTTCTAGCTTTTGATGTGCAGAGGCACAGACCCGGAAGCCCAAGAAATGGTATTCATGTGTTTCCGTGGGCTTCCAGGTCCATGTTTTGCAGGCCCACAGATTGTGATCCACAACACGGGCATAGTGACACCACAGTTGCATGAATGGGGCCAAAATGAGTGGCTTAAAAAATTTGGCTTGTTCAACCTGGAAAAAAGACACCTTAGAGGTGATCTTATTTACAAAATGTATAAATTTGCGATCAATACAAAGAACTACCACAGGATTTACTCATTTCAAGGACTCTAAATAAAACCAGGGGACATTTATTACATATCAATAAAAGGCGGCAATTCAGATACAAAACAGGAAAGGATTCTTTGAAGTAAGACAAAATACTGTGGAATGCCCTACCATAAGAGGTAGTACTACCAAAGGGTGAGATGCTTAGCTAATAGCAAACGGAATTGAGAGTTAGCTAACAATTAAGGTTGTGTAATTGGTCTGTAGAAGGTTGACCGTTTTCAACCCATGTAATTACTGTATATGTAATACATACACTTACATTGGATGAAATGTGTGTGTGTGTGTGTGTGTGTGTATATCACAAAAATTAGGGATATTTGGCTTTCGGGTGAAATTTATGGAAAACTTAAAAGGTTCACGCTACAGTGATATTATGTCATGAAAGTAGGGCATTAAAGTAGAAGCAGCAATTTATTGAAAAAAAGCCAACAACAGTGGTGGGTATACCCCACAAAAATGTCAATGTCTCAACAACTTGTCATGTGGTGCATCAGTTGAGCTTCAATCACAGCTTGACAATGACGTCTCATGCTGTACACAAGTTGACTTATTGTCTGCTGAGGCATGGCATCCCACTCTTCTTGAAGGACGGCCCTCAGGTTATTGAGGTTCTTGGGTACAGAGACTACGAGCCTCTACACAGCAACTCAGCTGTTCCCATAGGTTTTCAATGTGATTCAGGTCTGGAGAAAGTGCAGGCCACTCCATTTGAGGTACCTCAGTCTCTAGCAGCCGTTCCTTAATGATGTGACCTCATTGTCGATAAAGATGAAATTAGGCCTGTGTTGCTCATGCAGAGGCACAATGACTGGATTAATCAGGTTATTCAAGTAGTATGGGCTTGTCACTGGATCATCCACAAAGTCTAGGGCAGTTCTTTTTGTACTAGACACACATGCCCACACTAATACCACCACCAACAAAGGCTCAGCTGGCTAATGCACACTATCTCCTTGACATCTCCAACATCGTTGGTGGCCATTATTTCTGCTCAACGCAAATCAGCTTTCATCAGTGAACAGCACTGAGGCCGACTGGCTGTACTATGATGCCTGTGATCAGGTAAACTGTTTTGAATGGTCTGATGTGACACTTGGGTGCCTCTCACCTCCCATAAATGTGCCTGGAGTTGTGTGGTATTCATCCGGTTTTGCAGGGCATTGTTCACAATGAAGCGGTCATCAATGTGGGATGTCCACTTCTATGCCTTTCTGTGACTCTCTTCCAGTTTCTCTGTATCTCTTTTGCAACCTGCTGATGACTCTAATACTCTAAGCTTAGTGGCTACTTCCATCTGAGAACATCCTGCTTGAAGCCTCACAATGGCAAGGTTGATCAATTGTTAGGTGTCGTCTTGGTTTCATGATGTCAAAATGTGAACAGCATGATGAGGAGGACTGTTTAAATCCTAATTCTAATTGCACCAGGAAATTCATTGGGCGATTCACAGATCATGCCATTAAGCTCCTTGTTAGAGAACAGCAAGTTGTGCCAAAAATACTGAAACATTGAACAGTTGGACATTCAGTAGTTTAGAGAAGGTCACGTTAAGTTCACCTGTAAAGGTTAGAGTACATTATAGATTAATCCTGAAATTTCACCCACAAGCCAAATATCCCTAACTTTTAGTGAGTAGTGTGTGTATATAATCTCCTTTACCTCTTATGTCTCCTTCCTGCTTCTTTTATGGACCACAAAACCTTAAAATTTGATAGTCTCAAATAACTGTGTTTCAGATGTAGATGGATTATGGTCCGCTACGTGGATTTTTATTTTTTGCAAAGTATTTTATTAGATTTGTCCTGTAAACCAATTGTACTTTGCGGATGATTAGATCACATTATTAATTATCTTAATTGGTCTAGTGCCCGGGTGTTGTGTCGCTCACAGCTGATAAATAACAAATTGTAGAACTTGCCTCCAAAACTGCAGGGCTTCAGACTAGATTAGCTAAAAATGGTCAGAATTGTACATCTGGGTGTAAGCCTACTAGTTTAACAGCTGCGTCTAGCATCTGTTGTAACAGGAAATGTCGCTAGTTTGACAATTTGCTTGTCTTAGAATACACATTTGTAATGAATTACAAAATTGGACATGTGGTTTTAATGTTATACCTACTATAATAAAACATATGCATCTTGTAATTATTGTTCTCTATTATTAGCTGAAATATGACCTCATACGTCACCAAATACACAGTCTGTACTACTTTACAGATCCATGACGAAGTTCACATTACAATAGTATATAAACGGAAACGAATTTGTCATCGTGTCTGACCTCTTATTACAATAATATACAATACCTTATATTATTTTTATTTAAAAATGCTAAGTTTTAGTGTTGTGTGCTTTTACTATCCATATATAAAAAGCTACAATATTCGTGTCATACTAGCCACTGATTATGTCACATTTCGCTGTGTAGACTGGATCAGCTTAAGCAGAGTAATGTCATTATAATTAGAAATTGTGGAGGTAATGTATGATAGTTTTATTATACTCCTAGACACCTGGACAAGGCAGGATGGTAATATCATATACTATTTAGATATGGATATGTAAGCAATCTCTCTACAAATCACAGGTCACCTGGGAAGGGACTGTACTTAGTCTGGAGACTTCATTAGCCTATGGGCATATTTTAGTTAATTTACTCCCATTTATTGCATTATATGTAATGTAACTATTTAAAGGGGTTGGGCAGCCAGTTTACATTGATCACCTATCTTCAGGGTAGGTCATTAATATCTGATCAGTGGTGGTCTGACATGCAGCACCCCTGCCGATCAGCTGTTTGAAGAAGAGAGGGTGCATCTCTTGGAACCACAATGTAACCACAAGTACTCGCTCCATTCAGTTACTTGTAATTGCACTATGCTGCCACTGCAAGGAAGACAGCACATAGTGTAATGATGAGAAGTCAGCGCTCGAATGAAGCACTGCCTCCTCTTCAAACAGCTGATCAGTGGGTATGCCGGGTTTTAGACTCCTGCCAATCAGATATTGATGACCGATCCTGACGATAGGCCATCAATATAAACTGCCTGAACAACCCCCTTAATCACATGTGCCGCTGGTGATTGCTCAACGATGGTGGGGAGATGTTTTTGGGTAGCTATTTGACTAAATTTGCACTGAGGGTCCTTTCACTGTTTTCATTTTTAATCTAGCCTACAAAGGCTAGATTTCAATCATACAGATACCTTTCTTTGATAGACAGTGTGTATGGTTACACTTTATTGGGGATTAGAGTAACATTGTAAACGCTATGGGATAACAAAAATGTAGTCCAAAGGTCTCAATAGCCATTAAAAAGGACCTGTAGCCTCTGCTGACATGTCTGCTTTAGAATACTTGTATTCCCAACATAGTAACAATTCTGGAATATTTTTGTATAGAACTCTATATTATTCCTTCTAGAAGAAAATGAATTGCCAACAATCTTCAATAAACTTCCTGCTGGGTATTACCAGTTTGGGGGTGTGCTCCTGCACAGTCTGACACTGGAAACACTGATCGGAGAGTTGCAGACTGTGCAGGTAACACCCAGTTGCCATGCAGACTGTTGGCAATTACTTCATAAAAGTCTAGTAGAAATAACAGAGGAATGGCACAACAGAAGAAATGATACTCCACAGTTATTACATGTAAATATTCATGCAAATAGTTCTTAAAACAGACATGTCAAAGAGGTTCAGGTCCACTTTAAGGATGCTCATAACCTCAGCCCTCATAACCAGGGTGTCTGGTATGGTGTCTGTATTTTAAGGGATTTTTCCTGGGTCCATATTTTTAGGCATTCTTTAGGGCATCTAGTCTGGGTTCTCTTAAAGGGCTTTTCCCATCACTAATGTAAAAAATGAAAATCAGACATCATATAGTACATGACCATCTCTTTCTAACAAAGCTAGAACCAGCCCTGTACCTCACATGGATCCAGAGATCTCCACATTCATTGCTCTGCCTTTTAGACGCTGGTCTTAATAAAGGCCATGTGCGCCGGCCTCTCCTTAACTTCAGCTCATCCAGCTCCAGTTCAAAATTTAAGACCGCTTTCTTGCTGTTTTACATTTAGACCATTTTCTACATCTAAAACAGGCGTAGAAAATGAAGAATGAGGGGGAGGCCTGCCGGCCCATCCCCTTTCCTGCCCACGCCACACCCACAATTTTAGACCTGGCAGGAGCGGGGCGAAGTCGTGAATGGCGGCGCAACTAATCGTTGCGTCGTCCTCTGTGCTTGAAGTACGCCTCATTTAGGTGTATTTCAGTATAGTAAATGACCCCCTATGTGTCTATGTAGTTCATTGTGGAGAATTCGGGGGCACATGGGATTTCAGATGTAGGTCTTGGCTCTGCTGTGGTAGTGAAATGATCACGTACTTATATAAGACAGTAAACTCCTTTTAACCCTGTGATGACTTATATATGTGTCCTATCTTTTTAATTCTAGTGAATCCATGCTGCTACTACCCATGTCAGCACAAAGGTGTGTGCGTGAGGTACGAACCGTACCAGTATGAATGTGACTGCACTCGGACTGGCTATTATGGGAGAAACTGCACAATCCGTAAGTCTTTATCATATCCAACACTTGTTTCCTGTAATGAAACAGAAGCTCTTAAGAAATTCTGCAGCTTTGGATATTGCACAGTAAAAACAAGCCTATCAAGGAGTGTACGTGAGTCTATAAGGCCTTTCCAGATATAATAGTAAGCCTTCAGCCCTGCCAGTTCTCCCTCTCAATAATATTTTTAGCATTTTTTGTACCGTCCTGAGGAATAATCAAAAAAAAAATTTTATTGTAAAATGTTTGATTCCCTACATTTTTAAACCACTTAATAAAAACCCGCTGTCAAATAGGCTTCACTTGATCTCTCAATCATTCGGAAACTTTCTTAAAGGCACTTATCTGATATTTAATATCTAAACATTTAGTAAGAAGGGAGAAAGTTCCTCAGAAATATCTGATTGAGGAGCGTAATTCCAGTATGTGAAAGAGTCGCTGTGTTTTTTGTTTCTTTGAATGTCTATGTTGTGTGTACTAGGAGTCTCAGGGGTGCACATAGAGGTGAAATGGGCCCTTTTCTAGTACTGTTTAATACAACTACAACCCTAACCAGGAAGACTTTGTGCACGTTTGACGGCCATCTCCACACCAGAAACGATGTCACAAGTTAGGAAAACAGTGTAGCACAGCCCCCCCTTGGCTTCTTCTGTAGTTCCGACCACCTCTGGCTGTTGTACCAAGGTGGGATGAAGTCCCATTTTGAGATGGGAATACCACTTTAAAAGGAATTATGCAATGTAACGATATTGAAGACCTCTCCTCAGGCTCAATATCGAATCAGTGGTGGTCTGACTCCCTCCAATCAGCTTTTCATGTGAGGGCCGCATCCCCTTCAATGTTTACCTGCCCTCTGCCTAGATTGTAGCTGCGCCGCCACTAAAATCTAGATGGTGTTGAGTGCTGTGGCCTCTTAAGAATGATCGGCGGGGGTGCTGGGAGTCAGATCTTCGCCAGTCTGATCCTGAGAATAGGTCATCAATATCATTTACACTGACAACCCATTTAAATATGAATTTCTCATGTACATTAATAAAAAAAAATATTTTAAAAAGAGGTGAGGGATTTATATTACTTTCTGGCTAGACCATACACAAGGAGGTACCTGAACGGTCTCGCTAGTGCCACCATCTTTAAAAGGTTCCTTATGGCTTACTGTCAGAGACTGGCTCATAGGACGCAACTTCCACAACATGGCTCTAATGAGACAGTTCTCTTTCTCTGGGACATGCCTGTTTGCATATTATTTTCCCATGGGTCATTGCTACTAAGTCTCCATACACAGCTGGTCTCCTTAAGAAAAGCCAGTGCCCACCCTAATATGGCTAGACAATGCAAAGACGTCTCCATGGATACATTCCTTCTGCTGTCTTAAAGAAGTTTTAAGAGACTTTTTAACTGATGACCTATCCTTTGAATAAGTCATTAGTATCTGATTGGTGGGGGTATGACACCTGGGACCTCCGCCAACCAGCTGTTTTAGGAGGCACTTGCAGTAGCACAGCGGCCTCCTCTCTGCTTTGCCTAGGCGATGTGACCTTACGTTCCTCGGTCATGTGGCCTAGGCACATCTTATCCCCATTGAAGTGAATGGGGCTGAGTTGCAATACCAAGCACAACCACTAGAGAATGGACGGCGCTGTGCTTGATGAGCTGAGAGAAGATTGGAGCGCTACTGCAAGCGCTTGCGCCTTCTGAAACTGCTAATGGGCGGTGGTCCCGGGTGTCGGACCCCCACTGATCACCTACTGATGATCTAACCTCTGGGTAAAAGTCTTGGAGAACCCCTTTAAAGGATATCTGGCAGCGGGCTCACACTAAAAGGGGTGGGATCTACAAGGATCATTTATCCTATGGGACAACCCCTTTTACTACTGACATTTCAATAGCTTATAAGTCTGCATTTTAATTGTGTGTCTGCTAAAGCTAAGGCTTTCTCCATAGTGCCCGTCACATGCCTCCCGTATTTTCTGCTTCCCCCAAAAGCCATAACACCAGTGTGAGTGATCACCCCAATGTTCCACCCATGGAAATCAATGGCATATGCATAGCTGTTGTCATGGCATTAACTCCTTTTCATTTCACTTGCAGCTGAATTATTGACAAGAATCCGAGATTTTGTGCGCCCGAGCCCTTCCTTTTACCACTACATCCTGACCCGCTTTAAATGGTTTTGGGATATAATAAATAATACATTTATCCGAGATACAATAGTAAAGCTTGTTCTGACAGGTAAGATCTTACTCATCATTGCATACTAGGAGTGTCTGACAATGGACCCTTGGGGCTCAGACTGCGAAGAATAATCTTGTTAGGCTACTTTCACACTAGCGTTTTAGTTTTCCGGTATTGAGATACGTCATAGGGGCTCAATACCGGGAAAAAACGCTTCAGTTTTGTCCCCATTCATTGTCAATGGGGACAAAACTGAACTGAGCAGAACAGCTCCAAAATGCATTCCACTCCGTTTAGTTGCGTTCCCATACCAGAGAGCAAACCGCAACATGTTGTAGTTTGCTTTCCGTCCTGGGATGCGGAGCAAGACGGATCCGGCACGAACCCCAACGCAAGTCAATGGGGACGGATCCTTTTTCTCTGCCACAATCTGCCACAAAAGAAAACGATCCATTAAAGATAATACAACTGGATCCGTTCGTAACGGATGCAGTTTGTTACATTATCAGTAACGGAAGTGTATTTGCTGAACCCTGCAGGATCCAGTAAAAACGCTAGTGTGAAAGTAGCCTTACTGGTTTAATTGGTAAATGTTTGTGCGGAAACTGGTAGTCAAATGAATATTTTGGATTCAAACCTTTACATTACTGAATTACTCTTTGTAATTTGAGTTAACAAAATGAATATCTTTTAGTGAGATCCAATCTGATACCAAGTCCTCCGACGTATAATTCAGCATATGGTTACATCAGCTGGGAAGCCTATGCCAATGTCAGCTATTTCACAAGAGTGCTCCCGCCTGTGCCAGACGATTGCCCTACACCAATGGGCACAAAAGGTAAGACAAAAAGCCTTTCTACAATCCACTCCTTTTTATATACATCTGCTGTATTGTATTGTATTACTTTGGAATGTCACTTTAAGGTTGGAAAACATGTAGCTTTATAACAGACACTTTCATTCCCTATGAGTCAAATAACTGGTAGAAAGAGAAATACACATGTCTGTACAAACATTGCTAGCTGCATCATGAGTCACCCCACATCACGGTATTAACAGGGTAGTAGTCATCATCAAGAGGCAATATGAGATGTTCTGTAGTACATATCTAATATATAAAGCTGAGTGTATGTATGTGTGTGTATATATGTATGTTGCCTAATGGAATCCGCACCATCGCAATTACAATCACAAAATTTGGCACACGGGTACATCAGGTGTCCGGGAAGGTTTTAGACCGAGTCTCAGCTCTCTAGCACGTACCGTTCCTGATATATTCTCCAAAAAATGCATTAGCCAATAGAAGCTTGGTCACATGGCCCTTATCAGCCAATAGAAGCTCGCAGGCCCTTAGTCTCCACATACACACAGTTTTACACCAGGTTTCCATAACAACCCAGCCATTTTTCTTCACTGCTGTAGGTCAGCTTTAACCACTTCAGATCTGCCCGTTGACTATAAACTTCCGGGTAGTGGTTGTTTATCTCTGAATGGACGTTCTGAAACATCCATTCAGAGATGGCAGCTGCACGCTAATCGTGCAGCTGCTGTGTCAGGGGCCCGCTGTCAGTGATAGCAGGGCACCCCAGGGAGAAGGCAGGGACAGTTCCCAGGTGTTCCTGCCTTCTAAATCGCTGCATACACCGTGCTCAACAAGCGCTGTGTATACAGATCAGGAAGCGCTATGCAACCGCAGGGGCCGGGAGAATGCAGGAGCTGTCGGATCTTTCACAGACCTCGATCATCCCTGCACTGAGGCTGTACAGCGCAGTATACTGCTGTACACCCTCTATAGGGGCTGTATTTCCCCTGTAACTGGGCTACTATGTCAGCCCCAGTTACAGGAGAAATCAATAGTGGAAAAAAATAAGTGATGTTAAATGTCTTGTATGACCTTATGGGGGACGCAAAGTGAAAATAAAAAATTAAAAACAATGAAGTGTTTTATAAAAAAAGGTTTCACATGTAAAAAAAAAAATCCCCAATTTAGTAATAACATTATATATTTTTTTAAATAGAAAAAAATAAATAAAATAGACAAATTTGGTATTGCTGCATCCATGAAGGCCGACTTTATAAACATATCTATCACATGATCCACCCTGTCTGATAAACACCATAACATTTTTTAAATAAAAACTGTGTCAAAAAAGCAATTTATGCCACCTTACATGACAAAAAGTCTAACACCAAGTGGTCAAAAAGGCGTATGTCCCACAAAATGGTACCAATAAAACCGTCACCTCATCCTGCAAAAAATGAGCCCCTACATAAGAAAATCGCTTAAAAATATATATATATATATATATATATATATATATATATATGACTCAGACAATGGAGATACTAAAATATGATTTGTTTTGCTTCAAAACTACTACAATTGTGTTAAAGTGAAATAAATAAAATATACATATTGGGTATCGCCGCATCTGTTAAAACCAGCTCTATAAAAATATCACATGACCTAACCCCTCAGTTGAACACCGTAAAAAAAATATATACAGTACAGACCAAAAGTTTGGACACACCTTCTCATTCAAAGAGTTTTCTTTATTTTAATGACTATGAAAATTGTAGATTCACACTGAAGGCATCAAAACTATGAATTAACACGTGTGGAATTATATACATAACAAAAAAGTGTGAAACAACTGAAAATATGTCATATTCTAGGTTCTTCAAAGTAGCCACCTTTTGCTTTGATTACTGCTTTGCACACTCTTGGCATTTGCTTGATGAGCTTCAAGAGGTAGTCACCTGAAATGGTTTTTCACTTCACAGGTGTGCCCTGTCAGGTTTAATAAGTGGGATTTCTTGACTTATAAATGGGGTTGGGACCATCAGTTGCCTTGTGGAGCAGTCCGGTGGATACACAGCTGATAGTCCTACTGAATAGACTGTTAGAATTTGTATTATGGCAAGAAAAAAGCAGCTAAGTAAAGAAAAACGAGTGGCCATCATTACTTTAAGAAATGAAGGTCAGTCAGTCCGAAAAATTGGGAAAACTTTGAAAGTGTCCCCAAGTGCAGTCACAAAAACCATCAAGCGCTACAAAGAAACTGGCTCACATGCGGACCGCCCCAGGAAAGGAAGACCAAGAGTCACCTCTGCTGCGGAGGATAAGTTCATCCGAGTCACCAGCCTCAGAAATCGCAGGTTAACAGCAGCTCAGATTAGAGACCAGGTCAATGCCACACAGAGTTCTAGCAGCAGACACATCTCTAGAACAACTGTTAAGAGGAGACTGTGTGAATCAGGCCTTCATGGTAGAATATCTGCTAGGAAACCACTGCTAAGGACAGGCAACAAGCAGAAGAGACTTGTTTGGGCTAAAGAACACAAGGAATGGACATTAGACCAGTGGAAATCTGTGCTTTGGTCTGATGAGTCCAAATTTGAGATCTTTGGTTCCAACCACCGTGTCTTTGTGCGACGCAGAAAAGGTGAACGGATGGACTCTACATGCCTGGTTACCACCGTGAAGCATGGAGGAGGAGGTGTGATGGTGTGGGGGTGCTTTGCTGGTGACACTGTTGTGGATTTATTCAAAATTGAAGGCATACTGAACCAGCATGGCTACCACAGCATCTTGCAGTGGCATGCTATTCCATCCGGTTTGCGTTTAGTTGGACCATCATTTATTTTTCAACAGGACAATGACCCCAAACATACCTCCAGGCTGTGTAAGGGCTATTTGACCATGAAGGAGAGTGATGGGGTGCTGCGCCAGATGACCTGGCCTCCACAGTCACCGGACCTGAACCCAATCGAGATGGTTTGGGGTGAGCTGGACCGCAGAGTGATGGCAAAAGGGCCAACAAGTGCTAAGCATCTCTGGGAACTCCTTCAAGACTGTTGGAAGACCATTTCAGGTGACTACCTCTTGAAGCTAATCAAGAGAATGCCAAGAGTGTGCAAAGCAGTAATCAAAGCAAAAGGTGGCTACTTTGAAGAACCTAGAATATGACACATTGTCAGTTGTTTCACACTTTTTTGTTATGTATATAATTCCACATGTGTTAATTCATAGTTTTGATGCCTTCAGTGTGAATCTACAATTTTCATAGTCATTAAAATAAAGAAAACTCTTTGAATGAGAAGGTGTGTCCAAATGTTTGGTCTGTACTGTATATATAAAAACCGTGCCAAAAAAAGCCATTTGAAACACCAAGCGATCAAAAAGGCGTATGCCCCCCAAAAACCGGCACCTTATCCCGCAAAAAATTAGACACTACCTAAGACAAAAAAATGACCTAACCCCTCAGGTGAACGCTGTTAAAATAAATAAATAAAAACTGTTCTAAAACAACCAATTTTTTTGGTCACCTTGCCCCATAAAGTGTTATAATGAATGATCAAAAAATCATATGTACCCAAAAATGTTACCAATAAAAAAGTCAACTATTTCTGCAAAAAACAAGCCCCTGCACAAGACTATCGGCAGAAAAAGAAAAAAAAAATATGGTGTTCAGAAAATGGAGACACAAAAACATAATATTTTTTTTTTTATGCTTTATTTTGTAAAACTGAAACAAACAAAAAAAGTAAACATATTTGATATCATTGCGTCCGTAACAACCTGCTCTATAAAAATAGCACTTGATCTACTCTTTCAGATGAATGTTGTAAAAAATAAAAACTGTGCCAAAATGGTTACCGTGCCTCACAAAAAATGTAATATCGAGCAATTAAAAATCATATGTACCCCAAAATAGTACCGATAAAACTGGCACCTTATCCCCTAGTTTCCAAAATGGGGTCACTTTTTGGGGGAGTTTCAACTGTAAGGCCCCTTTTACACGGGCGAGTATTCCGCGCGGATGCGATGCGTGAGTTGAACGCATTGCACCCGCACTGAATACCGACCTATTCATTTCTATGGGGCTGTGCACATGAGCGGTGATTTTCACGCATCACTTATGCGTTGCGTGAAAATCGCAGCATGTTCTATATTCTGCGTTTTTCACGTAACGCAGGCCCCATAGAAATGAATGGGGTTGCGTGAAAATCGCAAGCATCCGCAAGCAAGTGCGGATGCGGTGCGATTTTCACGCACGGTTGCTAGGAGACGATCGGGATGGAGACCCGATCATTATTATTTTCCCTTATAACATGGTTATAAGGGAAAATAATAGCATTCTGAATACAGAATATATAGTAAAACAGCGCTGGAGGGGTTAAAAAATAAATAAAAATAATTTAACTCACCTTAGTCCACTTGATCGCGAAGCCCGGCATCTCCTTCTGTCTCCTTTGTTGAATAGGACCTGTGGTGAGCATTAAATACAGGTAAAGGACCTTTGATGACGTCACTCCGGTCATCACATGGTACGTCACATGATCTTTTACCATGGTGGTTCACTATACATTCTGTATTCAGAATGCTATTATTTTCCCTTATAACCATGTTATAAGGGAAAATAATACAATCTACAGAACACTGATCCCAAACCCGAACTTCTGTGAAGAAGTACGGGTTTGGGTACCAAACATGCGCAATTTTTTTCACGCGAGTGCAAAACGCAATACAATGTTTTGCACTCGCGCAGAAAAATCGGGGGTGTTCCCGTAACGCACCCGCACATTTTCCCGCAACGCCCTTGTAAAAGGGGCCTAAGGGTGCATCAGGAGGGCTTCAAATGGGACATGGCATCTAAAAATCAGTTCAGCAAAATCTTCCTTCCAAAAACTATATGGTGCACCTTTTCTTCTGTGCCGTGCCGTGTGCCTTTACATCAGTTTACTACCACATGTGGGGTGTTTATGTAAACCGCAGAACCAGGGTAATAAATATTAATTTTGTTTGGCTGTGAACCATCGATGTGTTGAAGGAAAAAATTGATTAAAGGGCTTCTGTCACCCCCCAAAAGTCATATTTTTTTTTGGGGCTAATTAAAATGCTTATACTGCGATTTTTCTATATATAGTGCTCTTACCCTTTTCTGTTGGCTAGTTTCTTTAAAAACCACACTTTTATAATATGTAAATTACCTCTCTACCAGCAAGTAGGGCGGTTACTTGCTGGTAGCCGCCGCATCCTCCTTTCAAAAAACGCCCCCTCCTCCTGCTGATTGACAGGGCCAGCGAGTGCTCTCCTCCTCCGGCTGGCCCTGTCTGCAATTTAAATCCCGTGCCTGCACCTCATTCGGCGCAGGCGCTCTGAGAGAAGGACGCTCGCTTCCTCAGCACTTCCTCAGTGCGCCTGCGCCGATGACGTCTTCTCTTTCGGGTTTATCAAAGTAAATAGCATTCTGAATACAGAATGTATAGTAAAATAGCGCTGGAGGGGTTAAAAAAATAATAAATAATTTAACTCACCTTAGTCCACTTGATCGCGAAGCCGGCATCTCCTTTGTTGAATAGGACCTGTGGTGAGCATTAAATACAGGTAAAGGACCTTCGATGACGTCACCTTTGATGACGTCACTCCGCCGATGACGTCTTCTCTTTCGGGTTTATCAAGGTAAAAAAAAAAAAACATGCTCACCTTAATCATTCGCCTAGAGGCTGTTGCGGTCATTGTGATTGAAGACACCATGCAAAATCTCGCATGGTGACTTGATGACATCATCACTCTGGCCGGGCATGGTGATGCAGATTTTGCGCAGTTTCTGCAATCAATATGGCCGTGAAGTGCGCAAATGGATGAGGTGAGTATGTATATATTTTTTTTTCATCGCCGTTTTGGGAAAAATGTATATTTTACAATGAAGCATGAGGAACTTTAGGCTCAACACTAAGGGTACTTTCACACTAGCGGTTTTCTTTTCCGGCGCTGAGTTCCGTCCTAGGGGCTCAAATCTGGAAAAGAACTGATCAGTTTTATCCTAATGCATTCTGAATGGAGAGCATTCCGTTCAGGATGCATCAGGATGTCTTCAGTTCAGTCTTTTTGACTGATCATGCTTTTCAGAAAACCGTAGCATGTTGTATTTTTACCTCCGGCCAAAAATCCGGAACACTTTGACTGAACGCCGGATCCGGCGCCGTCTGTTCCGTCAAAACGGATCTGACTTTTGCATGTTAAACCCGAAAAATGTGAAAAAGAAGTCCATAAATGGCGGATCCGTTTTTTCCAATGCATTTTTTCATTGTGATCAAAATCCGGATCAGGATTCAAATGTAATCAGTTTTCACACGTTTTTCTGAAAGTAGCTTAATGGCATGCATGCGCTGTAAATCTCAATACTATATCTAATGTAATAATGTAAATTTTTAAAGGGGTTTTCCCACAAAAAAACAGCACCTGGATCTGAATACTCTTGTAACTGCATTTAATTAAAAATGTATTATAGCCACTGAGTTATTCACTGAAATCTATCTATATAGCGCCACCTGCTGTTTGTTCTTTTTCTAATTTCTTTGTCCTACTCATTGAGATGGAAGCACATGCTCGTTTTTATCATTCAACTGCCACTAGCTTCAGTAGAAAGGACATGCCCCCTGAGAACTTGCACGCCCCCTAAGCTGCCAGCTTGAAATAAATTCTAGTAGAGCAATTGGAGCAATGAATGGGGAGATCTCTGGATCCATGCGAGGTGCAGGACTGGTTCTATGTTTATGAGAAAGAGATTACCAAGTCCTATATGATGTCTTTTTTTTTTTTTTTTTTTTTTTACATTAATCATGGAAAATCCTCTCTTAAATATTATGTACACCTTCGAAGACATTTTTTTTACTTTTTTTAAATGATTGCATGTTACTCATTTTTTCCTGAAAATCTTTTTTTCAATTGGTCTTTATTAAAAATATTGAGCTGTCCTGTCACGGGGTGACTGTTACTTTCACTTTCTCTTTTGTGCGGTCATCTAATAACCCTTATCTCTAGTTTACTAAGAGGTCATAAACACTTATTTAAGCCACATTCTTATCAGTGAGATAAGAACTGAGCTATAATTAGTGTTTATATAAGGTCAGAGAGCAGAGATAAGGAGTCCATCTGCTCCTGGTCTGATGGAAAAGACAGAAAATCCAAAGGGCGCTACTAGAGCAAGTCAGCGCTGTACAGAAAAAAGGACGCCATATTTTTAATAAAGACCAATTTAAAAAAATATTTTTAACTTAGAATGCAATAATAAAAAAAAATGCCCCCAAAGGTGTACATAGCCTTTAAACCTGTGCTAAATGGAGTCTCCCATAAAAATAAGCTGTGGCAGGGTGCCCGGATATTTCATGACGAAGATCCATCAAGTATAACCCCCACAAGAATAAGGTGGTCCTAGTTATGGTAAACTCACTGCAATAGTTTGCTTCACAGTACATGGCAAATTGTGACATGCTGTAAAACAGGATCAGACACAGTTCTGCCATTGTATGTGCTCTATGCATACCGCTGTGTCATGTGCACACGCCTACACGTGTAGGTGGTATAATAAGACTGAAGTGCAGCTTCTCCCTTAGAAATAGCTAGTTTTCACATAGTTGGGGGAGTTTAATGCCTACAGTTCATCTGTTGGCAGGACGCTGTACTCTTGACCTCCCAATTAAAATCCTCACAGTATTTTAAGTCTTCCTCATACGCTCAGACGGCCATATGTGCGGCACCACATGCACTAGACAGAACACTAATAGGGAGGGTTTGGGGCATCATTAACAGACCCCCTCCTCCTTCCTTCTTCTGGCCTGGTATACACAGTACGGCACTGTATATTTTATTTGTAATGATATACCAAACCTTGAATTGGGTCTAAAAGACAATATGGTACAGCAAGGAATGGGCGGTGTTGAGGGCTTGATGTTTGTTTGTTTCCTCCTTCGCACTCATTTTGTGACCTTATCCCCTGTTTGCTAACAGTGCACTTCCACCAGAAGGGAAGTCCTACACAGGGTCTCACCACCCATAAGCAAAGGGACTGGGCAATGAATCTAAGGGTGGCCCCCTCTTTCCAAGAGTCTTATAGTAGCTGCACGGACGTGCAACATATCCACTTATCAAAGCTTACTAGATACCCTCTAGAATTCCTATGCTGTTTCATGTCTACATGGTGCATGGTTTTGGAAGAAATGGACATTTTTCTCATTTTTGCTCTACCTTTCAACTTGGCTATGGTATTATACTTGACCCTCCCTGTGCCACCTATCCATAACTCAAAATTACTTCATGGATGTGCTGCATAAGGATGGAGATATTTTGGCCACAGCAGCCTCTTTATTAATAAAAACACAATGACATGTCCAGTTATCCATATAAAAATATAATTGCAACCTCACAAACATTAACGTACACCATATAAGTACACTATCCCTAAGGCCTATTTCAGACGGCAGTCATTTCTGGTTTTGTGCTACTCAAACTGCACCTACAGATGTAGCAGGGGTAACACACACTCCTAACTCATCTCGTTATCTTGAAACAAACCGTTGAAAAGCAATTGCTTAACGCATTTAGTTGCATTTAGTTTAGATAACATGTTTCATAAAGCATGTGTGTGCACCCTGCTACATCCGTAAATAGCACATAAACCAATTAAAGAAATTGGTGTAATGCATACTTCGGTCTTTTTTCGTCATTGACTGCTGGTCTGTGCACAGAAACTCACAGCATGAACCATTCTTACCCATTTTCCATCTGAGGCTCATTCAATCAAATGAATGGGTCCTGAAAAAAAAATAACAGATTCATCCAGACACCATACAGAAATCCAGATAATCCATGATTTGCAGATGGAAATTGGAACAGCAGTGTACTGTAACTCGGGCCTTAAGAAGTGATGCTTGGAAGACCTTATTTAGAGGCACTAAAGAAAATCCCCAGTTGCACCATGTCAACTAGAGTTTGACGAACATGTCAAGGCCCCACAACTACTCAATCATATTGAACCTGTTCCCTGAGACTGCTCCCTGTGGGAACAACCAACAAATGGGCCCTGCACCCCCTACCAAGTAATGCAAACTCCTCCCAGTTCTCCACCTAATGAAGGTACTCCTCTAGCAAATGACCCTCTGACAGTTAATGTCCCCTCCCTGGCTTTTCCTAGAGGCTACCTAGTTATTCCTTATGTCTCCAGGTGCTCCCTACAGACCAAGTCAAGTATGTGCCTACACCAAAGGTGCTATAGCTGAAGGCACTACTTGCACCTTAAACGCGTGAGCAGAAGTTTTCCTGTCTATTGGATCTTACTGAAGTTCTATAATAAAGCCTGAAATAATTTTAATGGTATGGATGCTGGAGATTTTGTTTGTTCCTCTCTTTAGAACTCGTTTGATAGATACAGTATATAAATTATTTAGGTTAACTTATTAGCTATGGATACATAAAGCAGCATGCAGAGGTAGGGGACTTTTTGCATAGTTATTTTGCTGGAGGCTTTTACTGGATAAAAATTAAGAAGAAATACAAATCTATTAATAAATTAGATATTGGTTAGAGCAGCATCTACAAATGACTAAATGATGTGTGAGCATCCAGATAGAAGCTGAAGATATTGCCCACTGCTGTTTATACCTCATACCGCTCACTTCTGTGGGCTGTTAATTTTTTTCTGCTTATGAAGAGAACATTTCCTGACTATTCACACATGATGTAATGAGAGAAAAATGTTCATTCTAATTGTGAGGTTTCTTCTCCACCATTTATTATCCTGGCTATCATATAACAGTTTGTTGATCTTGCTACAGCCCAGGAATCTGCAGATACTTGTGCTCTGCATTCCCTCGAAACTCTGCAAGGTGTGGGAGTATTCAATTAGGAGATGACTTCAGATCTCCTATAAAAAAGAACTAGAGGTGCACAGAACTGCTTTGGAAAATATTGCTCAGTAATCAAACACTTAAACCATAAAAAGAGTTTTTAAGTCAAATAGTTATGGATCCCTTATCAATGAAAATTACATCTCAGATCAGGTACCTGCACTGTACCACTTCTCTGTCTAGGAAGGGCTTACAGGTCCATCATAGCCACAGAGCTATCAGAACTATACACAGAATATTAGGGGAAAAGAAGGGAGTCATATGGAGAAACCAGGAGTGACAACCTCATGGAACCGTAACATGGTTGTAGTTGTAGCACCCAAAGATATACAATACTAGAAAAAGTACCCGGCACTGTCCAAGTATGAAGTGTAGGTCTGTCTGTTTGTTTGTTTATTGGATTTGTTCCTTAGGTGCCCAGGAGGCCAATCAATGTCCTGTTTATTTTTCTACGGGGGAAGTGGCTAGTAGCCCTATACAGTGGTCCTTCAAGATACAGTATTAATTGGTTCCAGGACAACCATTGTATGTTGAAAACATTGTAAGTTGAGTAATTGGTTCCAAAGCCCCAAAATGTCATCAAAGATAAGAGAAAATGAAGATTTTAGAAAAATAAGCAAATAATGAAGACCGATAAAACAAGTCCTTAGATATAACAGTCAGGAATAGCTGCTAATTAACAACTAATACAACTACTTTACCAGAGAACTGTCCTTGATTGGTTGGATCTGAGTCTGAGACATTGTATGTTGAGTCTAGTTTCAACTTACGATGGGTCAGAAAAGACTATTGTATGTTGAAAATATTGTATCCTGAGGCCATTGTAACTTGAGGGATCACTGTATACCCCAGAAGTTGCACACTGTTGTTATGGAAACCTGATGTAAAACTGTGTGAATGTCAAGACTGAGACTTCTGAAGCTTCTATTGGCTAATAAGGGTCATGTGACCGTGTGTACATCAGTTAGGATATGAGTGAAGGACCTGCGAGCTTCTATTGGCTGATACGTTTTTTGGTAATATCTCAGGATCGGTATGTCCTAGAGAACTGAGACCTGAGGGGTTAATTGCTGCGGTTTGGCTAATAGCGTGCCCTGTTATTGAGGCCGGGTGCCGGGTATGTGATACAGCCAACACCCATAGCCTATATTTGCATTTAGGAGTAAATTATCTTCATTGTTGGCGCAGTGGCCACAGCCCCTCCCATCCCCCTCACTGCACTTGTCCATTGGAGGCAGAGGTAGCACAGTGGGGAGGGAGGGACTCCCTCCTTCTCCACTGTGTTGGCTGAGGAGAACATGGTGCGCACTGAGAGCGGCACATGCCATGCTCTCTAGTGCAGCCTAGGATCGGTAAATAGCAAATCCTAGTATCAAATCGATCCGGGTCTAAAAGTATCGACAGTTCGATACCCGGTGCAACCCTACTTCAGACATAACATAGCTAAACCGCACATCCAAAAGGTCAGTCTGTCTGGTTTTGGTCGTAAACAAGTCTGTCTTTTTTCCTCCAAAACATGCACTTCTTTAGACCTTATGGTAACTGTGAAAAATTACCAGCTTCTTATTATTAGCTAGAAAGTCCCAAATGTCTCTCAGTATTCATTAACCCTTTCCACAGTGCTGTGCAAACACAGTGCAAATTAACAGAACATATATCACAACAAACATATAAAATGCAGCTATGCAGTATTAAACAGTATAAATCCGTGCAAGTTAACCTTTTAAATTAAAATAAAGCAAGGAGTTGCAGACTTTTGCATAGGGGAAACAAGGACAAATGTCCAGACTTCAAAGTACCCCTGCTACAGGGTATTACGCAGAGAGACCTTACTGCTGTGAGAGAGAACATTACTAATGCACCCTTCCACGCTTTGAAGTAGTTTGACCTACTGTACCTTTAATCTTCACCCCTCAGCCTGGAAATTAGGGCTTTTTATCAAGTATCTCATTGCAGGCCTAAAGTTCGGCAGAGATAGACTGACTAAGAGAGACTGAGGGAAGGGGAACTTCACTTCAACCTCCATCATTGCTGCTGTCTATATGTTCACAATAGGGAAGAGTCATACTGTGATCTACTTGAAACTGTGCCTTGTTACTGTTGCATGTACTACTCTTCCTATCCTGCATGTTAGTTTAAGAGAGACACATTTATTGATATCAACTGACTCCTTCACCACGTGCTGGCCACTTCATCCACACCCCTGCGTAACACCCTGCCAAAAGACCTAATATCAAGCGCACCTTATTTATCACTAGGCTGGAGCCCCAATACCAGGGTGTGCCCCGTGGTATTAAAGCATGCACTCTAATGTCACTGCACAGCCTAAGGTAGAGCCAGGGTAAGGATTGCCAGGGTGGACTGTGACTACTGCAGCCACCTTCAGGGCCAAAACTATCACTTCCATCCTCCCACTCTCCTGTAGCTATAATACCTTGCATTGCCTCTTCAAAAAGTACAGGATTTGGAAGTGCAAACTAGCCTAAAAGCGATGTAAGCCTTGATAAGTATGGTAGGTAAAACATGCCAAAATTAAAATGAAATTGGAATTTAAACTTGATCCTGTCTTAGCTGTTGGAAATGCGGAGAAGCACAGCGCCCTCTAGTAGACATACAGAGTCACTGTCTGTTCCTGTTCAATCAGGAATTAAATAAGAACATTTTGCATGCTGCACCACGCCCACTACTGCTAATTTAAATGAATCTGAATGTTAGTACAACGTTAAAATGAAAATTCAAATGGGCTTTCTTTTTCATTTGACTTTTGGCAGGGAAAATGCCTGCAAGAGATGAAATTGAAATCTCAATCTACCATTTTCAGCTTCTACATGGTGTTTTCATGAAAAACACACTATAGGAAGAGGGTAATTAATTGACAAAGTGGAAATTTTAAATGAAAAAGGCTATTTATTTTTACATTTATTTTTGGCACTTATGACCCACAGTGGAGTTGGGAAAAGAAAATTCTAATGGATAAATAGAATTTTCTTTTTAATTTTGGCATGCATTTTGCAGACACTAGATTAAATTAACATGTTAAAACGTTATTTTAATTATAATTTTGGCAGGTTTTAACTCCCAAAGATGAGCCTGGATGAGCACTGCACCCCATTCATATAGCTGATCGGAAGGTGTGCTGGGTAACCTCTTTAATAAACATACTTGTCCACCTTTCAAAGTTGTGAGGATTGCATGAGCAGTATCAATTGCAGAGAAAATGTTCCTGCCTGTAGAAATACTTGTCGGTGCCTGAACGATAATGATTTATTCAATCCACCCATTCTCATGATCATTGCATAGTCTCAGCAAGGAAACAGGGACATGATTTATTCAGTTTTTATGCAATTAAAGTGTATGATGCTTGTAAACAAATTAGGATCATAACTAAATCACAATGAGCTTACTTAAAAGAACAAATTTTGCCATGTTCCCATTGTAGCTGTGTAACCATCTGATGCCACTGGTTCCAGGACAAAACATACAACTTGATGTAAAGATATGCATCTAGGTACTAAGACTACATTCTAGAGGCATGGACTGGACTTGTGGGACAAGGATGTAAAATTACCACTTTGCAAAGCTTTGATGTGGCCGCATTGGGAATATGCAGTTCAGTTCTGGGCACCAGTGCATAGAAAGAATGACCTGGAGCTGGAAAAAGTACAAAGAAGAGCAACTAAACTGATTAGCGGCAGCAAAGATTTTAAAGTGGCATTTCTCTATTATAATAATAATAATAATAATAATAAAAAAAAAAGATTGTTCATTAGATGCAAATGCTTAAAAAAAAACAGAGCCTCTACTCGCTTCACCAATTCCCTGCTGTTGCTGTTTCGATGGTGCTCGGGTTCCCTCTGCACACCATTTCCTGCTCCTGTTTGAATATGGCAGTAAATGACTGTCCCACTCAAACAATCACTGACTGAGGCAGGTCATTCATAAACATTTCCTATTTTGTCAGAACAGGAGCAGGAAGTGGAGCACAGTGAGGACCCCAGCATTGTCAGAACGGCAGTGGTGGGGATACGATGAGGGGAGTAAAAGCTCTGTTATTTTTTTTTAAACTTTTTTAAGTTTCTATTGTGAAACTTTCTTTATTCTGCTGGAATAGCCCTTTAAGCCATTTTCCATGGGAAAAGGTTCAAGGAAATTGTTGGGGATGAGCGTTAATACAATCACTCATTCCTTATAATTGCCCAGTTTAAATGTACCACCTACCACTAATTATATCTGATATCCGTGGAGGCTCCAATCCTGGTTTTGGCCCACAATCACTGATGGAAATCACTGACCAAAATACTCACATGTGATCGGCAAACAGTGTGGATTTTAAAAAGTACAGAATATTTATTTATTACGCGACTTGTCATTGCAGATTTCACTCCTTTTGTAAGTGAGGTGTGAAATATGGACCAAATCTGCCAGCAAATTTTCAACTTTCTGCAAGCTCCTTCAAATGAATAGGACAATTGCACAAATTTTGTCAACAAATCTTCATGTAGGAATTCCTGAATTCACCCTAATATCATATTGATTTTATATCTTTATATCCAGGAAAACTCCAACTGCCTGATGCTACCATGCTGGTTGAGACTTTTCTAAAAAGGGAGGCCTTCATCCCCGACCCGCAGAACACAAATTTAATGTTCGCATTCTTCGCTCAACATTTTACTCATCAGTTTTTCAAGACTTTTGGGAGGATGGGAAAAGGCTTCACTAAAGGATTAGGTCATGGGGTAAGTTATGCAATTTATTTGCCATGTTAATTATAACAGTTGAAGGTTGAGAATCAGAATTTAAGATTAGGATTCATTAATAATGAGAGGAGTCTTGACACCACTTATACCTCTGAGTTCCTGGAGTATCCTGTTACACTAACATCCTGCTTTTAAGTGTGTGGTAAGTGTGGCAATATAAGCCAGCGGTAATTACAAGTTAAAAGTCTGGCATGTTCTACTTGGATTACCATCAGATAAGATATAAATACCTAGCTGTGAGGCATAGAATTCTCTCACTCTTTGTTTTCTGAAGACAATTTGTACAAATTGCCACAAGACCCTATTTAAAGATATATAAAGGTTGAGCATGTGAGAATCTGATCCACCCTTCTAATCACCTCCTCACACTTCAGCATACAGAACTTCTCTTCGGTTTCCTTTCTCCTCTGGAAGTTCCTCATTTCATCAGGAAAAATCTCACCGGAAGTGTACCTTTCTCAACAAGCATATACCTGGCCTAAGCATCTCCTTCAGCTGATATTCCAACACTGCTTCAAGTCCTTTTATCTCCTGTATCGCCTATAAAAAGTGAGCCTGTATGAGCAGGGCTATCTAGCGCTTTACATAGCAACGGATACATTTGTGTCCAGGTAATGAAAAAGACAGTTATCCAGAAACATAAACTCGACATGTATGGTAGAAGTACAGTAAGACTTGTTTGACTAAGACCTCTTTAATAAACGATATAGGTGCCCCCAAGACATACAAAGCATATAGTGATAACAAAGAACTGTACCCATACAACATCAATAGATGTCGATTGTATCTCTCTCCAATCCCCCATAAACATACTCTATACTTGGCTATCCACACCCATGCCCAACCACCGTCTCATTCAACATGGGCAGTATTGTTTTGGCCACTGATGACCTCTACTTGGCATGGTGATGACCACACTAAGAGGCTGAAGTGAGGTTAGGCAAATAAAAACTCTCGCATAGATTATTATTTGCTCGTTTAGAGATAAGGTACATCCTGTGTAACAAGGGCAAATAATTAATCTTGCAAGGCCCATACACAATGCACCCACGTCCTTTTGGCTAGTATTGACCTACTGTTATATTTGGGATGTGTATCCCTGCATATTAGTTACATGAGCTGATGATCTCAGCTATTTTCTTGACTACCGGACTACTAGAATGCACATGGGCATGATCTTTCACAAAAACTAAGACAAACAAAAACAATGGCTTAAATTGGGTTGTCAGTTTTCCTATAGGGGGTTGTCTTTTTCTATATTGATGACCTACCCTACCCTCTACAACTGCTCCTTTCCATTCAAGTGAATAGGGCAGAGGAACTATAATTGCATCTGATGATCAATATAATCCATTGGTTAGAGTCACAATTCGACCCAAAATTTTAGAAATTTTTAAATTCCATAGAGAGAGAGAACTTCTCTCTATGGAGAGAGCAAATTTTTTTTTTTTCATCCAAGATTTCTTGATGTCAAGAAATCTTGGATGAATACCCCGTTTTCCGACCTAACCGAGTGCACTACAAAGAAAAGGAATCCATCGATCATATGTTAGAAGACTCCGACACGTCATCTAACAGCTCCGGCAAAGACAGGATCTGACACAATTCATGAGGTCTGGGGACACCAACAATATCTAATACATATGATAGCCTAACTGGGCATGGAGTTTGTATGCTTGCCCATGTTTATGTGGGTTTCCTCCGACACTCCAAAAGACATACTGATAGGGACCTTTAATGAGCCCCATTGGGGACAGCTTGATGCTAATGTCTGTATAGCGCGGCAGAATAAATAAATAATGGCTTCACATACAAACCAACAATAACACAATCTAGACAGAAGCCAGCAAATATGCAAAAATTGCCAATCCTACTATGTACAAAAAAAAGGGTCAGCAACCCCAATAATGCACTGTTACCACCTATCTGAGAATAAGTACAAATGGTAAGAAGCAATGTTGGAAGCAGATTTGAAGGAGCCCAAAATTGATGTGGGGAGAAGGAACCCCACATTTATCACCTTGACTCACGCCAGTCTCATATAGATGTTATCTTTCTTACAGGCAATACTCTTTGGGAAAAAGTGTGCAAAATAGTTTTCTTCTTTCTGGAGGAGAGCTCGCTCTCTAGTGCCACCTATATGTAGCTATCCTGTAAGCCAATGTCCCACACAAATTATAGAACCTTGAGAGATATTGGCTTACAAGGTAAACTACCTGTAGGTGGCACTTCAGATAGTTTTCTTCCTGCCAGAGGAGAGATATTTTGCATACTTTTCCCAGAGATCATTGCCAGAAAGATAACATCTACAAGAGACTACGCTATATTGCTGGAATCAAGACGTTCTGGCTGTTGCAGACCACATCATGGAGGCCACACACGTTTCATAGTTTAAAGATAAATATTTCATAGTCAGTGATGCTGAAAGTTCATCTGTTCTTTTTGTGATCACTCTTCTGAGTAGATATTTCACCTTGACTTGGTATATGTATTAACATGATATATTTGGCTGTTTCATCCTCATTAATAGTTCATTGTGGCGGCATGTCTGATGGAGCATAATGTGATGTTTTCCTTTCTAATTAGTAGCTGCAGTATGATGAAACGCTTGCCAATCTTTTCTAGGTTGACCTCAGCCATGTATATGGAGATAATTTGGAGCGCCAACACGCTCTGCGCCTTTTCAAAGACGGAAAATTGAAGTATCAGGTTTGTATAATAACAGTATGTTTGTTCATGGAGATATATTCCTAATTATGAGCTTCCGGTTGATCACTCTAGAAATTCCCCCAATTTATTTTTACGAGTATGAGTTCAGTTTTCTGATGACTTTCAAATATATTTTTTTTTTTATCATTCCTGTAAGCGAGTATGCACAAGTAGCTGTTAGTCACGAATGATTGGTTGCAAAGAATAAAGCCTAGGTGAATAAAAAATATACATGTACACATAATAGAACCTGTGTCCATTCAGTAGCAATAAAACTAGTAATTAGATGTGTACTATTGTAAGTCGTGTACCGGGGTGGGCTCCCCAGAATACAGTGAAGTCACAGACAAGGAAAGCGACACTGACACCAGCTTAATATGCACGAACAGAAGCTTTACTTAGGCAAAAGGTAATAATACAAGCATAACCAAAACAATTCAAACATGCATAGAAAACTCTATATCCCGGACCCACAGTCAATGTCCCTGCCCACTGGACAGGCCTAGCCGATGGCAGACACAGCAGAGCCTGCAAGTCGTGCTGTGCCGCTACAGAGAACACCCCTAGCCAGTGGCAGATGCAGCAGAGACTGCAAGTCAATAACTGCGCTGCAGTCCACTACAGTAAAGCCTAGCAAACGATAAAATCCTAACTCACTAACTAATGCGAGGCCTAGGGTAGTCTCTGTTACTTCAGGCGCCACACAATATATTACAATCAGCAACTAGGTGTACTGACCTGCGTCCGTTCTGGGCCTGAGGATGCAGCCTACCAGAGATGGCCACCAACCTCTCAGCAACCATGCAGCCTTGCTTGATGATGACTTCTGTCCACACCCTGAACTGGTTTTCCTGGGACAACCTCTCTTTCAAAAGAGCTGGATTCAGTAATGGTATAACGGCTAATCTCCTTCTTTTGAGTGTCCATTAACTTCCGGACATCTGCAATCCAGGATGAAATCGGATTCAGTCCCTCACAGCACAATCCTTCCACCATGTCAGATCAACACTTCCTGGTTCACTCACCAGCAGCAGCATGAGTCATCACCTACTTTACATGTGCAAATCCCAGAGTGTGCAGGTTGTAGCTGCAAAACAGTGGCCTCTAGTGCCCGGAATGCCAAATGACAGTTTAAGTACAAACATTATGCAGAAATAGCGGTTTCCCAATCTCGCACTATATCTAGCTGTACAGACAATGGGGAAGACTTGGCAATTGTTTTTAATAAGAACACTTGCTGCCTTACAGCATCCTTGGTTATAGTGAAGAAAACCCACTTGCCATCTTATGGCAACCTCTTATGGAAGTAAAATATTGATGACCTAGCCGCAGAATAAGTAATTTGAAAACAGCTGACCTCTGCCTAGGCCACGTTTATCAGTCATGTGGCCTACATGTAGATTAGTCCCATTGAAGTGAATGGGCCTTAGTTTCAATACCAAGCATTGGCACTATATGCTGTGAAGATGAAACAGAACTCATTGAAGGGGTATTCCGATTGTGACAGGAGATAACTACTAGATAAGTGGGGAACCCATACTCCTCGGGGCCCCATAAATGAACTGAGCAGCAGGTCAGCATGCGCACCACCCATCCATTCAGCTCTAAGCGACAGCAGGAGCAGTAGTGCAATCTAATATGTATCCCTCTCCTGTGGATAGGCAGGGGTGTAGCTATAGGGGGTGCAGTAGCAGTCGCTACTGGGCCCAGGAGCCTGAGGGGGGGCCCCAAAGACCCTTGTGCATAAGAGGACACCAGTATTATAGAAAGTGCATGCAGGTCAGGTTACACCTCTGGCTAGAGGGAAGGGGTTGGGTCAAGAATTTGGGATGGGGGTGCCGTTAAAATTTTTGCCTCAGGCTGCAAAAGTGCTATGTGCTTTCCTGCCTCTGGCCACAAAGCACTAAGGGAAGAGGACCCAACCTGAACTCTTTCACCAGGGCCCGTGAGCCTTTAGCTACACCCCTGCTGATAGGGGACAACTTGTCACAACTAGAATACCCCTTAATGGTCTCCTCCTATCTCGGGTAGCACATTAAATGTGAGTTTACGCTGCAAATCCTATGGTAATGCATAAATTACTTGCATTGAATTGCAGCAGAGCCCCGATAGCCTAAGCTGTACTGCTATGAAAGCGCTTGTTTTAATGAGTACCGTATTGCAGTGCATTTCTTCAGTTTTTTTGTCACCAGTTTCAATCTGACATACACCTAAAGAAAATTTTTCTTCATGGGTCTGTTTGTACTTCAGATAATAAATGGAGATATGTATCCACCAACAGTGGTCGATGCTCCAGTTTACATGATTTACCCTGAGAATGTCCCCAATGAAAAGAGGTTCGCTATGGGACAGGAGGTTTTTGGTCTCCTCCCTGGACTGATGATGTATGCGACCATATGGCTTCGTGAACACAATCGGGTGTGTGAAGTCCTAAAAAAAGAGCATCCTGTTTGGGATGATGAACAGCTATTTCAAACTGCAAGACTTATCCTCATAGGTAAGTTAGTACCATTATTGTATATATTGTGTATATTATTGTATATCATTGATATATAATGGCCTGTCCAATATCACTTTGGCTGGGGTCTGGCTTAGAGCACTCCCTCCAATGAGATGAAGAAAAACGCCTCTGGCCACTACAGCTCTGGCCTATTCCTAGCGCCAGAGCTACCCCAGAATGGCTGACCAGCGAGGGTTCTGGGAGTTGCATCCCTACTGGACTAATATTGATAGTCTATCCTGAAAAGAAAAAACGTTAAGAAATGAATCGCCACAAAAGTTTGTACCTACTTACATATTTGGACATTCATTTTATGTGTAGCTGAAATGAACTGCATCCCCCTGGTGCTCTAAACCTGTGTTTTTTTTTTTCTTGTTGTAGGAGAGACCATTAAGATTGTAATAGAAGACTACGTTCAGCACCTCAGCGGATATTTCTTAAAGTTAAAGTTTGATCCGGAATTACTGTTTGGGGTCCAGTTCCAGTATCGTAACCGCATTGCTGTGGAGTTTAACCAGCTGTATCATTGGCATCCTCTCATGCCGGACAACTTCAACATTTTAGGTCAGGCTTACAACTACAGCAACTTCATCTACAACACGTCAATGCTCACAGATTACGGGGTGGAGGCTCTGGTGGAATCCTTCACAAAGCAGATAGCGGGAAAGGTAAAATGGTCAACTTCTACATGACATCACCTCATATACAGGTGAAACTCAAAAAATTTGAATATCGTGCAAAGTTAATTTATTTCACTAATGCAACTTAAAAGGTGAAACTAACATATGAGAGAGACTCATTACATGCAAAGCGAGATATTTCAAGCCTTTATTTGGTATAATTTGGATGATTATGGCTTACAGCTTATAAAACCCCAAAGTCACAATTTTTGCGGGTACCCTTTGCTCAGGGGGTATGGATTAATTAGTTGACTAGAGTCTGACACTTTGAGCCTAGAATATTGAACCTTTTCACAAAATTCTAATTTTAAGCTGCATTAATGGAATTCCTTTTAATTTGCATTACTGAAATAAGTGGACTTTTGCACAATATTCAAATTTTTCGCGTTTCACCTGTATTGTATCGCCGTCTGTAACATGTACTGTCAGGATCATGGAGTTAGATTCAGGATGGGAGCCTGCTGGAACTCCCTCTTTCAGCTCTCCGTCATCCGAAACGAATCAGTCTTAGCTGCCACCACTCGTCATATCAGGCTGACGAGACACCTTACATTACATAACACCCAAGTATACTCTACAACTGCTAGCACTCACAGGTTAATATATCAATATAGGTTACACTTCTTCTAGGGTCATGGAATTGTTAAAACACAAGAAGGCTCTTATTAAAGTGAAGTTTTAATACAAAAAAAGGACAGTGCGTACAAACAATGGGGTTATCATAGAACATAAAATATACATACAGTGCAAAATAACAGTTTGTAAAATAAAAGGGATAAAAACTGAACTTAATATGTTACACAATGGTTAAGTCTGGTTGCCTGGGGAAGCAGAAATATTGGTCAGTCCATCAAGCTAGTGATCCCCAAAGAAATGAGGGTTTGCTTTTCTCCATACCGGTGTTAAAAAAAGGTCTGTAGATTCCTCCATAACCCCCCGGCCTGTTATGTAAGAGTAGGCCAGCGAGTATGGTAATGATCTTTTATGACCGTTTTGTATGACCACTGTAAACCAAGCCTACCTTAAAATCTTTGTATTGAAATATCTTTTCGGGCATTCAGCATAGCAACTTCAAATTACCTCCATTCACTCCGTCCTAATGTCCTGCACACCTACCAAATATGGCGGAGGTGATGGCTGGAGTTATCTAATTGCTCCCTGTTACTGAGCTGGGATCTATTTGATTTTGATACCTTGTATCAGTATATACCTTGTGAAGTATATACATGGCCTGAAGCACATGGACCAAATATGGATTAGACCAGGTATTTCTTTCTCGTATTGCAAGATAGGGGCTTCATGTGTGACCTCGGCTGGAAAGGACACTAGGACCTTCCTGACCCCTCTTAAGGTTCTGATTTGTATGATTGTATGGCTACAATCTACAGACCTGGCTTTGGAAAAGAAACATGGACGAGGTTATTACCCAATCCTGGAATGTAAAGGGATGGGTTGCCTACTCCTAACAATCATTTTGATATCTGGATACTTCCTCCATCACCGCATGTACCTTTCAATGTTCTGACAAAATGGTGGAAAGTTAGCATTAGTGACTCTAGTGAGCTAGATATTAATTCTCTCAGCCAGGGCTAGCTACTAAACCAATCTAATAGACAACCCTCCACTTCAAAGAAAAAAAGAGAAAAACGCGTTCAGTGAAAAATGTGCGATTTCGCAAGCAAGTTAAGTCAGTTTTGTCTGCAATTGCGTTCAGTTGTTTTTGAGCGGGTGCAATGCGCATTGATGCGTTTTTCACACGTGTGATAAAAAACTGAAGGTTTACAAACAACATCTCTTGGCAACCATCAGTAAAAAACTTGCTTGCGGATGCAATGCGATTTTCATGCAGCCCCATTGACGTCTATGGGGCCAGCATTGTGTGAAAAACGCAGAATATAGAACATGCTGCGATTTTCACGCAACGCACAAGTGATGTGTGAAAAACAACACTCATGTACACAGCCCCATTGAAATGAATGGGTCTGGATTCAGTGCGAGCACAATGCGTTCACATCACGCATTGCACCCGTGCGGAAATCTTGCTCGTGTGAAAGGGGCCTTACCGTCTCAAAATGCAGGAAAGGACCGCTGGGCAAATCCAGGACATGGTGACGACCCACAATGGTTGTCATGTATATCAAGATGGAACCAGGAAGTGGAGAGCAGCATGGACCGGAGTCGTGTCAGAAGAGCAATGGCAGGGGATGGGTGAGTATGATTTTATTTTTTAATTTTTAACTCCTTCAAACAGAAAATCTGTACTGTAAACCTAGTTAATAAAACCAACCCTGCAGGAGAATGATAGATTCCCCCCCCTTCCCCCTTATCTCACCATCAGATGTATCTAGAAGTCATCTTGTATAGCAGGAGCTCTTCTTATATTCCTTTTAGACCTGATGTACTTTTCCACCCAGCAAATACATACACGTGCCATACTATTTATAACCTGTACACTGCTAGGGTGGAAACCTCTTCTTTCATCATCATCTCCTTGGATGTTTTTCCTTGCCTCTGGCAGTAAATCTTCCAACACCTGGATGTAAATTACATCCCAATGTCACATGTATGCAGCGAATGCTAAAGGTTGTTCAAGCAACAGACTGACAGTATGGCGTTTAAGGCAGTTCTGATTTCTTCTCTACAGACTGAACCAGTTTTTAATAATATGGCAACCAGTGATGGCCAGCCCGCGAACACATGCGGGCTGCCATCTTAACTCACAAGTCCGGCGATGCACAGGTAAGCCCTTACCTGTGCCACGAGCCGTTCTGAAACAAATGCGGTCACCGGGAGCAGGCAGTTCCGAGAACAGCCAGATGAAGGCCCCCGGCGGCTGTTCTCGGAACTGCCTGCTCCCGGTGACCGCATTTGTTTCAGACCGGCTCGCGGCACAGGCACAGGTAAGGGCTTACCTGTGCATCGCCGGACTTGTGAGTTAAGATGGCAGCCCGCATGTGCTCGCGGGCGAACACTGCGAATTGCCCATCACTGATGGCAACAGCCTGACTGAATTCATGCCGACAGAGTCCAGCCAGATAGAGTCCAGCCCCATTGAGGCCTCAGAATTGATTCTACTGCAAATGTTTATAAATCCTCCATTGATTCTTCATATTTTAAAAAGACAATGTAAAAAAAATATAACAAATGACCAATTGATATTCAGCACAATTATAAATCTGGCTAAAAATATAGCCCCACCCATAAGAAATATGGCCGCCCCCTTAGTAAATGTAAACTTTTGGAAATGGTGCAAGCCACCCTAAACAAGGTGCAAATACCTCATAGATTTAGCACAAATGCCTACTCCACCTACAAAACTGACAAAAATCACTCCACTTATCTGGTGCAGAACTAAATAACACTGTCTTACTTTTAGACAGCATTAGTAAATCTGCCCCATGTCTACGAACATCACTATTCTTCTGAAAAGTAGTTTATAATGAGAAATGAGCAAATCTATAAAACCTATAGAATCTATAAAAGAGATGAATCATCCTAATCTACTTGATTCTGCCATCTTCTATATTTGAGCGAATGCTTTCTAAATCTTCCATTTTGATTCTACAAGACATGAATCCTCCCAATTCTATCATAATGTTTTTATTACATTTTTCATGTTAAGACTAAAAGAACATAAAATATGAAAAAGAGAAGCATCTCTGGAAAACATAATTGCACCCCTGAGTCCATAATACTAATATGAATTAGAAAGTCCTTGACCGTCAGGGTTTAGGCAATCCTGAAACAATAGTCCCGTTTAGCTTTCCCAAGAATAGGACTTTGTTGCTGTATTGTAAGGGTATTTTTTAAGTACTGATTGGTTCTGTCCCTTTAGTTCTGTCCTCTTTTATATTATGTTTAATACTCTGTGTAATGTAGTGGGTTAGAGATAGTATCCATCCTCCATTGTGCTGATAAGACCACATTCCTGAGTGATCTCAGAGACATGCTTGATGCACGCTGGAGAAGGGGCTGATGGGAATAAGCATGGTCTGCACCAACAATTAATTGGGATTCCACCTGGAACTTTATCCTAGGTAGGATGTAAGTATTGATTTGCCCTGATTTGCCCTGTCTCTTGTACGCCCTGGGATGTTGATCATGTGTTATAACGTGGTAGACAGCCATGTGTTATAGCATGATCAACGGAGTCTCTTCTCCACATATTGCATGTTGCATATTTAGGCTAGTGATGTATTTACCTTTTAATATTCAGTATGTGATTGACCTGTGGTATCTTATACTTAATCACACATAGTAAATATATTCATTCTCAAATCTTTAGAATTCATGTAACGTTACACTTCACGTTGCGTTACAGTTGCTTAGCATTATTCTGTTCTTATTTGTTCTATTCGGTTGGGATAATTGTGCATACCTAGTAAAAAGGCATTAGCTAAACCTAGGACAAAAATCAGGAGGGGGAAGGGCTGACAGAGGAAAAATGGGACCGAATGGGGAACCCAGAGAGGTCCCCATGCCACGCGGGAGTCTCCACCTAGGGCCCGATGACCTTTTAATACTATGTTAGGCCTCTTGCACATGAACACGTGCTACCCGTGCTCTTGCTGCGGCCCGCAAACTGCAATGCAGTGGCACCAACCGTGGGCCAGCTGCATGTGGATCGCGACCCCATTCGCTTGAATGGGGTCACACGATCCATCCATTCCGCAAAAAGATAGGACAAGTTCTATATTTTTGCGGAACTGAAGCATGGAACGGAACCCCACAAGAGCACTCCATAGTGCTTCCGTTCCATGGTTCCGCACCACATCTCTGGATTTGCGGACCCATTCAAGTGAATGGGTCTGCATCCATGATGCAGAATGCACACGACCGGTGTCCCGTGTATTGCGGACCCGCCGTATGCAGGCCGCAATACAGCCACGGAGGACACACAGTAATGTGCAAGAGGCCTTAGGTTAATAAGCCTAGGAGATAGGAGGATCACCTCGTAAGAGACGGATTTGGAACCATGTGAGTTGAAAGCAGTCTTTTATGTCAACTTGTATGGGGGGAAAGGGAGTAGAGTAATGAAGCTTTCCCATACTTCAAAAAAAGCATTCTCTGTAAGGCCCCTTTCACACGAGCGAGTATCCCGCACGGGTGTAATGTGTGATGCGAACGCATTGCGCCCGCACGGAATCCAGACCCATTCATTTCAATAGGTCTGTGTACATGAGCGTTGGTTTTCACGCATCACTTATGCGTTGCGTGAAAATTGCAGCATGTTCTATATTCTGCGATTTTCACGCAACGCAGGTCCCATAGAAATGAATGGAGCAAGCAAGTGTGGATGCGATGCTTTTTTCAAGGATGGTTGCTAAGAGATGTTGTTGTCTACATTCATTTTTTTTTATCTCGCGCGTGCAAAACGCATTAAATTGCATTGCAACCGGGCGATAAAAACTGAACGCAATCGCAAACAAAACTGAATGGACTTGCTTGTGAAATCGTGCAGGTTTCACTGAACGCATCTGCAACGCATCCGGATCTAATCCGGACACACTCGTCTGCAAGGGGCCTAAAGCTCCTTCTTAGAGGCTGCTTCTGCCCAATGCATATTGGAATCTGGGTGTATCCAGGTGTGCAGAATAGATTTAAGCCCTGCTGTTGCTATCATGTGAAGGAGTTTGCTACTACCTGGGGTACAGGGGAAATATGGGTGATCTGTGTAGCTGAATATGGCCCGAATCCTTCCAATTCTATGACTTCTTTGAAGCTAATTAAACTCTACTTCTAGCTGTGTGCAGAAGAACATCAGATGTAGAAAGTTTTGGTAACTCTTTGACTCTCCTGGTGCGTTGTACGGTATATGAATGGGGGCAAGCAATATGGCTTAAATAACAGCAGGTCTGAAATGATTTACTTTTTTGAAATGCCCCTAGTTTTGAAAGAGATGCACATCACACATACTTCTAAGGTGTAACTGAGGTATAACTAATAACCCATAGCAATAGTGCTGCCTAACTAGTCACTGCTAATTTAGACACATAAGATGGTCCGCTGATCCAGCCAAAATCATTGGGTCAGTCTGACGTGTATCTAGTATGTATGGCCAGCTTCAGTTATTGTCCAATATGGAAAGCAGAGGTCAGGCACTTTGATATGTGATAGACTCAGTGTGGGAAATCCTTGTGTGCCAGAACTGGCATAAGTCATACATTTTGGTGCAATTGGTGTTTTTCTACTACCTTCTTTTCTTTTACAAAAAGTGTGTGGACCGTGGGCAGGTCACCAGTGGCCCGGCACATTTACTACTCCATTCTTTAATATATTTCACCCGACTCCCAAGCAATAAGAATCAAAGCAAAGAACAAGTAATAAAGACACAGAACACTTTATTTTGGTGATAAATGGTGAAAGCATACCTCCCAACTTTAAAAAAGGCCAAAGAGGGACAGAAATTGAAATCTTTGCCAGTAAGGGACCTCCCGCAGATTTTAGGAGTAATGCATGTCAGTCTATAAATGTGTCAGGCTGTAGGTGAACCACCCCCATTTTTTGTGGCAGAAGATTGCAAAAAGTTCTTAATTTTGCGTTGCAATGTGTGACTTCTGTGTGCCAATTCTGGCCTACAAGAATGATACATTCTCCCCATATGGTCTATCACATATCAAAATGCCAGCCGACCAGCTAATACGTATAGACAGTAGCATTCTGGTTGGTTCTATGTTGTGCTAGTTATTAGTTTGTTTTAGTTGTTAATGTATTCATTTTTAGATATCCCACATATCATATATGTCTAAATATAGAGATACTATCAAGTCATGAAAATGCACAGAAATGATAACTTATTAAAAACTTTTTTTTGTAGATTGGTGGTGGAAAAACCCTGCATCCACGTCTCTTGCACATAGCTGTAGGAGTTATTGAAGAATCCCGTAAACTGAGAGTGCAGCCTTTCAATGAATATCGTAAAAGATTTGGCTTGAAAGCATATAAGTCTTTCCAGGATTTAACAGGTAAAATTCTTCTTAGAAAAGATTTGGACCCCATTTATAAAAACAGGTGTAAAGGAAAACTGGCTCCACCTTTCATTTTCAAGGAGCTCTGAAAATTAAAATGTAAAATCTGATTGTTTGCTATAGCCATAAGCCAGTTTTCCCTCACACCCGTTTTCATAAATCGGGGCCTAAGTCCCTCCATACACAGAGTTGTTTTAGGTGGATCATATTGACAACTGGGAAAATAATTTTCAAAAAGTACTGTATCTGTGAAGGGATTATTTTTATTTTGATCTTTCAAGCATGAAGTTGGTGTGTATCTAAAAGCTTCACCCCCAGTGACCAATCAGATCGTTGATTTTAAAGGGGAAATCCAGTTTTAGATTAATAAAGCTTAAAAGGTTATTTCTATACACAGGATATTCCATAAGGCCTCTTTCACACGACCGTATGGCTTTTTCAGTGTTTTGCGGTCCATTTTCTACGGATCCGTTGTTCCGTTTTTTGTTTCTGTTGTGTTTCCATTTCGTTTTTCCGTATGGCATATACAGTATACAGTAATTACATAGAAAAAATTGGGCTGGGCACAACATTTTCAATAGATGGCTCTGCAAAAAACGGAACGGATACGGAAGACATACGGATGCATTTCCGTATGTGTTCCGTTTTTTTTGCGGACCCTTTGGCTTAAATGGAGCCACGGAACGTGATTTGCGGGCAATAATAGGACATGTTCTATCTTTTAACGGAATGGAAAAACGGAAATACGGAAACGGAATGCATACGGAGTACAATCCGTTTTTTTTGCGGAACAATTGAAATGAATGGTTCTGTATACGGACCGCAAAAAACGGCCCGCAAAATGGGAAAAAAAAAACAAAAAACGGTTGTGTGAAAGAGGCCTAAATGTTCAATGAATGTTAAACCGCTGCTCTATTCAAATGCCTCCACACCATGGCTGTGAACTTGGAGGACATGGAGAAGTCATCGATGTTCTTAGATCACTGTATAATGAAAAGTTCTTCAACTCTCTCTATACTTGTGCATGTGCATGACTAAGGGCTTTCTTTCCGTGCCCGTTCATTTTTTTTGTTTTTTTTGCAGAACCATTTAATTCAACAGGTCCTCCAAAAAAAAAAAATATGAGGTTACTCCGTGTGCATTCGGTTTCCGTATGTCTGTTCCGCAAAAAACATAAAACATGTCCTATTATTATCGCATTACGGACAATAATAGGACTGTTCTATTAGGTTGTGTTCTATATGGTTGTGTGCATAAGCCCTATGGGGATGTTCAACTTCTAATTAGGTTTTAAATAACCCCCCTAACAGCAAGACCTGTAAAGTGAAGCATACTTATCTGCTCCCCGATCCACAACTATCTTCACTGCATTTTTGTCCCTATGTTAACCTATGGCGCAGCTGTGGTGAAATGGCCCGAGGGTCTAGTTTTCTATAATGTAGCAAGAAACAGACTAGAGTAGAGTTACACCAGGGGCAAAACAATATAAAACACAGCAACATTATAAAATACAAACACATGCATTAGGATAGACTGGAACTCAGCCCTTTTTTTTATTGTTCCAGAAAATGTAGCAACAAATTATCGAAATAAAAATAAAATATTCTACTCTGGTGTTTCCACGGTAACAGACTACTGACAACTCTGCGTAGTGAAGTCTAATCCTTCAGTCATATTCTCTTCCATCTGTCCCCTGATTTCAAATTTATATAAGTTTTACTATGTTTAAAGGGGTTATCCTGGAATTTATTCTCTGGATAGGTCATCAATATCAGATTGGAGGGTGTCCAACACCCGGGACCCCTGCCGATCTGTTGTTAGAAGAGGCCTGTGCTCTGTGGGGTCATGTAATGTTACTGTACATCAGTCACGTGGCCTAGTTGCAGCTCAGCCCCATTCAAGTCAAGGGGGCTAAGCTGCAATACCCAGCACAGCCGCTATAGAATGTACGGCGCTGTGCTTGGAAAGCTGCCAGGAGCTCCAGTGAGCATAGCGACTCCCTGAAACAGCTGATCAGCAGGGGTGCCGGGACTTGGACCCCTGAAGATATGATAATGATGACCTATCACTTTTTATTCAGCTTTTTTTTTTTTTTTTTTGGGGGGTGAGGTGACCAACAAACAGCAAATTGGCATTTTATTTTATTTTTTTCCATTACAGCGTACATCGTGCAGGATAATTTTTTTTTCATGCTTTAATATTTTTGGACGCAGCAATACCCATTATGTTTTTTGTTTATTTTTATATATAAAATTTGGAAAGGAGGATGACTTGAATTTTTAATACGTGTACTTTTAAAAACCTTTTTATTGCAATTTTTAGTACCGTAAAGGCACTTGAGCATGCAGTCTGATCACTTGTACTATAGACTGCAAAAGAAAACCATTGCAGTTTATGGGGTTTCTGCCTGTTTATCGATTCTGACCCTCCGCTGCCTGACCTTTATCCTGTTTACCGTATTCACCCTTTGCTGTCTGCCCTGACCTTGGACTAGTTTCACGGATTTGCACAAACTCCGCCTGTACTGACCTCTGCCTGCTTCCTGACGAGTATTGCCTTACTTCTGGGTGATTTGCACTGATGTGCCAAACACACAGGGAATATTCCAGGAAGTGGTGGCCTGGTTGCTCCCCTGCAGAGTAGTCCAGATCCTTGTAAAGGGGTTAAATATTAGGGGACTGCCAGGATAATGCCTTTAGGTCTAGCCCTAAGTCAAACTGCTTGGTTTGCACAGTTGTTCCACATCCACGCAGAGTTTTTTTTATGCAGTTTTGGAGCCAAAACCAGGAATGACTTCAAAAAAGACAAATAGTATTTGTCCTTAATACTTTTATTATCCACAGCTCATTATGGCTTAAAAAACTGCATTAAAAAGCCTGCACGTGTGACGGTATCCTCAATGCATTGGAGCAGTAAGACAATTAGTTGCTTAGGTTACTTTCACACTTGCGGCAGCGTGATCCGGCGGGCAGTTCCGTCGTCGGAACTGGCCGCCGGATCCGCCGATCTGCCGCTGACTGAAAGCATTTGTGAGACGGATCCGGATGCGGATCCGTCTCGCAAATGCATTGCAAGGACGGATCCGTCTCTCCGCTTGTCATGCGGACCGACGGATCCGTCTTGTACATTTTTCTCATTTTTACTGATCTGCGCATGCCGGAACAACGGATCCGGTATTCCGGCGTTCAGGCAAGTCTTCCGTTTTTTTCGCCGGAGAGAAAACCGTAGCATGCTACGGTTTTCTCTTTTGCCTGATCAGTCAAAACGACTGAACTGAAGACATCCTGATGCAAACTGAACGGATTACTCTCCATTCAGAATGCATGGGGATAAAACTGATCAGTTCTTTTCCGGTATAGAGCCCCTGTGACAGAACTCAGCGCCGGAAAAGAAAAACACTAGTGTGAAAGTGCCCTTAGGTGGGCAAGTTTTACTTAAGGTAAAAATGACAGAATAAATGTGAACTGTTGTCAGCTTCTATGATGGTCTTGGCTCTAGGGTTACAGGAAACCATCTGCCACCGATTTTATTTTTTCATCTCTAAAGTGTCTAGGTATAATAGGCATTTTTATTTTCTTTTTTCCACAGGAGAAATGGAAATCTCATCACAACTTGAATCCTTGTATGGTGATATAGACGCACTGGAATTTTACACTGGTATTCTCTTGGAAAAAACTCACCCAAATTCTATTTTTGGAGAAAGTATGATAGAAATTGGAGCACCATTTTCACTCAAAGGACTTATGGGGAATCCTATATGTTCTCCAGAATACTGGAAACCCAGCACATTTGGTGGAGAGAAAGGATTCAATATTGTAAAGACTGCTTCAATTGAGAAACTGGTGTGTCTTAATGTCAAGAAGTGCCCCCTTGTTACCTTTCATGTGCCAAAGGCAGGAGATGAAAGTTCTATATCTTCAGGGGCAAAGACAAGTGATGAGCTTTAGCAAATGTTGTATTGTGTAAAAAAAACAAGCAAAAAAAAAAAAAAAAAAAAACGCTAGGTATTTTTCATACATTGTTTCAGGAATCCGACATTAAAGTTAGTTTTTACATTTAAACACTGTTTTATGAAGTTATCCTCAGGATAGGTAATCAATATCAGATTACAGTTGTCCACAGGATAGGTAAATAATATCAGATTACAGTTGTCCACAGGATAGGTAATCAATATCAGATTACAGTTGTCCACAGGATAGGTAATCAATATCAGATTACAGTTGTCCACAGGATAGGTAATCAATATCAGATTACAGTTGTCCACAGGATAGGTAATCAATATCAGATTACAGTTGTCCACAGGATAGGTAATCAATATCAGATTACAGTTGTCCACAGGATAGGTAATCAATATCAGATTACAGTTGTCCACAGGATAGGTCATCAATATCAGTTTGGTTAGCGGCGCGAGTGCTGTGTTCTCCGTTTACCACTGCCCCCATTCACTTGAACGGGAAGGAGCCATTTCATTGAAGTGAATGGGAAATTTGGAGTTGTAATTATACCTGCTTGCTGCTGCAATTGGCGAGTGGGTAAACAGTGAAGAGAAGGCAGCGCTCATACGATGATCAGCAGATAGGTCATCAATACAAAAAAAAAAGCAGACAACCCCTTTAAAGAGGTAATCCCATCTGAGTCATTTCTGACATATTGATAAGATATGCCATAAACGTCAGATAGGTGTCGGTCCCGCCTCTGCGATCTACCCTTATCTCCTAAACTTTTTGGCCTAAACTTACAGATTGTGAGAACCTGTTTGGTGTATGAAGGCCACTTTATACATACATAAAGCATTGGACTATAACTATGCACAACACATACATGTGCATCAGCCATTCATGGTCAAGAACAGGGATGGACTGGGAACTAAAAGTGATCCTGAGAAAAAATAAATAAAAGTGGTCCCATGTCTTAGGTGGTATCATCAATACCATAGTGCAGCACATAATACCTTACTAGAATCAGCCCGTTTAGTGGCAAGGCAGATAGCCATCTGCGAACACCTGCAGCCATCGGCCAGGTACATAAGTAATTGAAGGTCCCAGTGTTAATTACCGCTTGAAGTGTTAGATTGTTATGTACTGGTGGCCATGAGGCTCAGGTGCCATCGGCCCACTGGTAGTCTGTCCGTCCCTGGCCAAATAGGTCTACATTTTCTTAATTCCAAGCCTTTAAATTTACCTCGGAGAATGCCCAGTCATTGTTGGTCCCACCTCTGTTGCTGTTGGGTGATGAGCACCAGTCCAGGGTTGTGAAAAGGGAACTGAGGGATAAGCATCAGGCCCATTGGTCCAGAGTGGAATAACCACCATTAGGGATGCATAGTGATCTTTCCTCTGGCACCCTCTCATCTATGTACTCCACTGAACAGATGGCCAAATATATAATTGGGTATATTTACTAATTCAAATTTTTAAACAGCTAAAATTTAAGACTGACAATCTAAAGAACTGTTGGTTGCTAATTTGGTGCCAAAATTTAGCATTCTTCCCAGTAAACTCCACAGTTACATAAACTGTACAGGAGACTAGTCTGAATAGGCCAAACACATTATTTAATTACCTACATGAGTTTTGGAAGCCTAAAAGAGAATGCCCAGGGGGAACATTTTGATTTATCTTTTTAATATTTATGGAGAATTCTCCACGATAGCTGTATGTATTGTTTTAGGCATTTAGGATATCATACCCACATTTCACTAATGCCATGTATCTGAGGATCCACATTGGTTAAGTTGCTGTTGCATTATTCCAATGTCTATGTTGCATACAATATTTTACTGCTATAAAAAAATCTGAGACCTTGGCATACTCGACAAAGACCTTAAAGGGAACTGGTCACCAGGTTTTTAGCATATTAAGCGGTTACCATTGCCATGTACAATAAACTACCTTCTTTCCTGCTGTGGTCTTTTTTTCATTTCATGGTGTCATTTTGGCTTTTTGTGTTATGCAAATGAACCTCCAAGGTGCCCAGAGGGGCGTTATTATTATTCTTCTCTTGAGCCCAGTAACACCCCCCTGCAGTGCCCAGCCCGCCCTAATTTCCCGCCCAAGCACGCCTCTTTAAGACATATCCTCCCACAGCCGAGGTGAACGGCGCCGCCCCCTCCGCTACATCATCTAATACATTCCAGCTACACCCCTGGCTTCTTCCTTTCAGCCGCCGGAAATCTCGCGCTGGCACAGTACCACCGACTGCCTGCGCCTGTGCGATCATAAAGCTCCTGAGGGCAACAGCTTCAAAAGTGTCACTAGGCATCTGCCGACGCTGGTACTGTGTCTGCACAAGATTTCCGGCGGCCAAAAGGAAGCAGCCAGGGGTGTAGCTGGAATGTATTCGATGACGTAGCGGAGGGGGCGGCGCCGTTCTTCACCTCGGCTGTGGGAGGATATTTCTTGATGAGGCGTGCTTGGGCTGGAAATTAAGGCGGGCTGGGCACTGCAGGGGGGTCTTACTGGGCTCCAGAGAAGAACAACAACAACCGCCCCTCTGGGCACCTTGGAGGTCCATTTGCATAACATAAAAAGTGCTTTTTTTTTAATCAAAATGACACCATAAAAAAGGGAAAAAAGACCACCACAGCAGGAAAGTAGGTAGTTTATTGTACATGGCAATGGTGACAGCTTAATATGCTAAAACCTGGTGACAGATTCCCTTTAACTTCCCTTTTCCAGTGACTGTAATAAAAGCCCTTTTCATGGATGTTTTAATAAACTGGAAACAATTATGCAAAGTCTTTTTATTAAGATAATCTTTCTGACAGTGCTCATGGTCGATCACCTGATTATTACAACCCCAAGTGAATAAATATATAGAATTGTATTGAAGATCAGTCTCTATAAATAGCAAGTAAAGTCCATTTTGTGACCTTCAACCATCACCTTTAGTCTAGCCAGCTTGACCTTACATGTTAAACTAGGCCAATTTGTGTTGAGCAGAACTCGGCCATACTGTACACATTAGGCAGCTGATGGCCAAACATTTGTTTGTCCGACAACTATTGTTTCCAACTCCCTCATAAACAAAGACACTTGGCTTGGCCGAGCATTCATGTTCTCAATAAGCAGAGGGTAGAAAGCTGCTTCCAGGCATCTTAAAGGGAGTCTTTCACCTAATCTGAGCGTTTTAGACCGCTCAGATCAAATTATAGACTCTTTAACCCTCATTACGATCATACCTTTGTCTTATGTGTCCCTCGCCCAGATAATGAAAATAATACTTTTTAAACTTATGCAAATTACCTTCTGAAGGTGCCCAGGGGCGGCGTTACTGGGCGATGTGCCCAGAAAAACACACCTCCAGCCGGCGGACGTCACGAGCGGCACCAGAGGACGGCGGGCTGGGAACTGGCCCGCACCTGCGCACTGCTCTGCCCATTATGGGCAGAGGAACATCCTTTAATATTGCGCATGCGCCGGCCGGCTGTCTTTAGTTGGCCGGCGCATGCGCAATATGAAAAGCTGTTCCTCTGACCATAATGGGCAGAGCAGTGCGCAGGTGCGGGCCAGTTCCCAGCCCGCCGTCCTCTGGTGCCGCTCGTGACGTCCGCCGGCTGGAGGTGTGTTTTTCTGGGCACATCGCCCAGTAACGCCGCCCCTGGGCACCTTCAGAAGGTAATTTGCATAAGTTTAAAAAGTATTATTTTCATTATCTGGGCGAGGGACACATAAGACAAAGGTATGATCGTAATGAGGGTTAAAGAGTCTATAACCTGATCTGAGCCGTCTAAAACGCTCAGATTAGGTGAAAGACTCCCTTTAAAGAACAAAAAGGATTGTGCATGTTGAAATCCAACATGCATGACCCTTCTTTCCCCCCAACATCTACTGGACCAGCCCCATTAGTTGGCAAGTTTGGCTGGCATTCATCGAATGTGTACGGTTAACTTTCTACTAAAGCAGGTGGTAGTGGAAGGATGGAACTGAACATGTATGCCAAACTCGGTGAGCTGGACAGAGAATTTAGAAAACAGGCAAACAGGAGATGGCACTATACTAAAAAATTTTTATTACATGCAGTTACAAAAGTATTCAGATCCATGTGCTGGTTTGAAAACTGTAGAATATTTTTTTGTTTACTCCTTCAACAAATTTTAGGCCTAGTGGCCAGTGTGAAAACTGGAGGATTTTAGTTTCTTAGCTAGATAGTGACATGGAACAAAACAATAAAAATAAGTTTACATGTGACGTGAATGCATAGCACCCACACTGAATCCTGGCCTATTCATTTCAGTGGGTCTGTGTACATGAGCGTTTTTTTTTTTAATGCTTCAGTTCTTCGTTGCGTGCAAAACGCAGCATGTTCTATATTCTGCGTTTTTCGCGCAGCCCTGGCCCTATAGAAGTGAATGGGGCTTGAGTGAAAAACGCATTTGATCCGGAAGTGAGGATGCAATGCGTTTTTCACTGATGGTTACAAGATGTTGTTTGTAAACCTTCAGTTATTTATCACACGTGTGCAAAACACATCAAAACGCATTGCACCCGTGCGGAAACAGCTGAACGCAATCGCAGACAAAACTGACTGAACTTGCTTGCAAAATAGTGCGAGTTTCACTGAAGGCATCTGAACCTAATCCGTCACGCTTGTGTGAAAGGGGCCTAACTCTTTCTCGACCTCCCCCTGTAAACTATGGCGGAAATTGGGTCTTTAAAGATGGTGCCCGCTGCACTTTCGAGTCGCCAGGTTTCTGCTGTTTCATATAACCGATACCCAGGGACAATGTCTACGATTAGCGATTAATGCCGATTTGCAGGCATTTAACCCCTCAGATGTCATCGTCAAATGTAGCTACAGCATCTGAGAGCCAAAATCTCTGAAGCGGTGTTCTTCTGGACCTGGAATGGCTTCCCCATGTGGCGATCGAGGAGTTGCAGGTGGCAGCACTACATTGCAACATACCGAATCTTCTTTATTTATTTCCATTGATATATAGAAGCGTCAATCTAACAATTGCATGATGTTAGGCCCTTGGCGGGCAAAAATAAGTACAAAAAAATTTAAACAAAATTTCTAATCACCCTCTTTCCCCAGAATAAAAATAAACAATGAAAAAATGTAAACATCATAGGCATCACCACGTCACAAAAAATGCCTTACTATTAAAATATCTCATACAGTGAATGGCATAACGGGGGAAAAATAAAAATGTCCAATTCAGTATTTTTTTGGCCCTTTCGGCATTTAACGACTTAGATGTCATTGTCAAATGCCAAAAGCTCCGAAGCACTGCTCCTCTGGACCTGGAATGGCTCCCCCATGTGGCGATCGGGGAGCCATTTGTGGTCTGTGAAAGACCAGAGACTGCTGAGACTCTGATGCCTTTTCAAATCATCCCCCTTTCCCCAGAATAAAAATAAACGATAAAAAATATAAAAATATCCCATACGGTGAATGGCATAATGGGGAAAAAAATATCAAAATGTCCGACTCAGTATTTTTTCAGCCCTTCACCTCCCCCCCCCCCCCCCCCCCAAAAAAAACTGATTAATTAATTATTTAATAACTACAGATTGGCCTACTGTGTAGAGCAGCATGTCTGTTATGGGGTTCAGAATATGGCGCTGAAAAAAGAAAAAAAAAAAATTCCATTTTTTTTATTTATTTTTTTAAAGTATTAAAACAAGAAAAACTATGCAAATGTTATATTACCGTAATTGTTCTTCCCTAGAGAATAAAGGTAACCGGTCTGTTTTACCCCATGGGAAAAGCCATAAACATGTGTCAAAATGTATTTATTTATTTTTTCCAATTTCACTCTATTTTTTTTTCCAGCTTCCCTTTACGTTTTATGAAATAGTAAGGCCTCTTTTAGACGGGCGTTGCAGGAAAAGGTGCGGGTGCGTTGCGGGAACATGTGCGATTTTTCCGCGCGAGTGCAAAACATTGTAATGCGTTTTGCACTCGCGTGAGAAAAATCGTCATGTTTGGTACCCAGACCCGAACTTCTTCACAGAAGTTCGGGCTTGGGATCGGTGTTCTGTAGATTGTATTATTTTCCCTTTTAACATGGTTATAAGGGAAAATAATAGCATTCTGAATACAGAATGCATAGTACAATAGTGCTGGAGGGGGTTAAAAAATAAATAATTATTTAACTAACCTTAATCCACTTGATCACGCAGCCGGCATCTCCTTCTGTCTTTCTTTGCTGTGTGCAGGAACAGGACCTGTGGTGACGTCACTCCGGTCATCACATGGTCCATCACCATGATAAAAGATCATGTGATGACTGGAGCGACGTCCAGGGCCGGTTCTAGGTGAAATGGGGCCCTGGGGCGGAAAACAATAAGGGGCCCTCCCCCACATGACACTTCCTGACTTTAACATCCCGTATTGTAAAGAAATGCAAGTGGCAAAGCAACATGTACAAGTAAAAATCCCCCCAAATGCACATTTCTCCATTCCAACTGACTCCAAACAGAACCAGGGCGGGCTAGTACACTGGCACGGGTGAGATGGTGCCTGGGATGGATCCGATCCAGTTTATTCAACCAACCTACCAGACTGGGATGGATCCCGATCCAGTTTAATCAACCAACCAGTTACTGGTAGGTTGGTTGATTAAACTGGATCGGATCCATCCCAGGCACCATCTCACCCATCCCAGTGCCAGTGTACTAGCCCGCCCTGGTTCTGTTTGGACAGTTGGACTGGAGAAATGTGCATTTGGGGGGAGGGGGCCAGTTACTGGAAGGTTGGTTGATTAAACTGGGTCGGATCCATCCCAGGCACCATCTCACCCATCCCAGTGCCAGTGTACTAGCCTGCCCTGGTTCTGTTTGGACAGTTGGACTGGAGAAATGTGCATTTGGGGGGGGGGGGGGGGGGTTACTGGTAGTACCAGTAACTGCCCCCCCCCCCCCCCCAAATGCACATTTCTCCAGTCCAACTGACTCCAAACACAAACAGAACCAGGGCCGCAGGGCGGGCTAGTAGTACACTGGGACGGCCCAGACGGGTGAGATGGTGCCTGGGACTAAGTCAGTGAGTGGGAAACTGGGAATGGATGGATGGATGGATCATGGATCCGATCCAGTTTAATTAACAACAAAACAATATAACCAATGAACCTACCAGACAGAGACTGTAACTGGTCTGTGATGACGGACTTCTGTAGACTGGACTTGGATTCTTGGAAGAAGTTGGAACTTCAGTGGAAGTTTGGAACTTGGCTGGGGGCTGGCTGCCTTCTGACTGTGGGCGGCGGGCCTTCCCTGGCGCTGCTGGCAGAGTCAGACTGGGCTGTGGCTGGCTGGCTGCCAATGGCGCTTTCTTTGCTTCAGGGGCATACACTCATGCCGGAACCCAACAGTCCCATTATAGTGAATGGGATCTGGTAGGTCCCAGCGGTGTCCAGCATATATTGACAAGAATCTGGGGCATTACATGATGTAATAGCACCCAACTTTCCTGCCGTCCAGCATGGCACATGCACAGAGACATGAGAAAAGTTTGATGAAGTGAGTGCCCCCCCTTCCCCATCCTCTGTGTCATGCAGGACAGCTGGGAGACACTGACATTACTCGCTATCCTGCATGACACATGTGCAGAGACAGGAGTCTCTGGGAAAGCTGGGTGCCCCCCTGCCTTTCCTTGTTCTTATTATTTATGCCTTGCAGGATAGCAGGAAATCTGAGTGACATCACATGATGTAATAGCACCCAGCTTTTCTGCTGTCCTGCATGGCACATGTGGAGAGACATGAGAGTAGTCTGAGAAAGCTGAGTGACACAGCTCCCACCTACCCTCATATCTTCTCCTGCCTCTGCACTCACATCAGGAAAGCTGAGTCACATTACATAATAGCACCCAGCTTTCCTCCTGTTCTGAAGGGCATATGTGCAGAGGAATAGCCTGGGAAAGCTGAGTGACACACACCTCTGCACTGTCCTCACCTACAAGTCGTCACTTCATGGTGGGCAATTCAGAGGAATCAGGCGTGATGAAGCTAACAGACGGGAGGCGGAGCTAGCAGGCGGGAGGCAGTTAGGAAGATAGATGGGGGCAGGGACTCTCCTCCACGGGCCCCATAGCAGCTGCGTGGTCTGCCTAATACCTATATGGTAGGTACGCCACTGCTTTGCTTGCTCCTTCAATCCAAGTTCTCTGCTCTGGGCGGGGGGCGGAGCCTGTGGCAACGTACGACAGCCAGACGCTAGACGTACCAGCCTTGCCTGTGCCGTGCATGCCGCTGCTCCAGTCTCGAATCTCTTAAAGAGACCAGCAGCGGCAGCGCAGCGGCGGGGGCCCCTCCACTCCATACTCCAGCACAGTTTTAATTACATTACTGAAGTGCGGCGCCGTCTCCAGGGGGGGCCACAGGCACACAATAGAATTATACATTGCCCCCCTTGCCTCTATGGTAGCGCCGGCCCTGGCGACGTCACTGGGTTTCCATCCCGATCGTCTCCTAGCAACAGTGCGTGAAAATCGCACCGCATCTGCACTTGCTTGCGGATTCTTGCGATTTTCACGCAACCCCATTCACTTCTATGGGGCCTGCATTACGTGAAAAACACACAAAATAGAGCATGCTGCGATTTTCACGCAACGCATAAGTGATGCGTGAAAATCACCGCTCGTGTGCACAGCCCCATAGAAATGAATGGGTCGGGATTCAGTGCGGGTGCAATGCGTTTAATCCGCGCGGAATACTCGCCCGTGTGAAAGGGGCCTATATGGTTCTATTAGAAAGTATAACTGGTCTTGCAAAAAAACAAGCCCTCATATGGCTATGTGAACAGAAAAAGAAAAATTTATGGCCATGGAAAGGCAAGAAGTGAAAAACGAAAATGGAAACCGCAGGGTCTGGAAAGGGTTAATGCCAAATATTATATGAAAATGCACACATACATATAGAAAAATTGTGGCTCTGGAAAGGCAAGAGGTGAAAGACGAAAAAGCAAAAATGGAAAATCGCATAGCCTGAAAAGGGTTAAAGGGGTATTCCCATCTTAGACAATGGGGGCATATCGCTAGGATATGCCCCCATTGTCTGATAGGTGCGGGTCTCATCTCTGGGACCCGCACTGACACTGAGAACTCAGCCGCCTTCCATTCATTGCTATGAACGCTGGCTCGGCTATTTCCGTCGGCCTCATAGAATTGAATGGGAGCGGTGGCCGTGCAAGCTCCCATTCAGTACTATGGGGAGAGAGCTTGGTGGTGGCCGGACTTGGTGAGACCCGGGGTCCAGCCACCACCGTCCCACTCTGTTCTCTGTGTGTGACCCGCACCTATCAGAAAATGGGGGCAAATCCTAGCGATATGCCCCCATTGTCTCAGATGGGAATAACACTTTAATGCCAAATATTACATTATATGAAAATACATAGATATAGAAAAGTAATAAAGTTATGGCTCTAGAAAGACAAGAGATGAAAAACAAAAAAGGAAACTCGCAATGTTCGGAAAGGGGTAATGCCAAATATTACATTATGTGAAAATACAAACACACATACATATAGATCTGTCAGCATAGACACATATGAGCCTCACTACCGCTACGCTATGGCTGCAAGGTGAATGACAGCAGCGTTTGTTAGAAAACAATGGAGGATTTAGAATGCCCTGAGTGTTGATCACTATTTGCTTTATGTTCACATCAATCTATTCGTGAGTAACAGCTGGGAAGAGAACACTTTGCAAATCAGTGATAGTTTTACCGTCATTTGAATACAGAACGAGATGGATTTACTGCAAAAAAAATTTTTTTATTTTTTTTTTCAAAGGGTTTCTGTCACTAAAAATACCCAAATTAAACTGTCTGACATTAGCGATGTGCTAATGTCAGCTAAACCTAACTGGCCTATTCCTAGTTTTATCCATGCCCGTTACTCCATAGATGTGACTTTTATAATATTCAAATTAGCCTCGAGGAGCATTGCTCCTGCTCCTAGAGGCTGTGTTCTCCCACCTCTGTCACCTCCCTCCAAGGATGTGCCAGCGCAGGCGCAGTGAGGAAGTAGTCAGCCAGTGAGCGTCCTTCCTTCACTATGCTGAATACTAAACTGCACGGCGCAGGCGCGAGATTTACCATCCACTCAGGGCCAGCAGGATGGTGCGAACGCTGCCTGGCCCTGTCAATCAAGACTTGTATGTGGTGAGGATCTACTTTTTGGGTTGATTTTTGTCACAAAAAGAATTAATCATGCTGCATTAGTTTCTATTGATTTCTGAGAATAGCCAAGCAAGTGTGCATCTTGGGAGTTGTAGTTTTACCACAGCTGCAGTGCCGGAGGTTAACCATCACTGACAATTCTGCATGTATATAGCTAGTCTTAGATACTTCTAATGTTGTTCATGAATTGGAACATGATAATATGCATCTGCTAGATCTAATGTTACCATGTGACAGTCCCTTGTAAGCAGATTTATCACTGATCTGATGGTTTCCATCTTGAACTTCTTGTAGCGTACCTGTTTGTTCAAGTTACTTACAAAAAGACCACAAATCGTACACATGGGCAAGCACTTCTCTTCACCCTTAACACGAAACACTGGGGTACCGCAAGGCTGTGTGTTGAGCCCTCTCCTTTACTCCCTCTTCACAAATGACTGCAAACCTATTCACAATACCAATACCATTATAACATTTGCAGATGACACGACCGTGATAGGCCTAATCTCCAACAATGATGAAACCTATAGGAAAGAGGTTGAGAACTTAGAGAGATGGAGTAAGAACAACCACCTCATACTCAATACCAAGAAAACAAAGGAGCTGATTCTGGATTTTAGGAAGAAGAAACGAAAGGGACACTATCTCATTAGCATTAATAGTGGAAACGTGGAGATAGTTCAGTTTCAGATTTTGGGGAGTTTATATTAGTCAGGACCTGCTATGGGTAAAAAACACAACAGAAATTACCAAAAAAAGGTCTTCAGATGCTTCATTTTCTGAGGAGTCTGAAGAAAGCACAACTCCCAAAACAGCTGCTAGTCAATTTTTACAGATGCACCATAGAATCTGTTATCACATACTGCATTACAGTGTGGTACTCTGGCTGCTCTTCTGAGGACAAGAAGACCCTCAAGCGCATCATCAGAATGGCTGGCAGAATCACTGGTACTCAGTTACCATCACTGGATGACATCTTCACTGCTCGTTGCAGCAACAGGGCAAAGATTATCTGCGGGGATTGAACTCGCCCTGGCCACAGTCTTTTCACTCCCCTACCCTCTGGTAGGCGTCTTAGAGCCCTACATGCCCGCACCACTAGGCTGAAGAACAGCTTTTTTTCCCCCAAAGCAATCAGTCTCCTAAATGCTTAGAGACTATTGCCCCTTCCAAGGATAGAAACTACCTATTAGGCGTGGCCAAAACAACTGTTTGAAACATTCTTAAAAAGAAGGAACGCATCGGTGAGCTCAGCAACACCAAAAGACCCGAAAGACTACGGAAAACAACTGTGGTGGATGACCGAAGAATTCTTTCCCTGATGAAGAAAACGCCCTTCACAACAGTTGGCCAGATCAAGAACACTCTCCAGGAGGTAGGTGTATATGTGTCAAAGTTAACAATCAAGAGAAGACTTCACCAGAGTGAATACAGAGGGTTCACCACAAGATGTAAACCATTGGTGAGCCTCAAAAACAGGAAGGCCAGATTACAGTTTGCCAAACGACATCTAAAAAAGCCTTCACAGTTCTGGAGCAACATCCTATGAACAGATGAGACCAAGATCAACTTGTACCAGAGTGATGGGAAGAGAATAGTATGGAGAAGGAAAGGAACAGCTCATGATCCTAAGCATACCACCTCATCAGTGAAGCATGGTGGTGGTAGTGTCATGGCGTGGGCATGTATGGCTGCCAATGGAACTGCTTCTCTTGTATTTATTGATGTGACTGCTGACAGCAGGATGAATTCTGAAGTGTTTCGGGCAATATTTTCTGCTCATACTCAGCCAAATGCTTCAGAACTCATTGGACGGCGCTTCACAGTGCAGATTGACAATGACCCAAAGCATACTGCAAAAGTAACCAAAGAGTTTTTTAAGGGAAAAAAGTGGAATGTTATGCAATGGCCAAGTCAATCACCTGACCTGAACCCGACTGAGCATGCATTTCACTTACTGAAGACAAAACTAAAGGGAAAATGCCCCAAGAACAAGCAGGAACTGAAGACAGTTGCAGTAGAGGCCTGGCAGAGCATCACCAGGGATGAAACCCAGCGTCTGGTGATGTCTATGCGTTCCAGACTTCAGGCTGTAATTGACTGCAAAGGATTTGCAACCAAGTATTTTAAAGTGAAAGTTTGATTTATGATTATTATTAAGTCCCATTATTTTTGGTCCCTTAACAAGTGGGAGGCACATATACAAACTGTTGTAATTCCTGCACCGTTCACCTGATTTGGATGTAAATACCCTCAAATTAAAGCTGACAGTCTGCAGTTAAAGCACATTTTGTTCGTTTCATTTCAAATCCATTGTGGTGGTGTATAGAGCCAAAAATGTTAGAATTGTGTCAATGTCCTGACTGTATATTTATGGACCTGACTGTATATTCATGAGCACTTCCTACTTTGCTCTTGCTATATATATATATATATATATATATATATATATATATACATACACTGTATATGCTGTAAACTGTAATGCTTTTTAGTGCAATGTGTTTTTTTTCTTTCTATTGTAATACTTCAATTTAAGGCCTCATGCACACGACCGTTGTGCCGTTTTTTTTCGCTGACCTATTGACTTTCAATGGGTCAGTGGAAAAATCGAAAAATGCACTGTTTTGCAGCCGAGACCGTGATCCGTGTATCCTGTCCGTCAAAAAAATAAGACCTGTCCTATTTTTTTGACGGACAACGGTTCACGGACCCATTCAAGTCAATGGGTCCGTGAAAGAACACGGATGCACACAAGATTGGCATCCGTGTCCGTAGGTTACTTTCATACAGACGGATCCAAAGATCCGTCTGCATAAAAGCTTTTTCAGATCTAAGTTTTCACTTTGTGAAAACTCATATCCGACAGTATATTCTAACACAGAGGCGTTCCCATGGTGATGGGGACGCTTCTAGTTAGAATACACTACAAACTGTGTACAAGACAGCCCCCTGCTGCCTGGCAGCACCCGATCTCTTACAGGGGGCCGTGATCAGCACAATTAACCCCTCCAGGTGTGGCACCTGAAGGGGTTAATTGTACTATCATATCCCCCTGTTAGAGATCAGGGCTGCCAGGGGGCAGACCCCTCCCCAGTTTGAATATCATTGGTGGCCAGTGCGGCCCCCCCCTCCCCCTATTGTAATAATTCGTTGGTGGCACAGTGTGCGCCCCCCCCCCTTCCTCCCTGTATTGTAATAATTCGTTGGTGGCACAGTGTGCGCCCCCCATTGCCCCCCCCCCTTCCTCCCTGTATTGTAATAATTATTCGTTGGTGGCAGTGTGCGCCCCCCCTCCCTCTATAGCATTAACAACATTGGTGGCCAGTGTGCGGCCTCCTATCCCCCCCCCCCCCCCCGATCATTGGTGGCAGCGGAGTTCCGATCGGAGTCCCAGTTTAATCGCTGGGGCTCCGATCGGTAACTATGGCAACCAGGACGCTACTGCAGCCCTGGTTGCTTAGCAATAGTACAATAGTAAAAGATTCATACTTACCTGGGAGCTGCGATGTGTGTCCGGCCGGGAGCTCCACCTACTGGTAAGTGACAGCAATGCGCCGCACAGACCTGTCACTTACCAGTAGGAGGAGCTCCCGGCCGGACACAGACATCGCAGCTCGCAGGTAAGTATGAATCTTTTACTATTGTACTATTGCTAAGTAACCATGGCAACCAGGGCTGCAGTAGTGTCCTGGTTGCCATGGTTATCGATCGGAGCCCCAGCGATTAAACTGGGACTCCGATTGGAACTCCGCTGCCACCAATGATCGGGGGGGGGGGGAGATGGGAGGCCGCACATTGGCCACCAATGTTGTTAATGCTATAGAGGGAGGGGGGGGGCGCACACTGTGCCACCAACGGATAATTATTACAATACAGGGAGGAAGGGGGGGCGATGGGGGGCGCACACTGTGCCACCAACGAATTATTACAATAGAGGGAGGGAGGGGGGGGGCCGCACTGGCCACCAATGATATTCAAACTGGGGAGGGGGGGGGGGGTCTGCTGCCTGGCAGCCCTGATCTCTTACAGGGGGATATGATAGTACAATTAACCCCTTCAGGTGCAGCACCTGAGGGGTTAATTGTGCTGATCACGGCCCCCTGTAAGAGATCGGGTGCTGCCAGGCAGCAGGGGGCAGTCTTGTACACAGTTTGTAGTATATTCTAACTAGAAGCGTCCCCATCACCATGGGAACGCCTGTGTTAGAATATACTGTCGGAAATGAGTTTTCACAATCTAACTCATATCCGACAGTATATTCTAACATAGAGGCGATGGTGATGGGGACGCTTCAAGTTAAAATATACCATCGGATTGGAGAAAACTCAGATCAGATGGTATAAAAGGGACTCCAGACTTTACATTGAAAGTCAATGGGGACGGATCCGTTTGAAATGGCACCATATTGTGTCAATGTCAAACGGATCCGTCCCCATTGACTTGCATTGTAATTCAGGACGGATCCGTTTGGCTCCGCACGGCCAGGCGGACACCAAAACGACTTTTTTTCCATGTCCGTGGATCCTCCAAAAATCAAGGAAGACCCACGGACGAAAAAACGGTCACGGATCACGGACCTCGTTTTTGCGGACCGTGAAAAAATACTGTCGTGTGCATGAGGCCTAAATGTCAGTTCTTGTTCCTCTGTCTATGGCATCTAGGATTGCTCCAAACAACATTTCATTGTATTGTACAGTGACAATAAAGTCATCTTATCTTAAGTTGATTATTGCCCTGCAGGCTCCACTCGGCTTCTTCACCAGAAAGACAAGAGTGAAACCTTTTTCTCTCTTGTTATGCCGGAACCTGTTTCAGAACATTTTTCTGTAAAAGGAGCATAATCTGGGTTACCAGAAGTTGCCGTTTTCCTTGTTTACCATGAGTGTCTGGTGGAAAGGTGTCGAATTCTATTTTGTATCCAAACTGAATTGCTGCCAGAATCCAAGGGGAAAAAGATATATTTTCCCAGGCAGTGATGTACTTTTTTTTAATCTTCCTACCACCTGAAGTCATGGGTTAGGTTGTCTGGTCGACTTGTCCTGGTTAAATAGGAAACCTCTTTCTCTTCCTTTTGAATGTTGACAACCCAAAATACCTTCTTTTTAATTCCGGTTAAGTTTATTACATCTCTGCATATGAAAGGAACATTGTTGGTGAAAATATCTTGACTCAATAGGAAAACCTTTTTTTCTATCTGAAGCTTTCTCCAGAATGTCATCTAGTAGTGATTCAAATAGTCTATCACCTTCACAGGGAATGCTACACAACCTGTTTTTGGAAGTTGTGACGCTAGACCAGGATTTTAACCAGATCGTTCTCCGATCTGCATTGGATAGAGCTGCCGATCTTGCTGAGAGTCTCACTATATCTGCCAAAGCAACAGCAATAAAGTTTCAGGTTTGTTTCAATACTGGTAAGGATGCGAGAATGTCCTCTCTTGGGGTACCTGACGTTAAGTGCTCTTCTAGCTGAGACAACCAAAGAGATAGAGTCCTTGCTGTATAGGCCACAGCAATTCCTGGTCTCAATATAGCTGTATTTGACTCCCAGAACTTTTTAAGGAAGGATTCACACTAATCAATGGGTTCTCTCAGAAGCCCCACATCCACCGGCGCGCCCACTCAAGCTTTTATCCCATTAACTAGAATCTTGTTCATAAAATTGATATTTTCTTTTGAAGAACCTTGAAACCCCATCTCTTTTTTCAGGATCTTTCCATTAATTAGTGATAAATTTTTTTATACACAGGGAAGACTGCCCGTCTCCACAGGACTTAAGCCAAAGCATTGCTGCCCCCTAAGCCTCCTGTGCTCTGCTACAGACCTTTTGAGCCTGGCTCAGGGCATTCAAACCTACAGGCTGTGCGACTAGGAAATAAATAAATAAAAAAACGCATGAGATTCCCTTGCTGTTGTTGGTCTCCAGCTATCCAGGGAACAGGAAACAACTGGAGAAGGTAAAGAGGAGGGAGCTTTTAAATGAATTGGTCTTGAAGTTGTTTCCTGTCCCTGGAAGGCGTGAAAACCTCCATCTTGTGCTGTTGGGGAGACGTATGGAAAAAAATACATTTTAAGTCAGCTTTTTCTGCATTTAGTTGTACATAGGGGCTGTCTTATCTTTGTATACACTTATACAGCTTACTTGCGGTCTTACATTTAGACCATTTTCCATGCAGGCTCATTCCCTTACCCATCCCCTTTTGTAGACTGGTGTGAGCGAGGAGAAGTCGCAGATTGTGGCACAAAGGACCTTTGCGCTGCAATCTGTGCCAGAAATACGCCTAATTTAGGTCCTTAGGGCTTTATTACACTTTCCGATAGTCAGGCAGGACGAGTGATTAACTATCAATCAATTAAACACTTGTCACTCCTGATAAATGGCCCGAATATCATTTGCTGTAAGGGTCCTTACACAGACAATGCTATCAGACAACCCCCGTGTACAACTGAGCTCAGAAAAAGCCAATATTTAAATGTGTAAGTTACAAGTTTTTTTTTTTTTTTCCTCATTATTGTTGAGAGCAATGTAACCTTGGAGCCCTTTATGGTTGTCAATAGTGGTGGTCACATAATGGATTAAACCAACATGATAGGATTTAAAAAATTTGGCCTCTAAATATCCCACTTTAGTATAGGATTTTCTATTATGTCTGTATGAATGCAGCTGAATGTTCAAAACATAAGTTCATTTAAAGGAGTTTGCCCATCTCTCAGAATACCGGTATATCGTTAGGATATGCCACTAATGTCAGATCGGTGTGGGTCCCACATTTTGGACCTACGCCTATCTCTAGAAAGAGCCCTTAAAGTAAGGGAGAGAACATCGCACATGCTCTCCATTCACTTCTATGGGAGCTCTGAAAAGAGCCTAGACCAAGCATGGCCAACCTGCGGCTCTCCGGCTGTTGTAAAATTACAACTCCCACCATGCTCTGCTGTAGGCTGAAAGCTGTAGGCAGTGTGGACATGCTGGGAGTTGTAGTTTTGCAACACCTGAACAGCCTCAGGTTGGCTATCCCTGGCTTAGACTATTTCCAGAACTCCCTCTATGGGAGTTCTATATTGAAGCAAAACTTTGTGGCACTCTGCTTTAATTGGTATTGGAAGTCGGGTGCCCAGCTCGTTCACAGTAGAATCAGGTACTCCAGCAGTTCGGTTGCAGAATTGTGGATGTTTATTAGGCTACTTTCACACTAGCATTTTAGCGGATTCGTCATGAGTCTGCAAAAACGCTACAGTTACAATAATACAACAGTCATGAACGGATCTGGTTTTATTATGTCTTCTATAGCCATGACGGATCAGTCTTGAACACCATTAAAAGTCAATGGGGGACGGATCAGTTTTCTATTCTGCCAGAGAAAACGGATCCGTCCCCAATGACTTACATTGTGTGCCAGGATCCGTTTGGCTCCACTTCATCAGGCGGACAGCAAAACGCTACAGGTAGGGTTTTGGTGTCCGCCTCCAGAGCGGAATGGTGACTGAACGGAGGCAAACTGATGCATTCTGAGCGGATCCTTTTCAATTCATTATGCATAAAGGCAAAACTGATCCATTTTGGACCGCTTGTGAGAGCCCTGAACGGATCTCACAAACGAGAAGCAAAAATGCGAGTGTGAAAGTAGCCTTAGAAATACGGCTGTACAAAATCAAGTGACGTTTCGGCCACACTCGGCCTTTATCAAACTACAGCAATTAAAATAGACATAACGTAAATCAATAGGAATACACCAGGACAGCGGATATAAACATGTAGTCATAGTAGCAAAAATGACAGCAACGATAGCCCAGTGTCCAATATCCAAATGGCACGAATCCAGGAGATCAAGTTGGGTAGAGTCCAGTTGTGAGATCCATAGATAAAGTCCATATACATGTGATAAGGAAGATAATCCCAGACTATGTGAAAACAATAGTTTACAGTATTAGGGCTCATTCAGACGGCCGTATGCTGTCCGCAAAAATACTGAATGCTATCCGTTTTTTTGCGGATCCGCAAAAAAAAGGATAGCATTCAGTATTTTTGCTGACCCATAGACTTCAATAGGGCCATGTCCTGATTTTCACGGACAAGTATAGGACATGTTTCATTTATTTTGCGGAACCTTGGAATAGAAAAGGGCCCCATAGAAGTGAATAGGTCAGCATCTAATCCGCAAAAAAACAGATCCGCATTTTTGCGGATAGCATACGGCCGTCTGAATGAGCCCTTATACATAGGTTGAGCAACCAGTTGTGCCCCATGTCATGTAACATCGTCAAATCGTATTCACAATGCCCCCGGTTACTATGCAGTATATCACCAAATATAGTATTAACCAAGATCCTAAGGAAGCAATTACCTGGTGCCGCTGGAGAATCAGGAAAATGTGCGCTCAGGATAAGTGCAACAGCACTACAGGGAATGCACCACGTGTTGTACAGGACAGCGTGCCTTTTAATGGAGTGTTAGTTACATGTAATGTCTATGGAAGGACGGCAGACCCTAGCGATGGGAAGGAAAAGAATAAATAGAAAAGGAAATAAAAGTGGGGGACAGAAAGATGTAGGAATACTACATTATTTCTACATCTTTCTGTCCCCCACTTTTATTTCCTTTTCCTTCCCATCGTCATCTCTCTTCCGTTCCACAGCAGCTGCGCTAGGGTCTGCCGCCCTTCCATAGACTTTACATGTAACTAACACAGGAGCGCTCCAGCCCTCGCTCACTCCAGAACGAGGCTTGACACACGCTCCCTCTTGCGAATGCACAGCGCCCTCTGACGGCCGGCGCGCTGTCCTGCACAACACGTGGCGCATTCCCTGTAGTGCTGTTGCACTTATCCTGAGCGCACATTTTCCCGATTCTCCAGCGGCACCAGGTAATTGCTTCCTTAGGACCTTGGTTAATACTATATTTGGTGATAACCGGGGGCATTGTGAATACGATTTGACTATATGTTACATGACATGGGGCACAACTGGTTGCTCAACCTATGTATAATACTGTAAACTATTGTTTTCACATAGTCTGGGATTATCTTCCGTATCACATGTATATGGACTTTATGGATCTCACAACTGGACTCTACCCAACTTGATCTCCTGGATTCGTGCCATTTGGATATTGGACACTGGGCTATCGTTGCTGTCATTTTTGCTACTATGACTACATGTTTATATCCGCTGTCCTGGCGTATTCCTATTAATTTACGTTGTCAATTTTTCTTGCTGAAGTTTGATAAAGCCCTTAGTGCGGCCGAAACGTCACTTGATTTGTACAGCCGCATTTCTAATAAACATCCACGATTCTGCAACCAAACTGCTGGAGTACCTATTTGTTCTATGGGAGTTCTGTAACTCAGGCTATTTTCGGCTCTCCCATAGATGTGAATGGAAGAGTGCAGTTCTTCCTCGTTACTTTGGGGAACCGTTCTAGAAACAGGTGCCAACTCTGGGACCCGCACCGATCCAGCATTGGGCCAACATGAATGACTTGACATGCCATAGGAAGTATCATTATTGCAACCTGTTATTACAGCATAGTCTGTGGGGGTGCGTTCCAACACATTTCCCTACACTTCATGGAGAATGAGGAAGTCCTGGGTCAAACATTGCACAGAAACATGATGCACTCCCCAATATGCAAACCACATTGTCACAGCATTAAGGCCAAATGCAAAGCTTCTAATACAATTTGCATACCGGGTTTACAACTTTAGGATAACATTTTCTGAAAATTAACCAGGATAAGGGCAGACCGGTTGAATGCAAATACCTGGGGACACTACAACTTCATACTGGATATTAGATGTGTGGTGCAAAAGGTAGACACTTAACTGCCATGGATCCTATTAATTATTGCAAAAAAGTGTCATTTGAGACACCTTTGAGGGAAAACAATCTTTGGGCTAAAACTTTATTCATTCAGGCTCCCCGTGTTTAAAGTAAACCCCATGGTAGTGTAAGTTTGGTTGAATCTGTGCGTCGGAGCTTCAGGCCTTATTATAATATGAACACCAAAATAAAGTGTCATTTCTAAATGTGGCCTAAGAAAGTCACACATTAAGGAGGAAGTAAATAAAATGAAAAATAAAAATAGGGCAGAAAATAATAAATAAGCATTACTCACTTCCACAGATCCCCTATTGTCCCATCGCTGAACTGGTCTCCACTGCTCTTCACTTCCCATCCCGGCTCGCTGTGAAACATGCCAAGAGTCCATCACTAGCTGAGGACCGTCACTGCTAAGGCCTGTGATCCACTGCGCTGGCCTTTCCCGTCACTTCTGGAAGGACAGCAGTTGAAGAGCAGTGGGGACTGGAACAGTGTCGGAACGACCCGATTGCCAGAAAGGGTGGACATAGGAAAAAGAAAGCATAAAAGGTGACAAAGACCTGAAGTCTGGGAAAGAAAGACAGGATGTCGCTTGTTCTACATACTATAATGCAGGAGAAATGTGGAGCAAGAGGCTGAGCTTATAAAGAAAGACTGAACATGGTTACTAGCCAGAAGCTCTGAAGAAAGCAAGACTCTTGATGACAACCCCCGTCCATATGTCCCACATGACTGATGAGAGCTCCTCTGAAGCTATTTTTTGTGTGAGATGATGGAACAGTCCCGGCTCTACAGCTTAAACCTGAGGACATCAAACGGTTTCATCTGACATGCAAAACAATGTGCCTCATGCCACACATTCCTGCATAGCTTGTATTGCAACACTCCCTAGGAAAAAATGTCTACTGCAGACCCACATGTGGATTAAACTGAGGTTAAGGCTTCTTAAATTCAGTCCTGAGAGTGGACCTCAGGATCAAGTCTTGGGAGCTTCTGCTGTAGCTTAGAGCTTCAGACATAACTGGACATCTGTGCAAAGGCTAGCATTATTGTAAAGACATTGAGGAGATTTATCAAAACTGGTGTAACGGAAAACCGGCTTAGTTGCCCGTAGCAACCACTCAGATTTTTCAGTGCACCTTTGGAAAATGAAAGGCGAGTGTGGCAACTAATCCAGTTTACCCCTGCACCAGTTTTGATAAATCGACCCTATTGTCATGCCACAGACGTCTGTTCTTAGCAGGAGGACTTGTGGACCATGGAGAGCAATTTACTTAATAACACAACAGGAGATGGAAAAATGTATGATGCGCAGATTTCCCCTTCTATGTAGTCAGCAACATGTATGGTGAATTTCGGGTCTTTTAAAGATGGCGCTAGCCATAGCGAGTGGGGGGGCTGCTGTTTCATAAAGCAGACACCTGCAGCTAATGTCCGCGACCGGCGGCAATGCCAATCGCTGACATTTACCTTCTTAAATGCCGTGGTCAAATGTGACAACGGCATCTGGGAAGCCGGAAAACTGGAAGCGCACGCCTCACAGACCGCAATGCCCCCGGCCCGGCAGAGATTGGGTAAGGCGCTCATTCAAGGTAATGAGCCTGAGAACAGAAGAAAAATGGACGATTTCATCACTTTATTTCCCTCAAAAATTTCTATATAAAGTTATCAAAAAGTCGTACACACACCAAAATTGTATTATCAAAAACTACAGATCGTCCTGCAAAAAAAAAAAAAATCAGTGCTCACAAATCTCCGTAGACATAACTATAAAAAAGTTATGGTGCTTAGAGTATGGTGATGAAAAAAAAAATTAAATTACACTTACCGGTAATCGGATTTTCCAGACCCCACAGAGAGAGGATCCGTCCCTAGGGACAGGAAACCTGCAGAACAATAAGGTGGAGCCTCTCGCCAACCTCAGTGGTTTATAGAGCGTGAAAGGGACTCCGACCCAGGTTACTTTGTTTCTAAGCAGATATATAAATACAGAACTTCCACTATTTTTTTAATATATGCTACACCACATGCAAAAAAAACAAACAAACAAAAAAAATAACTATACATGTGTGGTATTGCCGTAATCTAACTGACCTGGAGAATGCAGAACACGAGTCGGTTTTACCTCATAGTGAACGCCGTAAAAACAAAATCCCTAAAACGGAGCCGGAATTGCATTTTATTTTCAAATTCCACCCCTTTAGAAAAAAAATTCCCGCAAAAAGTGGAAGAATAAAAAAGTTATGGCTCTGGGTAGACGCATCAGGAAGGGGTTAAATACCTGCTCATTCTAGGCTTTGAAGTCATGTTATAGAGCAGGAGGAGTGCTATATTCTTGCCTTACATGATCTTTGCTATGGATCCACATTGAGCTGCTTTACATTGATGTTTCCTCCCAGTTCTAGTGGGAATAATATAGTTTTTGTGTCCTCTAGTTACCTGAGAATTAGCAGAGTTTATACGATTTGTGACTCGCTGTCTCTACCGATTGGACCCCCCACGATCAGATACTGATGGCCTATTCTGTGGATAGGTCATCAGTATAAAACAGTCAGAAAACTCCTTTAACTGATTTAAGGCTACTTTCACACCTGCGTTCGGTGCGGATCCGTCTTGTATCTGCACCAATAATGCAAACGCTTGTATCCGTTAATAACGGATCAGTATGCATTATTCATTCCCAAAAAAGTCTAAGTCAAAACGGATCCGTCTTGACTTACATTGAAAGTCAATAGGGGACGGATCAGTTTTCAATTGCACCATTGGGGGACGGATCCGTCCCCTTTGACTTACATTGTAAGTGAGGACGGATCCGTTTGGCCTCGCATCGTCAGGCGGACACCAAAACGCCGCAAGCTGCATTTTAGTGTCCGCCTCAAAAGCGCAACGGAGACCAAACGCAGCCAAACGGATGCATTCTGAACGGATCCTTATCCATTCAGAATGCATTGGGGCTGAACTGATCCGTTTTGGGCCACTTGGGAGAGCCCTGAAACGGATCTCACAGGCGGACCCAGAAACGCCAGTGTGAAAGTAGCCTAACTAATGAGCTACAGCTGTAGTCCAAAGAAGTATATTGACTTGTTTCCGACTTGTATACAGTCTTGTGCACTGCAGCCATCACTTGGTCAATGAAAAGTTCCACAAAAGGTCCAGGTGTAGCTCCAGCCTTAAATCAGGAGACTAAAGTTTTTGCTTTTCTTGTTCTGGGCAAATTTTTATATCTTGAAAAACCCCTTTAAAATTATCATACTGGATTTCTTGCATCCATCACCATTTTTTTTTTTATATAGACAGATTTAGGTTGTGTTATTGTCGCCATTTCACCCCAAATCCCAGGCGGCCGAGCCCTAAGCCTTAGGCCTCATGCACACGGAAGTTTTTTTTTGCGGTCCGCAAAAACGGGTTCCGTAGTTCCGTGTCCGTTTTTTCTTCTGTGGGTCTTCCTTGATTTTTGGAGGATCCACGGACATGAAGGAAAAAGTCGTTTTGGTGTCCGCCTGGCCGTGCAGAGCCAAACGGATCCGTCCTGACTTACAATGCAAGTCAACAGGAACGGATCCGTTTGACGTTGACACAATTTGGTGCAATTGCAAATGGATCCGTCCCCATTGACTTTCAATGTAAAGTCTGGAGTTCTTTTATACCATCGGATCTGAGTTTTCTCCAATCCGATGGTATATTTTAACTTGAAGCGTCCCCATCACCATGGGAACGCCTCTATGTTAGAATATACCATCGGATTTGAGTTAGATCGTGGAAACTCAGATCCGACAGTATATTCTAACACAGAGGCGTTCCCATGGTGATGGGGACGCTTCAAGTTAGAATATACTACGAACTGTGTACATGACTGCTTTCTGCTGCCTGGCAGCCCCTGATCTCTTACAGGGGGCTATGATACGCACAATTAACCCCTCAGGTGCGGCACCTGAGGGGTTAATTGTGCGGATCACAGCCCCCTGTAAGAGATCGGGTGCTGCCAGGCAGCAGTCATGTCCACAGTTTGTAGTATATTCTAACTTGAAGCGTTCCCATCACCATGGGAACGCCTCTGTGTTAGAATATACTGTCGGATCTGAGTTTTCACAAAGTGAAAACTCAGCTCTGAAAAATCTTTTATTCAGACGGATCTTCGGGTCCGTCTGTATGAAAGTAGCCTACGGACACGGATGACAATCTTGTGTGCATCCATGTTTTTTCACTGACCCTTTGACTTGAATGGGTCCATGAACCGTTGTCCATCAAAAAAATAGGACAGGTCTTTTTTTGACGGACAGGAAACACAGATCACGGACGCGGATGAACAACGGTGCATTTTCCAAGTTTTCAACGGACCCGTTGAAAGTCAATGGGTCCGCAGAAAATCACGGAAAACGGAACAATGGACACGGATGCACACAACGGTCGTGTGCATGAGGCCTTAAAGGGACTTTAAGCTGGACAATCCCTGGGGTCCACTTGAAATGAAGAACAGGTAAGTATTTACCTAATAGATCCTGCATCGCTGCTTCGGTTCTCCCAGTTGAGCTCTATTTACCTGGCTGCAGCAGTGATGTGAAGTCGACCGCTGCAGCCAATCAAATGTGCGACCAACAAGGCGAGAGATTAGCTTCAGCAGTCACGTGTGGTTGACATGATGTCACTGCTACAGCCATTTACAAAAAGCCTGGACAGGAGAACCAAAGCAGCCATGAAGGCAGATTTCCTCCTGAAACTGGACAACCCCGATAATCTGCAAGCCCTAAGGCTTAATCTGCAGTACACCCTCCGCTTTCCTTGATTGAACATAGATAATCCAGAAAATGACCGGCACGTGAAATTGGAATGATGTATTTGAACTAGAAAAACTTTAAAACAATGCGCTAGAACGGGTTACGCTATATTTTAACCATGGTAATTATATAAACTATTATAAATTAACATATAAAGAAAGCAGCACCAATATACAATCCGGAAGGAGTCATCAGTCTATGTCTAGGTCGCTGTCATCACTGTAGCCCTGAATGGAAGGATTACACACAGAAGTGCGGACCAGATCCTTCTCTGGTAACAAGCTGCACTCCTGCAAAAATGCTTCCAGGTCGACAGCAAAGAAATCTTCCCCGAGTTGATCCGTTATCCGAACAAAATTGCCAATCAGCTCCCCGGTTTTGTAGACCAGCAGCGCTGGCAGAGCACTCTTGGTGAATTTACTGCTGGTTCCTAAAAGGGAACTTTTTACCCTGCAGAACTTCACCCCGGGGTACTCGGATGCCAGGCAGATTATGCTACCGCTGGCAGCTTCTGCACCCGAAACCTCGTCCTCGTAGATGAGGATTACCACCACGGTGTTCTTCTGTTCTTTATCGACAGAGTCCAGGAACTCCTCACCGCTGCTGATGTCAAACACTTGCTTGAAAACCTGCGAGTGGCAGAGCTGCTGCTTCATCTCATCAATTCTCTGCTTCCTGTATTGCTCCAAGAAGTCTTCATCGTCTTCCTCGTTCAGCATATTGTACTCTTGCATCGTCATCTACAAAAGAATGGACATCATCAATGGCTCAGTCCAGCAACCGTATAACGGACACCGGGGTAGGAACCCAATCTAATCATTGATTTGCAAAATGGTTCTTTACGGTTAGAGCAGTAAAACTTTAGAATATGGATGGTACACTGACAGATGCCGGAATTTCCACAGCAAAATGTAATCCTTCTGAATAAAATCTAAAAGTGAAGATTTTTTTCTCATTTTTTGTGGCTTTAAGAATGTAATTTTCAATGTTGTCGTTATATACAAGGAAAAATAGAAAAAAAAAAGGTGAAAATTCCTGCTTGTTTCATCACGTAAAACCCATTTTTCACACATGGATTTAAATTAACAATGTTCTTCATAGAGACATAAAACGTATCTGCATGTATTCAAATAGAATATAGACCTATGTATTTCCCTTTCATTGTAAAGGAAAGGGTTCTTTACAGTTAGGCCTCTTTCACACGGGCGAGATTTCAGCGCGGGTGCAATGCGTGAGGTGAACGCATTGCACCGCACTGAATCCGGACCCATTCATTTCTATGGGGCTGTTCACATGAGCTGTGATTTTAACGCATCGCTTTTGCATTACGTGAAAATCGCAGCATGTTCCTCTTGGTGCGTTTATCATGCAACGCAGACCCCATAGAAGTGAATGGGGCGGCGTGAAAATCGCAAGTATCCGCAAGCAAGTGCGGTTGCGGTGCGATTTTCACGCACGGTTGCTAGGAGACGATCGGGATGGGGACCCGATCTTTTTTATTTTCCTTTATAACATGGTTATAAGGGAAAATAATAGCATTCTTAATACAGAATGCATAGTACAATAGCGCTGGAGGGGTTAAAAAAATAATAATAATTTAACTCACCTTAATCCACTTGCTTGCGCAGCCGGCATCTCTTCTGTCTTCTTCTTTGAGGAATAGGACCTTTGATGACGTCACTACGCTCATCACATGGTCCGTCACATGATCCATCACCATGGTAAAAGATCATGTGACGGACCATGTGATGAGCGTAGTGACGTCCTCAAAGGTCCTATTCCTCAAAGAAGAAGACAGAAGAGATGCCGGCTGCGCGAACAAGTGGATTAAGGTGAGTTATATTATTTATTTAACCCCTCCAGCCCTATTGTACTATGCATTCTGTATTCAGAATGCTATTATTTTCCCTTATAACCATGTTATAAGGGGAAATAATACAATCTACACAATCTTGAACTCAAACCTGAACTTCTGTGAAGAAGTTCGGGTCTGGGTACCACATTCAGTTTTTTATCACGCGCGTGCAAAACACATTGCACCCGAAAAACTGAACAGCGGAACGCAATCGCAGTCAAAACTGACTGTAATTGGGTAACTACTTGCGCGGGTTTGCCGCAACGCATCCGGACACGCTCCTGTGAAAGAGGCCTAAGAGTAGTTAAACTCCATAATATTTGTATTTTTTTCATTGCTGCTATTCAAAAGTCTAAAAAGTTCTTTCACGACTTATGGTATTGAGATTTAATACACCCAAGTTTCAATCGGACAGGGGGCTTTGGTCTGTCATCCTCTGGATCAGCTAAGGTTGAGAATGGTAGAGCTTTACGGGCAAGTGTCTTTTTTTCCCATACTAACCACATAAAGAAAAAGCAACCCAAGCACTGATTTTACCTTTGAGTGTATTTTTTCGTCAAGCTCCTTCTGCTTCTGTTTGTCCTTCTCCTCATCATTGTGAGACTTACACGTCATAGACAACCTTTTCACCAGCTGCTCCAGTTCCTTCTTCTGCTCCTCACTCTGCTCCGTCTCCAGCTGCTTGTAGCGCCTCCAGTCATTAATGACGCCTTTTGGACCTAAACAAATCACAGTTTATTTTGTGAGACAATTGATGGAAGGGTAATGGTGCTCCTGTGGGATTCTAGCACTGCCTGCAGGATCCGTCAAAACGTATGCAAACTGATGGCATTTGTCATACGGATCAGGGTCCTGATCCATATGACAAATGCATTGAAATGCCGGATCTGTCTCTCCGGTGACATCCGGAAAAACGGATCCGGCATTTATTTTTAAAAAAATTGCGGTCTGAGTCTAAGGGTCCATTCACACGTCCGTTATAACACTCCGTTTCCTTTCCGATTTAAATTGGAACTTTTTTTCGGATCCATTAATTTCAATTGCTACTGCAAAAATGCGGACACCAATCATAGTGCTGTCAGATATCACGGAATCCGTTCCTTTTTCCTATTTTTGAGTATGCGGATCCTGAAAAAAAATTAAGCTTGTCCTACTTTCTGTCCATTTTTCGGGTCCGTTGTCCATTCAAGTCAATGGATCGGCATAAATGCGGATGACATGCACAAAACCATCCGAATGTCATCCGATTTTGCGGATCCATTGACAGGAAAATGGATGGAAACCCCCCCCCCCCAAAAAAAAATAACTGAATAACGGAAACATGGAACGGATTCGGAAGCACTTTAGTAAAAAAAAACGGAAGGTTGTACTGAAAAACGGATCCGCAAAAAAAAAAAAGAAAAAAAAAAAGGAACGTTTATCTGGAAAGGTAAAAATAATGACGTGTGAATGGACCCTAAGACTGCAATGCCGGATCGGTTTTGCCGGATCCGGACTTAGAGCCGGATCCGGCATTAATGCATGTCAATGGGAAAAAATGCTGGATCCGGCAAGTGTTCCGGAATTTTGGACGGAGATAAAACCGCAGCATGCTGCGGTATTATATCTGCTCTAAAAAGTCAAAAAGACTGAACTGAAGACATCCTGATCGGATTTCTCTCCATTCAGAACGCATTAGGATAAAACTGATCAGTTCCTTTCCGGTATAGAGCCCCTAGGACGGAACTCTGTGCCGGAAAAGAATAACGCTAGTGTGAAAGTACCCTTACATGGCAGAGACGCAGGGCTAATAACTGCAATCGACAATAACGGCATTACACCTAGCAGAGCCTCTAGGTGTAATGATAACGTCCCCATTGCCCTAGAGGCTCATTTGCATATGTTAAAACATCATTTTTCTCAGCATTGTGGGCACTTATGAACATGGGACCAACACAGATGCCGTCAGCTGCCAAGCGCACATGTAACAGGTCAGCCAGTGTCATAGGTACAAAACTGATGACAGATGCACCTTAAAGGGAATGGGTCATAAGAAAATGACCTGCTGTTTAAATCACTTTTTTAATGTTTAACATTTTTAAATAATTTTGATGATGTTACTTTTAATTTTCCATATCACTTTTTATATTTAAACTAAAACCAAAACTCCTGCAGTTTTTGCACTGACCACTATGTCTAATAATTGGCGCCACTTCTTGGTTTGTACAGGTCATTTTACTGCAGTTAAAGAGCTTCATCTCTGGGGGGGCATGTGGGCGGGCGCACGTAGCTCCCAGCCTGATGTAAAGCTGCTCCTGCCGCTGCTCTACCCTCCCCCCTATCTGCCGCACGTTACACCGCTGACCTGCCGCTTGTTCCACCATCTCGCTGCCCTGTTCTTCAGTGCCTACAGCAGTTGATCGCAAGGCTGAGATAGGAGGAGAACGGAAACCCCTCCCAGCTGTGATGACTAGCTGAGATGTATTGATGCCCCTTTCTTTTTCATCTGGAAATCTGCTATTCAGCAAGTCGTGACAACAGTGAAGAGAGGGCCCAGGCTGAGGGGTGTTGGAAGGGGGCCACGAGAAGTGGTTCTAAAAGTATATATGTGGGACCTGGGTGACAGAGGGGGAAATGTTACTAATTGTGGATAAAGGAGAGTGCTGTGGCTTAAGCTGGGAGGCAGCATTAGCTTGACCTATTCATTGTTTATTAAATTTGCGGTTTGGGGGAACGTGGCATGCGGCTTATGGTATAGCCTTAACATTAGGGTCCATTCACACGTCCGTTATTTCTTTCCTGATCTGTTCCATTTTTTGCGGAACAGATCTGGACCCATTCATTTTCAATGGGTCCTGAAAAAAAATCGGACAGCACAATGTCAGATTTTTTTTCAGGACGCATTGAAAATGAATGGGTACAGAACTGGTCCAGATCTGTTCCGCAAAAAACGGAACAGATCAGGAAAGAAACAACGGACGTGTGAATGGACCCTCATTGCCAGTGAATGTTGGTTTAGGAAAATTGGAAGTTACGGGTTATCTATAAAGAAAAACCCGTTAGTCTTTAAAAAAAAAAACTGGACAAAACTGAGTTAATTAAGAGGTATGTGAGGTGTAACAGCATGGGAGCCCTGTTACTGGTCCTATACTGCTTAATAAGGAAATGGCCGGAAGAACTGATGCTTTGCTATGAACCAACCCATTTAACTTAGCCAACTAACTAAGCGACTGCCACTGACTCTTATGTTATTAACTGTCTGAGCTGCGAGCCCTATAATCACGAAAGTTCTTTAATCAAATTAACCGTACTATAGCGTACGAAGGTGGAGAAGGCCTATTACTGGACGTATGAACTAGTGGAATCAGCGAACTATTTATATGAACAACTGTTTTGGGCCTGTATGTTGATTCTCCCTTTCTGATGGTTTATTTGGCAGAATATTGTGGGGTTGTAAAAAGAGGTGGGTGGAGGAAGGGGGGAAAGGGGGCTTGTGGATAGCAGGGAAACTTCTAGCGATGGCTAGACATGGGGTGGGAAAAAAGGGCAAGGGGCAGGTGGAGTTAAATACCTCAATCTCCCCAATGCTAAAAAAAAACCTGAAAGATCCAAGCAATTATTCCTGACCAATATGCGTGGACAGACTAGTCCTTAAAAAAAGCCTGCAAGATATATTCCAAGAAATTAAAAAATGTAGTCTGGCAATACAGGACCTCTCTCTCCAGACTGGAAATATTAGGTGGGGAGTCGGTGGGGCTCCTCAGAGCGGATGTTCAAAAATATAAAGAAAGGTTGATAGAAATAGAGAAAAGAGCATCTGACTCTGAGGATCTTTTGCAGATAACGATTAAAGAAAAAAAAATCCTTAAAGGAGGAAAATAGGGAATTGAAAAATAGACTATTGGATTTAGAAAATAGGTCCAGAAGGTCTAATCTGAGATGTCTGGGAATCCCAGAGGGCGTGGAGGGGCAAGACCCCTGCGCTTTTATACAATCTTGGTTGATGGAGCAACTGGGCAGGACATCTCTGATTATAAAAACTTTGTGGAACGGGCCTACAGACTTCCGTTAAAGTTGCCTCCACCTGGAACGAGACCGAGATCTATAACTCTTAATCTATTATCAGTTAAGGATAAGGAGGAGATATTGCGCAGGTCAAGGAAGAAAGGGAAGCTAGGATATTTGGGCGCAACAGTAATGTTATTTCCTGACTATGCAAAAGAAACAGTAAAGGAAAGAAGTCGGTATATTGATGTTAGGGGTGGACGATATAGGCGATATGCAATATAAATTTGTGCCACGATATGGATTTTGAGCATATCGCCGGACCGCGATATGATTGCGCTCTATGCGCGCACCATGTTCTCCTGAGCCGGCACAGTGGAGAAGGAGGGAGTCCCTCCCTCCCCACTGTGCGCGGCTGCCGCTGACCACCAATGAGAAAAGAGTAGGAGGAGGAGGGGAGGGACTGACAGTAAATCATTGAGTTTTCACGATCTCAGTGAGAGCGTGAAAACTCAAATCCGATGGTATATTCTAGCCCCCAGGCGTTCCCATGGTGACAGGGACGCTTGCCTGGGGGTTAGAATATACAGGGCCACGCCGCTCACAGGAGTACATTTATAAACTAATCAGTAACTTTAACTTTAATCAGCGACTCTTTACTTGGATACCTTACTCTGTCTTAGCTCCGGTAACAGCAGCCACTAGCAGTGCGGGCGGGCGGCGCTCACTCACTGACGTCACGCGCCTGCTCCTCCCACTAGGCGGCGCAGGCGCGTGACGTCAGTGAGAGAGTGCCGCCCACCCGCACTGCCTGCTGTTACCGGAGCTAAGACAGAGTAAGGTATACAAGTAAAGAGTCGCTGATTAAAGTTAAAGTTACTGATTAGTTTAGGGGAGGGGGATCTGTGGACGGCGCCGTTTAGGGGAGGGGGATCTGTGGACGGCGCCGTTTAGGGGAGGGGGATCTGTGGACGGCGCCGTTTAGGGGAGGGGGATCTGTGGACGGCGCCGTTTAGGGGAGGGGGATCTGTGGACGGCGCCGTTTAGGGGAGGGGGATCTGTGGACGGCGCCGTTTAGGGGAGGGGGATCTGTGGACGGCGCCGTTTAGGGGAGGGGGATCTGTGGACGGCGCCGTTTAGGGGAGGGGGATCTGTGGACGGCGCCGTTTAGGGGAGGGGGATCTGTGGACGGCGCCGTTTAGGGGAGGGGGATCTGTGGACGGCGCCGTTTAGGGGAGGGGGATCTGTGGACGGCGCCGTTTAGGGGAGGGGGATCTGTGGACGGCGCCGTTTAGGGGAGGGGGATCTGTGGACGGCGCCGTTTAGGGGAGGGGGATCTGTGGACGGCGCCGTTTAGGGGAGGGGGATCTGTGGACGGCACCGTTTAGGGGAGGGGGATCTGTGGACGGCACCGTTTAGGGGAGGGGGATCTGTGGACGGCACCGTTTAGGGGAGGGGGATCTGTGGACGGCACCGTTTAGGGGAGGGGACTCAGCTCCCTGCTGCTGTGTGTACTATGCACAGGGCAGCAGGGAGAGTGTAAAGTCCTATTCACCCTTATAGAGCTCTATTAGGGTGAATATGACAAGGGTTCTAGCCCTTAAGGAGGCTAATAAATAAAAAGTTTAAACACCCCCCCCAAATATAGAAAACAATATATCGCATGTGCTTAAAATTATATCGCAATATAGATTTTAGGCCATATCGCCTACCTCTAATTGATGTGAAAAAAAATATTGCATTCAAATAACGTGAAATACTCTATGTTCCCGGCTAAATTGAGGATTGAATGGGAAAGTAAGAATTGGGTTTTCGATACAGCGGAAGCGGTTGGAGCATGGATCAAAGAAAAGATAAGGAGTTGAGGGGCACTTGGGCTGGCTGGCAGGGGGAAATGCTAAGATAGAGAACCAGGACTGAAGCTAGCCTGGCTCATTCAGAAGGGGGTGGGTAGGGTAGGTACTTTGCTGACAGAGCTTCATCTCTGAACCCGGACATATCCCCATTTTCACCCCCCCAGCCCCTCTGACATGAGCATCGGGGTATTTCATGCTCTGATGCTCTCTTTTGCCCTTCACTGCATCACAAGGGCTGTTTATTTATATTGTTTACACTGCTAGGCGGAGTGTTCCCGGTTTACAGACTAGGGCAGCGCTAAAGCCTGCCCATTAGTGCCAGTGACGTCACCAGCACTAAAAGCAGGCCATGACGGGGACAAGCCTCCCTAGCATCGCAGGTGACGCTAGAGAGGCACATCACGTCGCGGTCTGCTATTGGCTGCTCCCTCCCGTCACCAGAAGTTTTGATCCGATGCAGCGGCGGCCGTGCAGGGATCAGGAGTGACACGGGTACGGAGGAGTGGGGTAAGTATAATCTATATGAGGTGCCTAGGTATTGGGGGGGTTATTACAGGGGTTGGAGAACACCTTTAAGAACAGCTCAGACCTCCAGCGGTCATGTGCTAATCACTGGCCACAGCGGTCACTCTCACATGTCCACTGACATGGCAGTGACAGGCTGCAGCGATCATCGAAACAATGAACGTCGCGTGACCACTGCAGCCCTACTGATTAGGCAGAGTTGTAGCAAAAGGCACATTTAAAGGGGTATTCCCATTTGGACATTCGTGGCATATCCAAAGGTCCGACATCACGGAAGTGAACACAGAGGCACATGCTTAAGACAGGGTGCAGGTCTCACCACCTATTAGGGATGTGCCAACCTTGGAACACCTCTTTAAAAGCATTTTGAAGCAGCATCATAATGAATTGCGCTACCAGGAGTCAGGACAACACCCTAAGGAATGAATCGCCCATGAAAAGCATAAAACGGCACTGAACATAGTGGGAGACCTTTCAAGAACGCTATAAGCCATACATACCTGTGTTGACTGCACTTCCCTCCTTCCCTCCATCGGATTCTCCCACGGTTCCCTGCCGTACCGCACGATCCTGCTCGCTGTCCTCGTCATCACTGCTACTGCTGTAGTAGTACTGACCCTTCTCCCCCAACAGCTTATCGTCCAGGGTGGTCATTATGGCGCTATCATATATGACGAGGAGTCTGCAGACTGGAATGATACAAATACACATACAGTCACCATGGCAGATCACGATGGGACAGGGAGACAGGGAATATGACGTAACAGAAGGTGGCACATGGGAGGGCGCTGCTCTAGAGCTTAGAATTCTGCTAATGACAGAGATAAATCCCAGATAAGTTACCATGGAGATGAAACAACGGCCCAGATGCTCAGATCTGTTGCCTCAAATATGAAAGTATATTTCCACATTCATTATTGATATTCCAGCGGGCGTCCATATTGGAAGCTGGCAGCACACAGCTGGCACTGTACTGCCCGCTCACAGCTCCCTGAAGATGACCAGATGATCCATATGATGAACACACATCCAAACATATCCTACGATACACCGGTCAGCCTAGGAATATGATCACATGGTGGACTTTTCCAACTGAAAAATCTGCTGCGGAAATCCTAGGCTGCCCTGGTAGATGATTAGCAGTAGGATAGGCCACGGACCTGCACGGAGAATTATGGGGTCATTTATCAAACTGGTCTAAAGTAGAACTGGCTGAGTTGCCCATAGCAACCAATCAGATCCCACCTTTCATTTGGGACAGCTCCTTTGTAAAATGAAAGGAGGAATCTGATTGGTTGCTATGGGCAACTCAGCCAGTTCTACTTTACACCAGTTTGATAAGTGACCCCCTTAGTCCTTTCAATGGAGCCAATCTACATGTAGCTACCTGCTGACAGTCCATGTGCCAAAAAACAACACCGCACAAGGGAAGACATGCTGTCTGCGGTAATAATCCACATGGTGGATATATTTCACCAGTGCTGCCAGAATAAAGGTGTAAAGGGGTTATCCAGGAAATAATATGGATGAGCTATCCACAGGCTGGGTCATCATTATCCCATCGGTTGGGGTCCGAGTCCCAGCACCCCCGCCGATCAGCTGTGGCACTTGTTGGAGCTCTGGTGAGCCTGGTGGCCTCTCGGGCGCTTACCAAGCACAGCGCAGTACATTGTATAGTGGCTTGGTTTCTGACTTGAATGGGACTGAGTTGCGCCTAGGCCATGTGACGTCGCTAGCCTAGGAAGAGACTAAGCGCTCACGCAGCACTGCGACCACGTCATACAGTTGATCGGCAGAGTTCCCGGGTGTTGAACCCTTGCTGATCTGATACTGATGGCCAGAGGGCGCAATAACGCCTGTACAAGCGTCATAGATGCCTGTTCAGGCCATTTTGCTCCCTGGAAAAAGTCTAAGGCCTACCAATACGCCTTAGACTGTTGCCTGCCATTCATCAGTGCGATGAGCGCTGTGAACGGCACAGGCAGCACAGCGATAATGTTACCGCTGCCTGAACCAATAACGAAGCTCTAGTCTTTACAGTGAGGAGCTTAGCGATTGGTCAGCTTGAGCTCCTTATGGCGCACCGCTCTGAAGTGAGGAAGGAGGCGCATGATCCTCACCGGTGGGGTAAGTGGCCTTGCTGTGAAATTTAGAGGGGGTTCCCGGATCTGAGCGCCTTGTTTTTCTCTATAATGATGAGTCTGAAGCGCTCAGCGGAGCGCCGTCTCTACTCCCTGCGGTACTGAGGGCGGCCTCAGCAGAAGGTCTAGGGGACCGGGCGCTCAGCAGTGAGGTAAAGTCGCTGAGCGCTTCAGACTCCTGCTTATAGAAGTCAGCGAGGCTTCATGCACAAGGGCGCGTCACAGCTCCATACAACCTCCACAACGGACAGACCTGTCACCTTTCCTATGAATCCATCAAGGATAATTCATTGCCGCATGTTCCATCAGACGCCGAACTAGAGATATTGTCTGCTATAAGGATATCTTCTGTAACGCGGCGCCGCATGGCGGCACGTGGTGCTACAAGGACTGCATGTGGCCATTTACAGCCTCCAGGACATACAGTCCCTCTGCCAAGCGCATTAAGTCTTCGCTGTATAATCCAATAACCAAAGCGGTGGTGGCAATTTTGTGGCTTTATCTGGTGGCATGAGATAGGGCAACGGGGTCATGGAAGACGAACTCCCCTTTATAGCGAGATCAAGCACAACACAAAATGACAGCCTCTAGATCAGGGACCAGCAACCTCCGGCACTTCAGCAGTTCTGAAACTACAACTCCCAGTATCCTCCTTTCACTTCTTTGGGAGTTACAAGAACAGCTGAGCAAGTGTGCATGCTGGGTGTTGTAGTTTCACAGCAGCTGGAGTGCCAAAGGTTGCTGCACCCTAGATCTACAGGCGAGCCTGGTGGTTATCACTGCGTGATGACGTCATCCAGATCATGCAACTGTGGCGGTGCGAGCACCTGGCACCAGAGGTATGTGCCCCGGGTCTTTCGCTTGTGCCCTTGGCACCAGCATGTACCACCATCCATTGTGCCTGTGTCCTGCTCCGCCAGTGCCTCAGGTCTCTTCAGAGTCTACCAACAGCCCCGATGCCACCGATGTACCCACCTGAGAGCTCATCTACAAGGACGTATTTCCCATGTAATAACAATTCTGGGGAATCAATTCTTGAGACTCTATATTGTACCATTACTCTATTAATCCTACTAGAACTTATGAACGAATTGCTAGTAGTCTGCAATAAAGGTCCAGCTGGGCGTTACCAGTTGACAGCACTGATTTAATAATGTCAGGCTGTACAGGTACACCCCCATCTGGACCTTTACTGCAAACTGCTAGCAAGTCATTCATAACTAGCAGGAATAACAGAGGAATGGTGCCACATAAGATCGAATAGATGCTCCAGGACTGTTATTACATGGGGGAAGGGGGTGCAAGTAGTTAACAAAACAGACAAATCCAGAGAGGTGAGGGGTCCTCGTTAATGACAGGTGATAAATATCGATATTAGGACAAACCCTTTAAACCTCATAAAATCACTGCAACAGTGACCTCAGTGGTGCCGACCCCTCAGTGCAACAGTGACCTCAGACATACTGTACATATCAGTATATACAGTACATTATCACACTATGTACACTATAATAGTATAACCGTACACAATCACACTACATCCCACTAGGTGCACTACATCATCGCACTGTGCTACCCTAAGCCTGCCACCCTGACCCTGCAAAGCCTTCTGTGCCACCCTAAGCCTACATAGCTTCCTACTGTGCCAACCTGACCTTGCAGAGCTCTCTGTGCCACCCTAAGACTACATAGCCTCATACTGTGCCAACCTGACCCTGCAGAGGTCTCTGTGCCACCCTAAGGCTGCAAAGCCTCATACTGTGCCAACCTGACCCTGCAGAGCTCTCTGTGCCACCCTAAGCCTACATAGCCTCATACTGTGCCAACCTGATCCTGCAGAGCTCTCTGTGCCTAATAGCCTCATACTTTTTCTGGCTGATTGGTGGGGCCCAGTGCTAGGTATGGCATGGTCAGGCAGCAGGGGTGCTGTTTGGCTGCTGGGTCCTGTCGCCACCCGGGTTGGCGCTGCTGCGGCGGTGGTCGCCGTGCAGCGATGCGCCAATGTTAGGTTAGGACCTACTCATAGAGGCAACCTTGGCGTGGTGAGTGGGCTTATTGCCTTTTGATCAAAATGTACACTAGTGCCTCATTCAGCATGTAGCATGGAGGTGGTACACATGCGCTATTCAGTGCTGTCTCCTGCAGTAGTAGCAGGGATGAGATCAAAGTATAGCAGTGGATGTGCGATTCATTTCTGGTCTTTTCTCCCTTTATTACTTACATAGCCTCATACTGTGCCAACCTGACCCCGCAGTGCTCTCTGTGCCACCCTAAGCCTACATAGCCTCATACTAGGGGTGCACCGAAATTTCGGCGGCCGAAAATATCGGCCGAGAATGCACCTAATCTGTTTCTGCCGATATTTTTACATATCGGCCGGAAATAGCGGGGAGGGACTGGGAGGAGGAGCCGGGGGCCGGTGCGTTCACTGTGCTCCGGCCCCAAGCTCCAGTAGTTATAAAATGTTGTACAATTAATAAGCATTCTATTCATTTGGCCCCCCTCTGCAGTATTACATTCAATACAGCCACATCCTACTCACAGGGCTGTGCTGGCCGGCCGGGCAGACGAGCGGCAGCGTCACGACTGACGTCACATGCCTGCGCCGCCTCCTTCATTCAGAAAGTAGGCCGGGCACATGACGTCAGTTGTGACGCTGCAGCTCCTCTGCCCGGCCGGCCAGCATTAAGATGACAGCCCTGTGAGTAGGATGTGGCTGTATTGAATGTAATACTGCAGAGGGGGGCCTCATGAATAGAATCCTTATTAATTGTACAACATTTTATAACTACTGGAGCTGGGGGCCGGAGCACAGTGAACGCACCGGCCCCCAGCTCCTCCTCCCAGTCCCTCCCCGCTATTTTGAAATATTTTCTATTAATCTATTAATTGTACAATGGGGGCTGTGGATGGCACTGTTATGGGGTGGGGGTCTGTGGATGGCACTGTTATGGGGTGGGTGGGGGTCTGTGGATGGCACTGTTATGGGGTGGGTGGGGGTCTGTGGATGGCACTGTTATGAGGTGGGGGGGTCTGTGGATGGCACTGTTATGAGGTGGGGGGGTCTGTGGATGGCACTGTTATGGGGTGGGTGGGGGTCTGTGGATGGCACTGTTATGAGGTGGGGGGGGTCTGTGGATGGCACTGTTATGGGGTGGGGGGTCTTTTAAAAGTATTTGGGCAAAAAGCCATTTTCGGTTTCGGTCAAGGGGTATCCTGAATTTTCGGTTTCGGTTTCGGACCAGAATTTTCATTTCGGTGCACCCCTACCTCATACTGTGCCAACCTGACCCTGCAGAGCTCCTGGCCTCTTCTGGTCCCTGCAGGACCAGTTAGCGGCTTGGGAATGGGGCAGCAGTGCGGGGCAGGTGGGACCACAGACAGACAAGGGTGTTTTTTTTTGTTTTAATGGGGCACAGGTCAGATGCATTGTGTTTGTCGGCTTGTAGGCCTGACCACCCCTTGAACATCGGCTGACCATCTTAGGCTGCATCTAAGGAATCCGGCTGCAAGAGTTCTCTGGGTGTGGCATAGCCGGACAGTGCCGCCTGCCCACTGGACCCCATTGACTATGATGGGAACCAGCAGCTTAAATGTCGGGGTTCGACTGGTCAACAATTGTTGCACCTGACAGTCTTATATCCGGGAGCAGCTGGATCCTCGATAATTTCCGGTGTGCACGTGGCACTACCCAGCTTTCCCACATCCAGAGAACAGCTTGCCGGACTCCTGTGCCGCAGGTGTGAGGCTAGACTGATGTGTATGGAGGCCACCTCACTTACCGGCCTGCAGATTCTGGAGGAGAGAAGGATCAGGCGGAAGGATCTCCTCTCCCTCCCTGCATTCAGGACACACGCATGCTATTCCAAGCCAAGCATGCATGTGTGCGGGGATATCAGGAGAGTGCAGTTCTGCCACCATTTCTATCACTCCAACTTTGCAAATTCTTGAAAAGATAACGTTCTGACGTAGTCAGTTCCTAGGCCGCTGCATGCGCCTCCGATGGCCTTCTTGTACAGATTGGAGTAACAGGGGTCCGGATCAGACACGCAAGGTTTACCACCTGGCCATACGTGTGGTCACATGCCTCAAACACGCAACCACGGATGTGTTTTCACGGAAAGCTGCGTTATGGAGGCGTTTCTTTTATCAAGCAGAACATGGGCCCTCGTAACACGGTCATAACCTGATCCATAGGTTACAGGGGCCACTCACGAAAACAACAAAGGGCGTTCAAGATTTTCCACACTGGACCTTTATGTTCTGGTGGGAAATAAGCCACCACCAGAGGGGTCCATCAGCGGCTTCTTCTTCACTCATCATTGCAAACACATGCATGCCCAGCCGAGCCGAGCGTGCATGTGGGGAGCTGGGCAGGACACTACAGAAGGTGTATTGGGGTGGATGCAGATGGGAAACCTGATGGGCTACAACCCTGGGCCCCCCACTGATTCCTGGGGCCCCGATACAGTCCTATGGAGGAGGGGCAGCAGTACAATGCATCCCACACAACACAGACCACACGGTACCTGCACTGTAACGATCACCTCCTCCGACAACGGGAAGAAGAGAGAAGGGCGGGGATTGCAGGACGTCATGTGACCTGCCTGGAAGAGGAGGAGCCTCGAGGCGGGTAGAGCTGAGGACAGGAGGGAAAGGCGCGTCCGGAGTGACGGAGGAGTCACGTGCTAGTGAGCGGTCACATGACCGGGTTCTAGCATGGAGATCCTCCCCACGGCAGCTCCGCTCTACCCAGGTGACTGGTGACAGTGTCCGCAGTGGAGGGTCCTGGAGGAATGAGGCACATTTATCAGTACTGCTGCAGACCATTCTATTAAAGGGGCTCTCCAGGCTTTTCATAGTGATGATCTATCCTCAGGATAAGTCATCAATATCAGATAGGCGGGGTCCGACACCCACCAGCTGTGTGAGGAGAAGGCGTGCAAAATGTTGCCCCTCCCCCTTCACTTTTTATATCCGCACTATATCATGCCTCCCAAGTGTCCCTCTTTTTGGACCAAGTCCTTCTTTGATCCTTAAAGGGGTTCTGTAGTTTTTTAAACCGATTATCCTCTGGATAGATCATCAGCATCTGATCGGCGAGGGTCCGGGACCCCCGCCGATCAGCTGTTTGAGAAGGCAGGGGCGCTGGCAGTAGCGCTGCGGCCTTCTCGCTGTTTACCGCTGGCCCAGTGACATCACGACTAGTATCAACTGGCCTGGACGGGGCTAAGCTCTGTTCACTTGAATGGAGCTTAGCCCAGGCCAGTGATACTCGTGACGTCACTGGGCCTGCGGTAAACAGCGAAAAGGCCACATCGCTGCTGCCTTCTCAAACAGCTGATCGGCAGGGGTCCCGGGTGTCGGACCCCCGTCGATCAGATGCTGATGATCTATCCAGAGGATAATCCGTTTAAAAAACTACAGAACCCCTTTAAGGATCAAAGAGGGACTTGGGCCAAAAAGAGGGACACTTGGGAGGCATGATATATATAGTGTGGATATAAAAAGTGAAGGGGGAGGGGTAACATTTTGCACGCCTTCTCCTCATACAGCTGGTGGGTGTCGGACCCCCCTCCGATCAGATGCTGATGATGTATCCAGAGGATAGATCATCAGTTTTTAAAAAAAACTGCAGAACCCCTTTAAATGTCCTTCTTATACATTTACCAAATTGCTCCTTACTAAACTGTCTGGTTTCTACCTGTGTATTACACCATAACTTCATGGGATTCTAAGTCATAACATGGTAAACCTACACACAGACACCATTTTAGGGTGGAGAATATTTGCCGACAGTCTCTTAACCCTTTCACTGTACGTTGCTGGAGCGATAGGCAAACATGACGCCCCCTCGCACGTGCAGCGGGTGTCTTTTCTGTCAGGTCTCTGCTGTTTTAAACAGAAAAGATGTGTGGCCAGTGTCGGACTGGGGTGAATAGGGCCCACCAATAAAATTTATTTTCGGGGCCCACTGCACAGATACATTCAAATATTACCAGCAGCAAGATACTACCAGATGATTGAATATGGGGGTCCCTGCAGCAACTTTGAGAAGGTAGGTCCTGGGGAAAAGAGGACACTGGCTAGCTTTCCTCTGTACCTAGAAGTCATGTCATCTATCTGATCGTGTCTATAATAATAAACTGGGTAGTTTCTTTAAGAATCTGTCACGTTTTTTATATGAACACAGGCTGGTTGAGGTGCTGTACATTGAATATGTATATAGTACAGTAAGTCTACTGTGTTATGTGCCACTCGTGCAGGGGGTGGGAGACTAGGGGCCCACCGGGGAATTCACCTGTACCCCTGTGGGCCAGTCCGAGCCTGTGTGTGGCTAATTACTGCGACCGTCAAGAATGCCGATCGCGGTAATTAAAGCCTTTAGATGCCGCTTCCGGGCTTGTTACCGGCGTCCTCTGCGGCCAGTGAGGATGCCGGTAATTGATTTAAATGCGCTCTGCTACGTTGAAGAGGGTGAGGGCCTTCATGCTGCAATTTGTATTGTGGCCCCCAGGTGGCAGACCAACATATGAAATGAGCAATAGACAGAAATAAATGCGTTTTAAAAATCCGATTGTTCAAAATAAAAAAAATGCATTTTGTATGTTCATATACGAGATTCAAAATCATTAGAAAAGTACAAAATACTGTTAAAAAATGTACAAAAAATGTAAAAAATAACCCCCCTTTCTGTATAATAATAAAATAAAAAAATAATAACAGCAATAATAATAAATACCTTAATAAAAGATATAAACATCATGGGCATCACCGCGACCGAAAATGCCCGTACTATTAAAATATTTTTCTAATACGGCGAATGGTGTAACGGAAAAAAAGGGTCAATATGGCCAATTTAACACTTTTTCATTGCTTCTCTTACCCAAAAAATGTAATAAAACCTTACTTATAAGACAATTAAAACAAAAATGGGAAATTAAATCCCTAAATAGGTATCTGGAACTTGGTATCATACCAAAGGGATTACAGCTCTCAAAGATCCCAGCTCAAGATCTAATAAATGATTCCTTCAAAGAGGAATGGGACAAACTCTTAATCAAACAATCTATATTGTTAATAGAACTGATTGTCAAGAGAAGGAAGCAAATATTAGAGGATACTACGGATAAAATAATAAAGATGAAGGAAATCATTCAGAAATCCCCCATAAATGAGGAAACCACAAATTGGGAACAAAGAATTTGTAAGAATCTAGGTTCCATAGAACAGGAGATAATTAATAAAAAGAGTAAAAAGATTAAAAAAAAACTTTAGAACCGACAGTGGTGAATATGTCCCAAGAGATAATAGTCAACATCATAAAGATCAATACATACCCACTGGAGAACCAAATATAGAACATATAAGAGAAGAGAACATCCAGATGGATTATGATATCCCAGTGAGGAACCGTTATGAGACAATCAGTAATAATCATTTTTTAGATGGGACCCCCCCTCACCACAAAATAAAAACAAAACCCAGGCAGTTGAGAGAGAGAACACCCGAACGGAGGAAATCTCCTTTAGATTTAAACCATTATCCCCCCAGGAGTCATCAATACAATTTGAGACACAGGGAACAATATCAAGAAAGTCAGTACAATCCAAGGGAAAGAGGCCCCCAGGGAAGGAGGGAGAACAACACCTTAAATCGATATCAATACCACTACGAACAAGATCTAAGAGAACTAGAAGGGGAAAGAAGAAGAAAGAAGGGTCGCAGGGACTGATGATACATACAAATACAGACTCAATTATTAATTTGAGTCATACATCACTCACTCCAACACAAATCAATTTGTTAAACAAGGGATTAAAATTTGCCCCAACAGCACAACCGAATAAATTTGATATTTATATCGGTATAGAGAAATTTATTAGAAAATTATGCCTCAAGAAACACTTTATGAGGAATCCCATAATTGAAAACTCCATTGAGAAGAATTCATATATCCACACTAGCTTGAAACCTAGGAGTAAAATGTACCCGCGACAGCAAATTGGACAAGAGATTGCAGCTTTTAAGAAATCAGTAGAAACTGATATAAGGAATTTGAAAGGAAGCGTAAAAAATGGGAATAACATAACATCTCAGGAAATACAGGCGATAAAACAACTTCAAAAGCAGGAAAATATTACCATCAGACCTGCTGACAAAGGGGGGGCCATTGTCATACTTGAAACCCAGAAATATGAGGAGGAATGTCTAAGACAATTGTCGGATGCCACTACATATGCGAGACTGATGAGAGACCCCACCAAGGAATACAATCAAGAGTTGAGTGACTATGCCAGAGATGGTTGGGAGAGAGGAATTCTAAATGAGCAAGAATTTAAATACATCACCATGACCCAACAACGGTTACCAGTCTTCTACTGCCTACCTAAAGTGCATAAAGACCAGCTCAATCCCCCAGGGAGACCAATCATCTCTGGCATAGGGTCACTTACCTCAAATCTATCAGAGTACTTGGATAAACATCTCCAACCCAGTGTAAAAGAAAATTTTGCATACATTAGGGACACAACACAAATTATAAAAATAGTGGAGGGACTCAGATATGAGACCGATTGGATATTAGGGACTCTTGATGTGAGTTCGCTGTACACAGTTATAGATCATGACCAAGGTATCAATGCATTAAAAACTCAACTAAAAAAACATAGCAGTTTCCCTGAAGACCAAGTGGAATTTATAGCAGAAGGGGTAAAATTCATCTTAACCCACAATTACTTCAGATTTAATCTTGATTACTATCTCCAGATAAGAGGAACCGCCATGGGTACCAGGTTTGCGCCCAGCTATGCCAATTTATTTATGGCACAATGGGAATGTGAGAAGATCTTACCCATGCTGGGCGCAGGCCTGGTACTCTGGCATAGGTTCATTGATGACATCCTGTTTATCTGGAGAAGTACAAGAGAAGATCTCAACATATTCTTGGAGGACATTAACACCAACATATATAATTTGAAATTCTCAGCGAATGTGAGCACAGAGAAGATTGAATTCTTAGATCTACAAATTAAAGTAAAGAATGACCAATTGGTTTGTAGCACATACCAGAAAGAAGTCTCCCGTAATAGTTACATTATTTTCTCAAGCTGCCATCTACCTAGGTGGCTGCTTGAAGTCCCTACGGGACAATTCAAGCGGATAAAAAGAAATTGCACAGAGGAGGAAGAGTTCGAAAGGGAATCTATGATCATGAAAGATCAATTTCTAGAGAAAGAATATCCGACTAACATACTGGAAAAAGCACTGACAAAGGTGAAAAATATGCAAAGAGAGTCCTTTTTTGGGGAAAATACCACACCAAATAGGGCAGAAGTTAAGAAGGAAAAGGAGGAGAATTTGAGAATAATTCTGCCCTTTAATAAACAACACAAGAAAGTGGAAGCAATTGTGAAGAAACACTGGCACCATCTATTGGGTGACAAACTTATAGGCCCCATGGTAAGTAATGGTCCCTTGATAACGTACACAAGGGCCCAGAACTTATCTTTAAAAGTAGCTCCAACAGTTAAACATAAAACAGATAATCGAACGATACACAATTGGTTAAACTTGCAAGGCTTCTATAGGTGTGGAAGTTGTAGTATATGTAAATTGACATCTTTCCCCAAAAAAACTATAGAAATCCAATCAAGGGTTAATTCCTTTAAATGGAAAATAAAAGACTTCCTTACCTGTAGCTCAAAGAACATCTTGTATATAATTGAGTGTCAGTGCAAGAAGCAATATGTGGGGAGAACGAAACGGTCCCTTAAGAAAAGATTGAGCGAACATATCACTAACATCAAAAATGGGTATGAAAAGCATTCCCTCTCATTACATTATAAACAACATCACAACAAAAATCCTGGAGGTATGGTCTTCGCAGCCTTTGAGAAAGTGGATATAAACTGGAGAGGGGGAGACCATATCGCCAGGATGTCGAGACAAGAATCTCGACGGATTTTTGAATTCGAAACACTTCTTCCCCATGGTCTAAACTCAGATTTTGAGTTGTTTGGATTTCTGTAATTTAATTGGTAGAACGAGTCAGAATATTACGAGTACCCCAATAAACAGCAGGTGGGAAGTTATGGGATTAATAAAGGATAAAATCTCTGTGCCCTCAACTATAAAAATGGAAAACAAGTCCAAAATAAAATAAAACAAACTAATAATAATTTATCCAAAACCATGGGGAAACATACTGAGAGGGTGCTACCCAAGTGAAAGTCCTGGGGAATGTTTTTTGGATGTTTTTTGGGTGATTTCTGGAAAAAACGCAGCCAAAACGCACAGGAAACGCAGGTGCGTTTTTGGGGGAATGACATGCGCTTTCTGTTATAAAGGGATATGTGTATGGTAAAGAATTAGAATATTATGATTACCCCAATAAACAGCAGGTGGGGAGTTATGGGATTAATAAAGGATAAAATCTCTGTGCCCTCAACCATAAAAATGGAAAATAAATACAAAATAAAAGAAAATAAATTAATAAAAATATACTGAAAAAATGATGATACCTAAATCCATTAGGGAGTATATATTGAGAGGGTGTCACGGAAGTGAAAGTCCTTAGGAATGATTTCTGAGTGATTTCTGGAAAAACGCAGCCAAAACGCAGAGGAAACGCAGGTGCGGTTTTTTGGGGAATGGCATGCGTTTTTTTGTTTTTTTGTTTTTTTGTTATAAAGTTTTTTTGTTATAAAGTGATATGTGCATGGTAAAGAAGATACCACTACAAAGAGACTAATGAAAAACAAAGGAAATAGATAGACATATAGAATACTGATTGGGATGTCTTAGTAGAAAGATACCATTCCATTTCTCCGTTGAATAAAAATAATAATAAAGTATATAATAATCTCACTGAGAAACAACTAAAAAGTGGAGAGAAGGTTCAACGGAATGAAATGAAATAAGGGGATGATAGTTATATATTACACAACACATAGAGAAAGCCTTTTATTAAAAAGATTTTATTGTATAGTTTTTGAACATGATATATGAATTGGAAGATATGGGTTTTTTAGAGTAATACCCAAGAACATGAAAATGGATATAAGTGGGTAATACAAATCCGTGCCAGGTTTTAGGTGGGTGGTTGGGAGCCACAGACTATATAAGGAGGAGGTAGTTGGATCCCACATTATAGCCACTGAGGAAGAGGATTAACCCTCGAAACGCGTCTGGCCTGTTTTTTGGAGAGGACCAACTACCCATCTAGACCTAGGAGAAAATCTAAAGAAAGTGCAACAGAGCAAATTGCTCCCTATACGGATCGACACAGACACTGATCCACAATCAGAAGGAGGTTTTGAATCTATCGTGAGCGAACACGAGAGTCGCCGGGTGAATGACACGCAAACCAGACGAGGTTTGATGACGTCAGAGGAAGGCCACGAGACTAACAAACAACGCTGAAAGCAAACATCGTTTTCACCATATCCAGCGGTGATATACAGCGAGCCGCACTGAAGCCGACCACCCAAGAGCAGTGAACATCACGCAGGGGAAGGTAAGAGGGGGAGCAACAGGGGGACGCCCCAGACGCAATCCCTATATACTAATACCTAACCCCAACTACTAATATTCAACCTCCATACTATTGTGATTGCCATTTTGGAAATACTGACAGATATTGGGAGATTAACAGATCTATCCTAAGTTTTCAATCTGCTTGTCCGGATATCTTTACTGCACGAGGATTCTCATCACATTAAATATTATTTTGACACTTTGTTTCAGTATTTTTACTTTGACACTAATTTTTGGAACTTATTTAACCAGTTCATTCACATTATGGACACTCTTTGGAATTATTTTTTGATAATTTGACCTATTGTTACTCGCACACAATTTTCTTATATTTTGATAATGTATTAGACATTCCGGACATTAAGAGATCAGCGAGATTGAATAACTCTAGATAATAGCTAGAATCATCAGTTATACCCATCAGATATATTTACCAACATTTGTGCAAATATGTTTTAATGTTATATATGTTACTAATATAATTTTAACAAAATTTTGTAGAGATAAACTATTGATAGTATACCAGGTGGTGAGTGCTCATTTTATCTATTGCCTAATTTCAACCATTTTTTCTGGGTGGACGGGTGAACCACCCATAAAATAGAGCACCATTATCATACATCAGATATGGGTGAGCCACGATATACATTTTTCCTTTTCCAATAATAATAAATACCTTAATAAAAGATATAAACATCATGGGCATCACCGCGACCGAAAATGCCCGTACTATTAAAATATTTTTCTAATACGGCGAATGGTGTAACGGAAAAAAAGGGTCAATATGGCCAATTTAACACTTTTTCATTGCTTCTCTTACCCAAAAAATGTAATAAAATGTGATAAAGTCACACACACTTCAAAATGGTATCAATAAATTTACAATAAAAAAATGAGCCCCCACACAGCTCAGTAGATATAACTATAAAAAAAATTATGGGGGTAAGAATACGGTGATGTAAAAAAATATTTTTTTACACTATTTAGACATAAAAGAACCTATACACGTGTGGTATCGTTGTAATCGTACTGACCCAGAGATTGAAGGGCGTGGGTCAGTTTTGCCACAAATGGAACGCTGTGGGAACAAAACCCGCCGGGTGTAGATGTGACGTCATCGGCGCAGGCGCATTGAGGATGGAGCGGCCGAGCGAGCGGCTGCCTCTCAGTGCGCCTGCGCCGGTTGAAGACAGGTGCAGGCGCCAGATTTTGAATGCAAACAGGCAGGGCCAGCAAAGAACGATCCCGTTCCCTGGCCCAGTCAATCACAATGTGGAGGGGGATCGGAGGATGCGGCTGCTACCAGCAAGTAGCCGCCCTACTTGCTGGTAGCAAGGTAATTAGCATATTTTAAAAGCATGTTTTAAACAAAATCTACAGGACCAAGATGATTAATTAGATCATGTATGCATAAATCGCAGTGTAGGGATTATAAGTAAGCAAAAAAAAAAAAAAAAAAAGTTTAGTGGGGTGACAGAAGCCCTTTAAGCATTATGAAAGCTTATTTTTACTTGACAAGTTGTTGTTTTTTTAACACCACATTGTACATTTTTTGTTATACAACATTCACCGCACAGGAAAACTATTTTTATATTTTGATATTGTTTGGACAAAGTGATACCCATTGGAGGGATTTATCAAATCTGGTGTGACTACGCCGATCCTGCTGCTCCAGCTATGCCATATACGGTAACTTGGTATCTTCAGGATAGATCTTTAGTATTTGATCAGTGGGGGTCTAACTCCCAGCAGCCCCGCAGATCAGTTGTTTGAAGACACTGCGGCGCTCTGTGAGGGACACAGCCTCTTCCTAGGCCAATGACATCATGTCCATTAGGTCACATGGTCTAGGTACCGCTCAGTCCCACTCAAGTTAATGGAGCCGAGTTGCAATACCAAGCACAGCCACTATCTGATTGATGGTACTGTGCTTACTAACCTGTCTGGAAGCCACAGCCTCTCCAAACAGCAGATCGGTAAGGCTTTTTTCACAGAGGAGTCGCGTGTGAGGGCCGGATAGGATGCGGGTGCATCGCGGGAAAATCGTGCCTGCGAGTGGGGTGAGTTTTGTATGTGATTGCGCTGTGTTCTTCAGTTTTTTGTGCGCGAGTGCAATGCATTTTTAGTGAAGAAGTTCTGGTTAGGTATTCTGTAGATTTTAATATTTTCCCCTATAACATGGTTATGCGGGAAAAAAAAAAGCATTCTTAATACAGAATGCTCAGTAAAATGTAGATTGAGGTGTTAAAAAATAAAAATAAACTAACTTTCCTGTTCCAATTGATCGCGCAGCTGGCATCCTCTTCTTGATTCTTCTTTCAGCAATTAGGCGAGAGACAAAAAGAAGGGAGAGGCGCTCATAGGGTGGTGGGTAACGGTAATGTGGTTTGGCGTAGTGGTTGAAGTGTGCTCACCTTTTGGTGTTGTGCGGGTTGGAGCACAACGTCCGTGAAGGCAGGTACACGGGGAGAAAGGGGGGGGGGGGGTCGGTGCTGCCAATACCCGTTCGGTCCCTTAGGGTGGAGTTGCCAAGGACTCCTAGGGACTGTGAAGGAAGAGGTTGCTGGTTTGTGTGTGGATGCACACAGTAGGGTATTTCTTTGTGCGCCAAAGAAATAACCTACTGTGTGCATCCACACACAAACCAGCAACCTCTTGCTTCTTCTTTCAAGACCTGCAAAAGGACCTTTGGTGACGTAATCACGCTCACCATGTGGTGAGCGCGGTGACGTCAGTGCAGGTCCTGCTGAATGAAGAAAAAGGTTCTTTTGTAGGTCCTGAAAGAAGAAGAAAGAAGAAGATGTTGGCTGCGCGAACAACAGAATGAGGTGAGTTAATTGTTTTTATTTTTTAGGCTATCTTCACACAAGCGGCAGGACCGATCCGACAGGCTGTTCACGCTGTCGGATCCGTCCTGCCGCTATTTCGCCGTGCTGCCGGACCGCCGCTCCGTACCCATTGACTATAATGGGGACGGGGGCAGAGCTCCGGCTCAGCACGGAAGTGCACGGCGAAAGGCCGCCAGACTAAAAGTACTGCATGTCCGACTTTTTAGTCGGATTCGTCCTGCCACTAGTGTAAAAGTAGCCTAAAAGCCTCAATCTACATTTTACTAAGCAATCTGTATTAAGAATGCTATCATTTTCCCTTATAACCATGTTACATTGTATTACAGCCATTTACGGGCCAAACTGAGCCAAACAGATCCGTCCTGGCACACAATGTAAGTCTATGGGGAGGGATCCGTTTTCTCTGACACAATCTGGCACAATAGAAAACGGATCCGTCTCCCATTGACTTACATTGTGTGCCAGGACGGATCTGTTTGGCTCAGTTTCGTCAAGCGGACAGCAAAACGCTGCAGGCAGCGGTTTAGTGTCCGCCTCCAGAGCGGAATGGAGACTGATCTGAGGCAAACTGATGCATCCTGAGCAGAATGCATTAGGGCAAAACTGATCTGTTTTGGACCGTCTGTGAGAGCCCTGAACGGATCTCACAAACTATATGTTACAGATAATACAAACGGATCCGTTCATGACGGATGCATGCGGTTGTATTATTGTAACATGACGGATCCGCCCAAAACGCGAGTGTGAAAGTAGCCTTAATTGCAGTTCAGTAGTGAAGTTACATTGTACTTCAGCCATTTACGTGGTCTATGAAAAGTAGGTCCCATTAGCCTTCTTGCGGTGAATTGTGATTGTTATATTTCTATTTTTGGGGTGTAGTAATAGGAAAAAGAATACGTCTTAATTGGCGTTCTGCGGTGAATTGTGATTGTTATATTTCTATCTTTGGGGTGTAGTAATAGGAAAAAGAATACGTCTTAATTGGCGTTCTGCGGTGAATTGTGATTGTTATTTTCTATTTTTGGAGGGGGAGTTTATTAATCAGAAAAAAAAATGTCTTAATTGCCGTTCAGCAGTGAATTTACATTGTACTACAGCCTTTTTTGGGGGATATCATTAAAATTTTTATTTTATTATTTTATTATACTGTCAGACAGACAGTTGACAGGCCTTTTAAAGGGAACAGGCAGTGGCCAAAATGTTTCTGTCACAGGCAGCAGAAGAAGGGGGTGGCAGCAGGAGTCGCAGCGAGAGGCCTGAACTCTCGGTGTCATCTAGTAGTTGTGTCTTGACCAGCAACCAAGAGGTGCTTGAATTGTTGACTCGGTCTTTGACTTTGTCGCAAGTGACATCAGACACCCCTGGCCAAGAGTCGGTGGGTTCCTCTGACACGACACTTAGTTGGCATGGCCCAGGAGCAGGCCCTGTGCCCCCACCTGTCCTGAACCTTCCTCTGTCATTTTCAGTTCCCTCAGCCTGAGAAGTATTATATGCCGTAGAGGACAGTCAGCAGCTATTGCCCAGCCAAGATCTGGAGGAGACATCTGCCGCTTCCTCCGGTAGGCAGGCAAGTAGTGATGATGAGAGTCGCGTGGGAGCAGGTGTTGTGATCCGTCAGGCTCCTGGCCCTGAGACCGTTGAGGTGGGACATCAGTGACGTGCAGACAGTAGCGGATGATGATGTAGCAGATCGCACTTGGGAGCCGGGTGAAGAAGGGGCTTTGTCATCATCATCAGGAGAAGAGAGTGGCAGCTTGAGCGTGAGGCAGCGGCTGAGCCAGCAGGGTGAAAGCGTGGCTGTGAACAGGGTGGCAGCAGTGGGAGGTCAGGAGCCAAACGTGCCTGGGGTAGACAACCCTCTTCGCAGGAGCCTACTGGACCGGAAAGTAGTGGTGCAGAGGTTCATGGAGGCAGCGGTAGCAGGCAGTCAGCATGGAGTGTTGGGGGGAAATTGCCATGCTTGGTGTGGCAATTTTTTGTTAGGCCGCCGAAGAAGGTGAACATGGCCATTTGCAGAATTTGTGGGCAGAAGGTGAAGCCTAGCCAGGGTGCCAATGTTGGCACCATGGCCCTGCGTCAACACATGCAGCATCACCATAAAGTGGCCTGGGAGAACCGTAGCTTTAATGTGGTGGTCCAGCCCGCCGCAGCAACCGCTGCATCACCCAGTGGTATGCACCCAATTTCACGCAGTCAACGCTCCACCACCTGAGCCGAAGGGAGCTGTCTGTCCTTCCCATTATCTGCTGGTCCTGATGTTCCTGCTCCTCGTCCTACTCCTCATCAGTCATTCTGTCAGCAATCGATCACTGAAGCGATTGCCAAGAGACAACAGTATGCATGCACGCGCAGAAGCTGAATGTGCTCATGGCCAAGTTGGACTCATGGACTCTGCACCTTTCAGAGAACTGATGGCTTGTGCCGAGCCGAGGTGGAAAGTCCCAAGCTGTCATTTCTTTGCAAAAAAGGCAGTACCAGCCCTGCACACATATGTAGGACAGAAGGTGGGCCAGTCCTTGAGGCTGACGTGTCTGCCAAAGTGCACGGCAGTGCAGACGTTTGGAGCTGTAACTACGGTCAAGGCCAATATATGTCCTTTACGGCCCACTGGGTAAATGTCACAGAAACTTGGCCAGGTGATGCCGCTTCCGCCTCCACATTCTCACGCCATTGGTCCTGCGACAATGTCCGCCTCTGCCTTCTCATCCTCCACCGCGTCCTCAGCTTCCACTGCAGGGACAATTCACAGTGCTCCTCCAGCATACCACATGTTCAGGGCATCGTGGTGTCACGCTCAAAATCGGAACCATGGTGGATGTCTTCACCCCATCTGAAAGACATCCTTAAAATGGCCAGGAAACTTTGCATGCACTTCAGCCACTCGTACATCGCAAAGTACACCCTCCTTGAGCTGTAGCGGCATATGTTGGACCGATTATATGAACAGAGAAAGTCAGCCAGTGGCAGTTGATGCATGACACCTGCCGTTTGCTCGGGCCCTTTGAGGAGGCCACTTTATTTGTCAGTCCCCAGGACTACGGGATGAACAACGTCATTCTACTGATTCATGTCCTGGAACAGATGCTGCTAAGTCTGGCTGACCAGGGGACAGGAGACGTGGCGACTACATCCCATGGCCACATTAGCCCTCTGGGGGCTGAACTAGAGGAAATTTGGCCACAAGCAATGCATAGAGAAATGGCTGGTTTTTCTACACAGGTGACAGAGGAGGAGCAGCCGGAGGAGCTACAGGGCGATGAGGAAGACGAGGCAGATGACCCAGACACACTGTGGCAGTATGCAGTGGAGATGGAGGCAGGGAATCCTTCCAATTCACTTGCGCAAATGGCCCGATGCATGCTCACTTGCTTGTGTAGTGACAGTCGAATTGTCACCATTTGGCAGAGGGATGACTACTGGCTCTCCACCATGTTAGACACTCGCTACTAGTCCAAAATGGGGGCCTTTTTTTACACCCACTGAGAGGGAGGACAAACTAAAGTACTATAGAGACATCCTATGTAGTCAGTTGGCCGCTGCCTATCTGCGCCATCGTCCATCCTCTCGCAGGTCGGGGGGGGCCCTCTGCACTCACGTAACTCGACCATGGCTGCTATGGCAGGGTGGGGGGTAGGAGCAGTTCCAGCTCCATCAGCAGCAACTTGAGTCTAGAGTCGCTGATGAGCAGCTTTCTTCACCCGCCTAGTGAAGAAACTACTTGCCAGAAGCAGCAGAAGCTAGACTTGGAGCAGAACCTGAACCAGTGGGTGGTGGCGTACTTGGACAGCACCCTGCCACCCCACATTGAAGATCCGCTGAACTACTGGGCAGCCAAACTGCATTTGTGGCCGCAATTGGCAGAGTTTGCCCTGGAAAATATGTCCTGCCCGGCCAGTAGTGTGGCATCAGAGTGGGTGTTTAGTGCGGCGGGGGCCATAGTTACCCCAAGAATAACTCGCCTGTCCACCCAAAATGTGGAGAGACTGACCTTTTGTCAAGATGAATCAGGCGTGGATCAGCCAGGATTTCCACCCACCAATTCCTGATGCATCAGACTAGATCATCCATGATGCCACACCAACACTTTCCACCCACCTGATGCCACACATCTGATGCCAAGTGCTCCTTCCTTCCCCCTACACATTCTGCTGGTACTGGTATTGCCACCCACTGCCGCACTCTGCTGCCGCCTCCGCACTATATCATCTTGCCACTCTGTGGCCTCCTGATGCTGCTGCTGCTGCCACCTCCACACTGTCATGGTGCCACTGTGTAGTTTCCTCATGCTGCTGCTGCCACCTCGACATTCTGTCATTTTGCAACTCTGTGGCCTCCTGATGATGCTGCTGCCAACTCCACACTCTGTCATTGTGTCACTCTGTCGTCTCCTCATGCTGCTGCTACCTCCACACTATCATTGTGCCACCCTGTGGCCTCCTCCTGATGCTGCTACTGCCACCTCCACACTGTCATGGTGCCACTGTGTAGTTTCCTCATGCTGCTGCTGCCACCTCGACATTCTGTCATTTTGCAACTCTGTGGCCTCCTGATGATGCTGCTGCCAACTCCACACTCTGTCATTGTGCCACTCTGTGGCCTCCTGATGCTGCTGCCACTTCCACACTGTCATTGTGCCATCCTGTAGCCTCCTCCTGATGCTGCTGCTGCCGCCACCTCCACACTCTGTCATTGTGCCACTCTGTGGCTTCCTGATGCTGCTGCTGCCACCTTCACACTGTCATTGTGCCACTTTGTAATGGCAATTCAGTAGGACCTCACTTTAGGAACAAATTCACCGGTCAGGACAGGTGTAGATATGATGCTAATCACAGCAAGACCTCAGCACACGTCTTATCAGTGGCTTTTGTGGGTGCAGGTCCCCTCAGACTCCTTCCATCCAAGGTGTCTATAAATGATTTATATCAGTGGTTTGGAGACAGCACACCAAGGACGGCATATAGCTTCAATTCAACATTTATTTTACCAGTGCTAAGATTTATTGCTTATTGTGACGTTTCGGGCTCAATTTGGAGCCCTTTATCAAGCTATGAATGCAAACACAAGGGAGATATCAATACAGATATTGAAAAAATTAATTAATCATAATGTACAATATTTCATCCATAATATTTATTTTCATTAGTCAGAATCTACAATATTTCATATAAAGAAAAAAACATAGCATGTCCGTGTGGGTAACATGGGCCAAAGGGTAAGTATGATGAAAATACATAAGTGAATAGGAAATAGAAAATTTAAATGACATGATTGGAAAACATGACCGTATATACTGAATAACATGATTACAGGAGACAATTTCAGACGCAATCTCAAGATTGGCAAAAAATTGGCCAGAGAGGGTAGTATCAATTGGCCTTGATGCTTACAGAGGGGAATGACTCTGACAAAAACACCAGGCCAGTTGAGTGGTATCCTAGTACAAATAAGCAATTGACAGGCTAGAATAACCTTTTGGGGTTAATATGTTATGTTTTAGGGTTAATATATTATATGCAGGTCAGAGGTGAAATGCAGAAGGTGCCCATAATACCTCGGCATTTATAGCTTGATAATGGGCACCGAATTGAGCCCGAAACGTCGCAATAAGCAATAAATCTTAGGCCTCATGCACACGGCCGTGTTCCGTGGCCGAGAGCGGCTGCATCAAGCGCACGGCGTCATAGCAACCAATGACGCCGTGCGCTCATGCTGTCAGGAGGAATGCCGGCCGGGTTTCCACGGTCCGCTCTCGGCTGCGGAACACGGCCGTGTGCATGAGGCCTAACTCTGAGATTGTAGCACTGGTAAAATAAATGTTGAATTGAAGCTATATGCCGTCCTTGGTGTGCTGTCTCCAAACCACTGATATACATACAGTTGCAAGAAAAAGTATGTGAACCCTTTGGAATGATATGGATTTCTGCACAAATTGGTCATAAAATGTGATCTGATCTTCATCTAAGTCACAACGATAGACAATCACAGTCTGCTTAACCTAATAACACACAAAGAATTAAATGTTACCATGTTTTTATTGAACACACCAAGTAAACATTCACAGTGCAGGTGGAAAAAGTATGTGAACCCTTGGATTTAATAACTGGTTGAACCTCCTTTGGCAGTAATAACTTTAACCAAACGTTTCCTGTAGTTGCAGATCAGACGTGCACAACGGTCAGGAGTAATTCTTGACCATTCCTCTTTACAGAAGTGTTTCAGTTCAGCAATATTCTTGGGATGTCTGGTGTGAATCGCTTTCTTGAGGTCCTGCCACAGCATCTCAATCGGGTTGAGGTCAGGACTCTGACTGGGCCACTCCAGAAGGCGTATTTTCTTCTGTTTAAGCCATTCTGTTGATGGCTTAAACCACCATACTTCACAGTTGGGATGAGGTTTTGATGTTGGTGTGCTCTGCCTCTTTTCCTCCACACATAGTGTTTTGTGTTTCTTCCAAACAACTCAACTTTGGTTTCATTTGTCCACAGAATATTTTGCCAGTACTGCTGTGGAGCATCCAGGTGCTCTTGTGCAAACTGTAAACCTGCACCAATCTTTTTTTTGGATATAAGTGGCTTCCTCTGTGGTATCCTCCCATGAAATCCATTCTTGTTTAGTGTTTTATGTATCGTAGATTCGATAACAGGGATGTTAGCATATGCCAGAGACTTTTTTAAGTCTTTAGCTGACACTCTAGGTTTTTTCTTCACCTCATTGAGCAGTCTGCGCTGTGCTCTTTCAGTCATCTTTACAGGACGGCCACTCCTAGGGAGAGTAGCAGCAGTGCTGAACTTTCTCCATTTATAGACAATTTGTCTTACTGTGGACTGATGAACAGCAAGGCTTTTGGAGATACTTTTATAACCCTTTCCAGCTTCATGCAAGTCAACAATCCTTAATCGTAGGTCTTCTGAGAGCTCTTTTGTGCGAGGCATCATTCACATCAGGCAATGCTTCTTGTGAAAAGCAAACCCAGAACTGGTGTGTGTTTTATATAGGGCAGGGCAGCTGTAACCAACACCTCCAATCTCATATCATTGATTGGACTCCAGTTGGCTGACAACTCACTCCAATTAGCTCTTGGAGATGTCATTAGTCTAGGGGTTCACATACTTTTTCCACCTGCACTGTGAATGTTTACATGGTGTGTTCAATAAAAACATAGTAACATTTAATTCTTTGTGTGTTATTAGTTTAAGCAGACTGTGATTGTCTATTGTTGTGACTTAGATTAAGATCAGATCACATTTTATGACCAATTTGTGCAGAAATCAATATCATTCCAAAGGGTTCACATACTTTTTCTTGCAACTGTAGATGTAGATATGATGAATATTTCTTCTTTAATGGATATTGAAAACGCATTTCGGCGGTACTTCTTAACCTGATGAAGGGGGCCTGAGTACCCCCGAAACACGTTGTTTTATTGTATTCGTTTAACCTGATAATCAATATCCATTAAAGAAGAAATATTCATCATATTTACACCTGTCCTGATCAGTGATTTTGTGACTAAAGTGAGGTCCTACTGCACTGCCATTACACTGTCTTTGGAGAAATTTGGCCTCTCCTCCCAAGAATCGGTCGCTCTGGCTGCATACCCGGCGACTGGACAATTGTTTGTAATAAGTCTACAATGGTGTTGTGCCTATGCTTAGCACAACCACCTAAGGTGAGCCTCTACTTTTCGTTCTTTCCACCAGTACTATAATCTGGAACATACTACACTATGGTGCGCTTTTCTTTATATGCTTTTACAGCTATTCTACGCCTAACCAATTAATTGGGCCACTCTGTGGCCTCCTCCTGATGCTGCTGCCACCTCCAGACTCTGTCATTGGGCCACTCTGTGGTCTTCTCATGCTGCTTCCACCTCAACACTATGTCATAGGGCCACTCTGTGGTCTTCTCATGCTGCTTCCACCTCACCACTATGTCACTGGGCCACTCTGTGGACTTCTCATGTTGTTTCCATCCTCCCTACTTCATGACTGGGCCACTATTTTGCCTTTCGGCCTGGCTGACATTTATTTGACCCTTCTTCTGATCTGTCAGAAAGAAGTAAAAAAGATATGCACAACGGATCCTGTCTGTGTAGCAGCTGTAAGGCCTGTATGGTCCCATCAGAATTGGCTACAAAACACAGAAGCAAATATTCCAATCACGTGTCCAATCTCTGTTTTAGATCCACTCCTGTTTTTCTTTTTGCTTTAGCAATCCTGATGGATTACTGAGCAAATGCTGACCGAGTGAAGGCGAATGCTCCACAGAGAGGGTAAATTTTTTGGGGGTTATTGTTCTGACGGATACGCGTTTAATAGAACAGGTTCTGTAGACATCTATGTGGAATCAGCTGATGGTGTAAAAGGAGTGCGCTTCTTCTTGGCGCTAATATCGACCTGTAAGGCTGAGTTCATACTTGAGTTATTTGGTCAGTTTTGGACCCGTAATTGCCCAAATAAGTGAAGTGTGCAGTGATTCTAAGAGCGATGCCTGTCATCTGCATGTTATACTGACTCACAGAATTGTTTCACTACCACAGCAGACTCCCTATGTGTATTACTGCAAAGCACCGTGTTCTATACCACTATAAAGGCTCTCTGCAGCCAGGAAATAGTCGTTTTTAACACGATTTACCGCAAATAAATTCGAATCGAACCAAATTGTTTTGTAAATCTCAGCGAACCGGCCGAATCAATTTTTTATTTTTTTTATTCGCTCATCTCTAAATTTAATCTCTTATATCAGCGCCTCATGCCGACCAATCCACGAGCACAGCAAGCAGCTTATGAAGAACATCTTGAGTAACCTCAACCATCCATGGAGGAAGAAGAACAGAAATCAAGAGCTATGCTAGTTAGAGAACTGTGCAAAGTTCTCTAAGAGGAAGAAAAGAAAAACAAGGGAGAAAGCAAAGAAGAAGAAAAGAGGGGGAATAGGAAGATAAAGATCACCATTAAACTGAATAAAACCCCAGAACAAATTAAAACCACTACAAGAAGAAGCAGGACCAGGCAGCATAACATTGGCCATCATGTCAGTCAGTATTTGAGAGGAAAGAGAAACGTCATCCGGACAATGCTGCTAAAACCTCTCTGCTAATAACATCATTTATGGCAATACTGGTTAAAACCCAACTAGTAATAACAATAGTAGATTAGTAGTAATGTAATAGTGGTATAATATTAGTAGTAGGTAAAATATCAAAAATATTACCAATAATAATAATATAACAGTAGTAATATTAATCGTTATTATAGCAGGTTTGATCCAGCGCCGTAAGACTGATCGCCTTTTCCCAGGGTCAAGAAGGAATTTTTCCCTGCGACACAAATTGGCTTAATGTGTCCCAGGGTTTTCGCCTTCTTCTGGATCAACAGGTTTAGGGACAGGGTCATAGCATTAAAATGAATAGCATACAATGAAAAAATCAATTGCATAAATAATACTGTTACTAGTTATACTGTACTAGCAGTAATTAGATAAATATGATTAGATAAAGATGATTAGAATATTATTAATAATTAAAATGTCCGGGGTTTTTAACCTTCTTCATTGTAGGTACAGATTAGTATTAAAATTACAGTACACAGCAACAATAGTATATATATATATATATATATATATATACAGTACAGACCAAAAGTTTGGACACACCTTCTCATTCAAAGAGTTTTCTTTATTTTCATGACTATGAAAATTGTAGATTCACACTGAAGGCATCAAAACTATGAATTAACACATGTGGAATTATATACATAACAAAAAAGTGTGAAACAACTGAAAATATGTCATATTCTAGGTTCTTCAAAGTAGCCACCTTTTGCTTTGATTACTGCTTTGCACACTCTTGGCATTCTCTTGATGAGCTTCAAGAGGTAGTCACCTGAAATGGTTTTCACTTCACAGGTGTGCCCTATAAGGTTTAATAAGTGGGATTTCTTGCCTTATAAATGGGGTTGGGACCATCAGTTGCATTGTGGAGAAGTCAGGTGGATACACAGCTGATAGTCCTACTGAATAGACTGTTAGAATTTGTATTATGGCAAGAAAAAAGCAGCTAAGTAAATAAAAATGAGTGGCCATCATTACTTTAAGAAATGAAGGTCAGTCAGTCCGAAAAATTGGGAAAACTTTGAAAGTGTCCCCAAGTGCAGTCACAAAAACCATCAAGCGCTACAAAGAAACTGGATCACATGCGGACCGCCCCAGGAAAGGAAGACCAAGAGTCACTTCTGCTGCGGAGGATAAGTTCATCCGAGTCACCAGCCTCAGAAATCGCAGGTTAACAGCAGCTCAGATTAGAGACCAGGTCAATGCCACACAGAGTTCTAGCAGCAGACACATCTCTAGAACAACTGTTAAGAGGAGACTGTGTAAATCAGGCCTTCATGGTAGAATATCTGCTAGGAAACCACTGCTAAGGACAGGCAACAAGCAGAAGAGACTTGTTTGGGCTAAAGAACACAAGGAATGGACATTAGACCAGTGGAAATATGTGCTTTGGTCTGATAAGTCCAAATTTGAGATCTTTGGTTCCAACCACCGTGTCTTTGTGCGATGCAGAAAAGGTGAACGGATGGACTCTACATGCCTGGTTCCCACCGTGAAGCATGGAGGAGGAGGTGTGATGGTGTGGGGGTGCTTTGCTGGTGACACTGTTGGGGATTCATTCAAAATTGAAGGCATACTGAACCAGCATGGCTACCACAGCATCTTGCAGCGGCATGCTATTCCATCCGGTTTGCGTTTAGTTGGACCATCATTTATTTTTCAACAGGACAATGACCCCAAACACACCTCCAGGCTGTGTAAGGGCTATTTGACCATGAAGGAGAGTGATGGGGCACTGCACCAGATGACCTGGCCTCCACAGTCACCGGACCTGAACCCAATCGAGATGGTTTGGGGTGAGCTGGACCGCAGAGTGAAGGCAAAAGGGCCAACAAGTGCTAAGCATCTCTGGGAACTCCTTCAAGACTGTTGGAAGACCATTTCAGGTGACAACCTCTTGAAGCTCATCAAGAGAATGCCAAGAGTGTGCAAAGCAGTAATCAAAGCAAAAGGTGGCTACTTTGAAGAACCTAGAATATGACATATTTTCAGTTGTTTCACACTTTTGTTATGTATATAATTCCACATGTGTTAATTCATAGTTTTGATGCCTTCAGTGTGAATCTACAATTTTCATAGTCATGAAAATAAAGAAAACTCTTTGAATGAGAAGGTGTGTCCAAACTTTTGGTCTGTACTGTATATATGTATATAATGTAATATTAGATGAAATTCAGTACCATAATTACCGTAGGTTTGATCCAGGGTATTAGGACTGATCGCCTTTTCCCAGGGTCGAGAAGGAATTTTCCCCCTTTTAAAAGGGGTTGTGCAGCGATTTATACTGATTACCTTTCCTCAGGATTAGGCTGCATTCACACGTCCGTGGTGTGTTGCGGACCCGCAAATTGCGGGTCCGCAACACACCAGCCCGTCACCCCCATAGAAATGCCTATTCTTGTCCGCAAGCTGCGGACAAGAATAGGACATGCTCTATCTTTTTGCGGAGTTGCGGACCTAAAGAATTTTACCCTTGTGTCCTTCTAGATCAGGGATCGGCAACCTTCGGCACTTCAGCTGCTGTGAAACTACAACTCCCAGCATGCACACTTACTGGGCTGTTCTTGTAACTCCCATATGAGTGAAAGGACGATTGTGGAAGTTGTGGTTTCAGAACAGCTGGAGTGCCGGAGGTGGCTGATCCATGTTGTAGATTAGCAGTTCTAGATTGACAGCCAAGGGACCTCACAACTAGTATTATAGTAGAATTAGAGCTGGAGGGTAAAAGTGATGACATTTACAGGTATTAGATGAAACTGTCAAACTATAACTACAACTTGGATAATCTCATTTTTTGGCAGAAAACTATTTATTTTAAAGGAGTTTTCCAGGACTTAGAAATTGATGACCTGTCCTCAAGGTAGGTCATCAATATCACATCAGTAGGGGTTTGACACTCGAAATCCCCGCTGACCAGCTGTTTGAGGAACAGCTGGGACTCCATCCATTGTATAGTTTCCTATAGAACTGGTGGCTGCCCGACACAGCTAATCTATTTTTTCACATTGTGTTATGTTGCGGCCTCGTGATAAAATAAGTAATAATCAAGTTTTTCCCCATTATTCTGAACTCAATACCCTTTAATGAGAAAGTGAAAACAGAATTTTTGAAATTTTTGCTAGTTTATTGAAAATGAAAAACTAAAATCTTGCATTGACGTAAGTATTCAGATCCTTTACTCAGAACTTAATTGAAGCACCTTTGGCAGTGATTACAGGCTCCAGTCTTCTTGGGTATGATGACACAAGGTTTGTACACCTGGATTTGGGGACTTTCTGCCATTCTTCTCTTCAGATCCTCTCAAACTCTGTCAGGTTGGATGGGGACTGTCGGTGAACAGCCATTTTTAAGGTCTCTCTGGAGATGTTCAATTTAGTTCAAGTCAGAGATCTGGCTGGGCCACTCAAAGACATTCCCTTTTACTCCTGTATTGTCGTGGCTATGTGCTTAGGGTCATTGCCTTGTTAGAAGGTGATCCTTCTGCCCAGTTTGAGGTCCATTGCACTCTGAAACAGGTTTTTATTAAGAATATGTTTGTACTTTGCTCTATTCAGTTTTCCCTCAACCCTGACAAGTCTCACATTTCCAGGTGCTAAAAAACAATCCCTACAGCATAATGGTGCCACCACCATACTGTCACGGCAGACGTACACTTAGTACCAAAGATAACACACCAACCAGGCTCTGGACGAGAGACAGGGGAAGGGTCACCTCCTAGATAATCCCTGACCTCTTTCCCTGCACTGCTCAGCCCACAGCAGACCTTTAAGGTAGGTGTGCTAGTGTCCTCCAGCCTGGGCTAACAAAAACCCTGAACTCCCTAAGATGGTGAAGTGGGGAGATAGGAGCAGTCTGCTCGCACAGAACCTGGATGGACAAGAAGACACAAACAACGAACTAACAATGACACTTATCTCTGAGAGCAGGAACAGACAGCCAACCTTCTCTCCAAGCTTCCCAGACAGAATTAACAGTATAATCCGCTCAGGACACTGGGCAGTGTGCAATTTAAACTAAAGACCCCACCCAGTGCACCTGATGAGAGGCGGATCCAGCACGGCTCCAAAGCAACCACTAAACTTGTGCTGCTATCCTGGCTGACCTCCGCACACCGTCAGAGTGGGGCATGACACATACTTCACTGTAGGGACGGTATCGGGAATCGCTTGGTTTTCTCAAGTCATGACACTTAGAATTAATGCAAGGAGGTTTAATCTTGGTTTTATCAGACCAGAGAATCTTGTTTATCACAGTCTGAGAGTCCTTTAGGTGCGTTTTGACAAACTCCAGTCAGACTTTCATGTTTTTTGAGTGCTGCAGTAAAGGCTGAACTTCTGGAAGTTTCTCCCATCTGCACACAGGATCTTTGGAGCTCAGCCAAAATGATCATTGGATTCCTGGTCACCTCAAACTGCACTTTGTACTTATACTGCTGCATGTGCCACAAACTCATGACGGGAATAGTGATGGGTGGGTACTCCGTGGGCCTACACCAACCGCTCCAGTGCTCTGAGCACCTCATTTGCAAAAGTAAACATTTTGCTGCAAGCATGCAGATTGCAGTAACAGAGGGCTCATGTAATTCACCATTATCAGCCCTATGAGGTACCGGTATATGCCCGCTTTAAGTAGAATCTGTCAGCATGATCTTGGATTATTATGTGCAGTACTACATAAACAGTACTGCAGATAAAGATCGACATTTTTTTTTTTTTTTTTACTAATGTCCTCCCTTAGCCCACTGCCAGCCCTCCCTTAGCCCACTGCCAGGGCTGATCATAGTGACAGATGCTTTTTAACATTATAAATCTGTAAACTGAAGCCACTTTGTAAATTAGTGACATTGAAAAAAATATTACTGCTACATGGGGGACAATGCCAGCATTAAAGCATTGGTAAGGGAAGCAGGGGGCTGCTGTTCAGTCAATACACGTCAGGCACTCATGAGTTTCACTGACCAACCGACCACTTCTCCAAGGCAACCAGGATGCTGTAAAAAAACCCTGTAAGATCATAGGCTAGGTAGAAAAAGACTCGATTCAGGCCCCACTCACATGGCCATAGTGCCGACATGGCCTTGTTGCGGACCGTTAGGACATGTCCTATCTTTTGCCGTATCTTGCGGATCGCGGACCAATTGAAATGATATTGTCGGCACCGCGATACAGAGTTTATGTAACGAAATCTGAGGTAAATAGACAGATAGATAGATATATAGATAGATCTCATATTCTCCTAGACTTACATTATCAATAGCTGATTATATAGCAGTGGCTCTTTGATCTATTAAGCAAATGGTGCCTCAAGATGCCAGCCCGTCTGAAGACTAGGTGAGAAACTCCACATTATCAGAGGAAGCCCCCATTTAGCACAGGCCTGATAATTGAAAACCATTTGGACATCCTAATGAAGACCTGGGAGGGGGATACTTAAAATGCACAGCCACCCTAGACATGTTGGCTGCTAGACCAGTGGGTGGTCTAACCCATTCAGTAGATGAAATAATATCAGAAGCCATAACTCCGACCTCATGGCACCCAAAGCCTCAGAGCCCTAATAATTGTGTTCAGCCTGACATGGGCTTCGGGCAGAGTCTATGCGCGCCATACTGGACAGGAGGCATTTCTCGGTATTCAGGATCTGGCCTTCTGGAATTCATAACTCGATCATATTTTGTGTCTGTATGACCGGGACGAACGACTCAGATTATGGGATCATACCTGTACCTGCAGTCCCTGTCATACAGTGAGAAATTGCTGTGATTCATATTGCCACCTCAGTCAGTCTTCTGGGAAGGTGGGGCAGAAACCTGAACAATATCAGACGTCCCAGAAGGCCGGACCGAAAGGAGGGAGGATCCCTCACAGCCCACCCCTCGGCTGAGGGGGGATAAAAATGGGTGTTTGGGAAGAGGTAATTGTCAGCCATTTTGGGGATCCACATCGTTTGGAGTGACTGCCCGTATCTTCAGCTCTCCCCACAGCCGGAATTTAACTGCTACATCACAGTAGGCCAATCTTCTGTGTTTGTGTTTTTATCTTTTATCTGACACTTTCTTTTTGTATTGCACTGCACTATTGTGTATTAAATTTAAACATTAATAAGTCCCTTCCTTGTGGTCTTATAGAACTTGCTCTTTCGGAGGGAATAACGTTACCAGTAGTATTTCAGAGGATTTTAGATCCCATATAGATAACCTGTGTTAAATTTGGGTTGAGAGAATATCTGAGTATAGGCCCACTATTGCCTTATAGTATAGGTGGTGGCAGCTATTGTGATAGAAAATATTGGGGTGTTAGAATCTAGGGGAGTAAGTTAGCATAATTCTGTCATCTAGAATAGGTGGGTGGGAATTTCTGTGGTAACTTGATGAGCTCACTAGTATAATTCACCCCAGTGACGTGACCTATTGAGTAGGGATCGTGACAGTTTACATGACTGGTATCCGTGTTTTGTGGACCTGCGGTGTGAATAGAGCCTAATAAAAAGAAAATAAAACAGAGAAAGAAGGAAAAAATCACAGTCATTAGTGATTCTATGTGCTGGGTCGATCTGGAGCAACTGCACTTTATGGGCCACCATCAACCTGTAATCCCATTCTGAAAAAAATCTCTACCCCCAATATACAGTCCCATGTAAATAACATCATTCCCCTTCCTCTAGCCTCCTCCATCATACAGTTCCATGTACATAACATCACTCTCCTCCCTTCAGCCCGTCAAACATGCAGTCCCATGTAAAAAAAAATCACTTCTCTCCCCTTAGCTCCTTCCAAAATATAGTCCCTTGTAAAAAGCATCACTCATTTCCCTTCTTGTCCCTCCAACGTGCAGTCTAATGTAAATAACATCACTCTTTTCAGATCCCTTTAACAAACGGTCCCATGTAAATATCATCTCTTCTTTCAGACACTCCAACATATAGTCCCATTTTAAAAACACCACCCTCTGCCTTCTGCCCCTCTAACATATAGTCATATGTGAAAAATAATCACTCCCCTCCCTTCAGCCCCTTTAACGTACAGTCCCATGTAAACAGCATCTCACCTCTTCCTTTAGCCCCCTTCAGAATATAGTCCTATGCAAAAAAATCTCTACATAGATTCTGCAAGAAGAGACTTGAGGAAGCTGGAGAGGAAAGAGTACAATCATTTCCATCCTTGCTCAAATCCATACCAAGCTTTCTGGGGAGATTTACACAGTGTATAGTGTGAACTGTATTTTTGCTATTGTTGGATGGAGTACAACTCCCATTTTGCACTACAGTAAAGAGAGACTATTATTTTTAAATCTATACTGGTTACTGACTCCATACACCATACGCTGAACATTGCACTCTACATGCCGTGCCTTGTGCCCATACAACACTTGACATAATGGGCACACCAACTATCATCAAGCAGGGGCCCAAAAACCAGGGTTCACGGCCTTAGGGAGCAGTGGTTTGAGGAAAGCCACTGTGGTTGACTGTTACAGCCAGAGTCACTACCACTCCCATCCTCTACTCCGGCTCCTACAAGGCTTCCTACAGATACTATATTGGGAGTACAGATGGCCATATTCGCACGCGCCATATTTTTTTTCATAGCACCAAACTTTGACCCATGACACATCCATCAGGTGGGACAGGACAGTCAATTAAGAAATTTCAGCACATGGGCACACCCTCAACCCTATAACAGTACACGATCTGGCAGCCATTTTACATTATGTGTTTTGCCAGTGTAGGGAGAGGTTGCATTTTGGAGCAGGGACAGTTAGGGACACCAAACGCTAGCTAATAGGGCCAACAAAAGTCCTTTTAAGGACTGGTATAGGTGTGCTATTGATAGGGGTGATATAGAGGGGTGTGATATACTTATACTTTCTAACATAGAAATTATAGTGTATTTGTATTGAGCAGCAGTTGTGCGGTTCTGCTGCAATACCGCAGCTAGATAGAGGGACAAATGCTATTGGAGTAACTAATTGCAATGGGTGTGATATACCTGTTGCCCCCCAAAAAACTGCTTGAGGGCTGCGATATACTTTCTTCCACAAAATCCTGATTGAGGGGTGCTATATACCTGTTTCCGCCAAATACTGATTGAGCAGTGCTATATACCAGTTTCCGCCAAATACTAATTGAGGGGTGCTATATACCTGTTTCCCGCCAAATAGTGATTGAGGGGTGCTATTGCTATATACCTTCTTCCACCAAATACTGATTGAGGGCTGCGATACACCTGCTTCCACAAAATACTGATTGAGGGGTGCCATAAACCTGTTTCCGCCAAATACTAATTGAGGGGGGCTAAATACCTGTTTCTGCCAAATACTGGTTGAGGGGTGCCATATACCTTCTTCCACTAAATACTGATTGAGGGGTGCTATTGCTATAAACCTTCTCCCACCAAATACTGATTAAGGGCTGCAATACACCGGCTTCGACAAAATACTTAATGAGGGGTGCCATATACCTGTTTCCGCTAAATACTGATTGAGGGGTGCTATATACCTTCTTCCACAAAATCCTGATTGAGGGGTGCTATATACATGTTTCCGCCAAATACTGATTGAGGGGTGCTATAAACCAGTTTCCGCCAAATACTGATTAAGGGGTGCTATATACCTTCTTTTGCAAAATACTGATTGAGCGGTGCTATTGCTATATACTTTCTTCCACCAAATACTGATTCAGGCCTGCGATACACCTGCTTCCACAAAATACTGATTGAGGGGTGCCATATACCTGTTTCCACTAAATACTGATTGAGGGGTGCGATATACTTTCTTCCACAAAATCCTGATTGAGGGGTGCTATATGCCTGTTTCCGCCAAATACTGATTGAGCGGTGCTATATACCAGTTTCCGCCAAATACTGATTGAGGGGTGCTATATACCTGTTTCCGCCAAATAGTGATTGAGGGGTGCTATATACCTGTTTACGCCAAATAGTGATTGAGGGGTGCTATTGCTATATACCTTCTTCCACCAAATACTGATTGAGGGCTGCGATACACCTGCTTCCACAAAATACTGATTGAGGGGTGCCATAAACCTGTTTACGCCAAATACTAATTGAGGGGGGCTAAATACCTGTTTCTGCCAAATACTGGTTGAGGGGTGCCACATACCTTCTTCCACCAAATACTGATTGAGGGCTGCAATACACCTTCTTCCACAAAATCCTGATTGAGGGGTGCTATATACATGTTTCCGCCAAATACTGATTGAGGGGTGCTATAAACCAGTTTCCGCCAAATACTGATTCAGGCCTGCGATACACCTGCTTCCACAAAATACTGATTGAGGGGTGCCATATACCTGTTTCCGCCAAATACTGGTTGAAGGGTGCCATATACCTTCTTCCACTAAATACTGATTGAGGGGTGCTATTTCTATATACCTTCTTCCACCAAATACTGGTTGAGGGCTGCAATACACCTTCTTCCACAAAATACTCACAATCACCCCTGCTGCGCTGAACATCCTTTCGGACAGGACACTCGACAAGGAGCAATCCAAGATTTCCATGGCAAATTGTGCCAGCTCTGGCCACAGGTCAGGCCTGCATACCCAGTAGTCAAGGGGTTCCTCGCTTCTCAGAGCGTCCACATCGGGTTAACGGCCAGACACCTGTTAGTCTAGGCGTTCCCTAAGGCTGCATCCGGAGGGTGGCTGTCGATGGGTTGGCTGCAAGAATGATCTCATATCCGAAGTGACCAACACATCCTCAAACCGCCTTTTTTTTGCAGGCACAGTAGGATTGGTACCCGCACCTGTTTCGCTGTGGGTGGAAATTCCTCTGCCAGTGCCCTCAACAGCAGAATGCATCATCTCTCGCGGCAAGGCCTGGAAATTCAGCATTCTGACTGCCCTCTGTGATGCTGGTAACATGTCTTCCATTTTGTGTTTGTACCGGGGGTCTAAGTACGTTGCCACCCAGTACAGGTCCTTGACCTTTATGCTTTTTATATGGGGGTCCCACTTCAAACACTGGAGCATGAAGGCCCCAATTTGCACTAAATTGGAAGCGGTGGAGCGCCCTGGCTCCTGCTCATCGCCCAGGAGAATGTCGTCCTCAGTCTCCTCCCCCAGCCACGGACAACACCAGAGATCGCCGAAAAGTTTAAAGCCTGCTCTTCTTGCTCCTCCTCCTCCTCCCACCAGCCACCATTCTCCACTGACTACTTTTCAGACTCCTGCTGTCTTCATTCAGCATTGTGACTTCCTCATCTTCCAGCTCCTGCTCCTCGACGGCTTGATCAATGACACAACGCAATGCACGCTGCAGAAAGAAGGCGTAAGGTACGATGTCACGACACTGATGGTGTCATATATGAAAAACCGCAGCACTCACGTGTCTTCAATTATGCAGGATTTATTCACCAATAACAATGCGACGTTTCGACCGTCATGGTCTTTCTCAAGCAACAAATAATGTGAACAAAAGCAGATATATATACACACTCCCTCCCAGTAGGTCACATGACCAAATTAAATATGCAAATTATAAATCAATTATGTGAATTATCTAGATCTCACCAACCTGTTGTCTGATCTCTTATATCTAAATATATTTATCATTACCCTGTATCTATTACACACAGTGTCATAATTATATAACATCAAAGGTGTTTACCTATAAAAACCTTGGTAGGAGTCTGGTTGGCCCATCATGGAGGGGACCTTCCTCATCGTTCTGTGTTGTCAGAAAAGCGCGCGCATCTCAGCGTTTCCCTGTTGGAGGTGCACATGCGCTGGGAACACGTGCAGGCTCCCAAAGGGCGCACTCATCCTAGCGTTCCTTCTTGGTTAGTGCGCCTGCGCATCGGGAATGAGGCTGAGTTCCCTGCGCTGACGTGCTTCTTATGTTGCTATAGTGACGTTCTAATCAAAACATATGGGCGTGTCACACCGAGACCTCAGTGTGATGTTTCAGCACCTCCGTGTGTGTTTAATATTATCCTTATGCAACGTATGTCTCTGCTCTAAATAATTGATTCAGCATTATCTTTATCACATGCATGCTACTGCTCCAATTCTAGATTTAACCCTTACAGGTAATTTTACAGTACCAATACTAGGCAGTTCTTGGCCTCAATTACAACCACAGAGTATGTCCATTTATATGTCTATATGTGTTTTAGAGCAATTAAGCTCCATAAATACCAATTCAAATATATATATATATATAGATCCAGAAAAAAGAGCGGCACTCCGGTAGGTAAAAGCAAGTGAACCCTTTATTCACCCAGGTGGTGCAACGTTTCGGCTCCAAACATGAGCCTTCTTCAAGCAAGGATACAACTCAAATAGTGGCAATTATATAGGAAAATCAATTAGCATACAAATCATGTGATCACATACCCACCCAGTGGGTGTGTTTACAAATCATGACAACATTGTAGTAAGTAAATACAGTGACATATGGTGTAAAAATGAATAAAGAAGCAAAATCATAAGAACTGTATATGTCCAAAACATAGTGCACAATGCACATAGATCGGGTGCACTGAACTTAATCAACATGTATAAACACTGATTGTACATAAGTGTAAGTGATACAGAGGGAGGAACAGGGAAGTAGTGTCGCAGACATACCCGACCAGCAGGGAGGCTCATTCATGCCGCTGTGTCAGCGTTGTGGTCATCTCATTGCGCAGGCGCGGGCCGGCACCAGTAGCTGACTTTAGACGAGTGGGAGCGGCTAACGCGTCATCAGAGTAGGCCGGCACTCATGCGTCACACGGACGTCTTTCCAGCCAGCCGTAATCTATCGCCCCATGCGCATACCCAGTAAAGAACTACACTGGGAGCACCATCTTGGTGATTGGAAGATAGCCCATAGAACGACGTCCTGTGTATCGCATCCAATCTGAAGCAACAAAGGGTATTGGTGGCTCGTACGGGCAGTAAGCTCCCCGTGATTCAGGGTGCCTACATGTCCAACCCAGGCAAGAATCCAGTGCATCCACGGAATACACAGTGTCTGCAGGGATCTCGACACAGGTACCCAGCCTACATCAAACCCAAGAGGGATCTCCTCATTTAGTTGCATGGATGCCACAGGGTGTAGATAACTCATCACATAATGTTAAAAGAAATAAAAACATTACATCAACAAGACTATTGTGCCAAATAAACCAATCCCGCTGTGCTTGCCATACCCAGTAGAATCGGATATAGGAGATGCCATAATCTGAATGAACAAAATATATAGTATAGTTAAATGACCCCCTCCTGCGGTATACTGCGTACACACCATCCGTGTATTCCATCCCCCGCAGTGCTGAGTGTAGGTGATCTAAAAAAAGAGAGAAAAAAGTATTAGAGTAAGAATAAATTGAGCTATATAACTCTCAAAGCATGTACACAGATAGCTGAACGACATCCAGCTAGACAACGGAGGCAAACCAACCCTCATAAAACATCCCCAATATTATACTCAACATTTAGGCCATTAGGTTTTAAGCTGTCCAACTTGTGGATCCAGCTGAGTTCTCTGCGCTTAAGCACCCTGGACCTGTCACCACTTCATCTGGGCTGAGGTATGTGGTCGAGGATCCAACACCTCAGATCACCTTTCTTGTGCTTGGCCTCAGTGAAATGCTTGGACATACTGCAAATCCAACCGTTTTTTCCGGATGCTCAAGCGATGATTATTAAGACGAGTCTTGAGTTCAGTTGTTGTCTCGCCAACATAAAGTAAATTACACGGGCAGGACAGTGCGTAGATGACGTAATTGGAATCACAGGTTAAATGAAATAATATACTGTAGGATGCACCAGTACTGGGGTGTGTAAAACTCCTCCCTTTGCGAATATATTTGCAGTTGACGCAATTCAGACAGGGAAAGCAGCCCAGGCCGGACTGCGTCAACTTAGTTTGTCTAAGGGATCCCTTAGAGCCAATATCCGCTTTGACCAACTGATCCCGCAGATTTCTGGATCGACGATAGAATGACAATGGTGGACATTGAAATTCAGGGATATCCTTAAAACATGTACCAAGCAAACCCCAATGTTTATTGAGGATCTTGTTTATTGACGGGCTGAGTTCGCTGTAAACCGAGACGAACGGAATCCTGTCAATTTTGCGGACAGTGCTCCGTTTAGTCAGCAACTCAGTCCTGTCAAGGGTACGAACCCTATCCATCAGTAATCGTTTGGGGTAACCCCTATCCCGGAACTTATGTTTTAGTCGCTGACGGGGAACACACTCCCCCAGGGTGTGTGGGGGAGGTATATCCCCTTAGGACATTCTACATATAATAGGCCGGGGGCGCTTCACCCATAACTATGGGAGAGTCGCTCCCACCCGTACCGCAGCCACTTGATTCACCCAATAGGATAAAGGGGTCATCCGTTCCCAGATTCTCCCTTATGCAAAGTCTCTATTGGGGTCGTCCCATTCATGCCAGCCCTTTGTTTATCTGTGGATAATCTAGACCCTACAGTGCTAGCTTAGAGAAGGCCATTTATCAAGAGGCAAAGGTACGAGAAAGATGCTAGAGGTCACACTGTGAAGATCATCTAAACTACCAGTGGATCCCCCTTGGCCTTGAACCGTTCAATCATGCAGGCATATAAAAAAATAGTGTCAGAGGTGCCAATAGGTATACGTTACATTAGTGTTCCTAATATGGTAGTCACGCTGCCTGAACTCTCCAGGACTGGAGGTCCCCTCTCCGATTGTGCCCCCAGTCTCCACCAATAGTGCAGATACCTATAGAAAAAGTTAAAAGAATGTATAAATAAATATATTTAGTCATAAATCACAACCTCTAATGGTTGGGTACATCACTTCAATAAAACATATTCAATGCTAGGATTATGTATAATAATTCCTATTACAGTGTGGAGGAGAACATGTCTCTGTCCAGTTCAGTACAGTTGTCACGACCCTTGGTCATGGTCGTGACTCTTGTGGCCGCATGCAGTTGCCTGCGGTCTTGGTGTTGTGTTCAATCACAGGTGAGGGCTATAGTATGTTGCCTCACCTGTGGTTGCCGCTGGCAACATTGGGTATGTGGCAGCAGAGCAGCCTGAGCGGTGCTAGGCAGCTTGCTGCAGTAGGCATGTGGTTGCACCTGGCAACCTCTCCTATAGGTGTGCCTTTTATCAGTGTGCACGGGGTGTTATATGTGTTGTGTGCACTTCCCCTTTAAGTTGATGTTTTCCCTTCCCTGGTGTTGGAAGGGTTAACTTCCTTCCTAGTGTGTGTGTGCACTGGGTGTGTCTGGCTGTTGGGTGTGGCTTCTTGGCCCTATATAGCCTCAGTGGAAGGCAGTAGTCAGAGAGGGTGCTTCAGCCATGCTTGCTGGAGACATCCTCCTGGTTACCTTACCATCTGCCAGTGGGGGCCACCCTGGTGGTCATAAACTTTGTCTGGTCTTAGTTTATGGTTTTGTCACGAGGGTATCGAGAACCACGCCTGACTCCGTTATACCCGGGGTCAGGAAGTCGCAGCGGTTGGCTGCGCGCTCTATGTAAGATAGGGCTGTTTTCCTTATGGTAGCTTTCTGGGTTTGCTTTGCAAACCCTTTTGGCTCACTCAGGGATCCGTAGCTCCTTCTCCTCAGCTGTTCCTTGTCCAGCACTCCCAAACCTCCTTATATTCCTCTCTCACACTTCTCTGGTTGCCAGAGATAGAGCTTCCTGCCTGGACATCTATCCTGACCCACTGGAGCTGTGTTGCTGCGTTCTCTGACTGTTGATTCAGAACGCTACCCTCCGGATCCCTGTTGGACCTTTGTGGACTGCTGTGGTCGCCCACCTGGGTGTATGTGTTTGTCTGTATTTGTCTGTCCTCTCCCTGGTGTTTCCCTCTTAGTGCAGTGGTGCGGACTAGCGATCCCACCGGCCCGTTCACTATCTAGGGCTCATTTCAGGGAAAGCCAGGGTTTAGGCACGTGATCGCCGCATGGGTGAGGAACCCGTCTAGGGACGTCAGGGCAGTCAGGTGCCAGCCGCAAGGTGAGTTAGGGGTCACCACCTTTCCCTCTCCCTTGGGCAGGGCTTTCCCTGTTTTTCTCCCTGTGCGTGACACCGGTCATTACATTATCTCTGGCCCTTATTTTGTGTAGGTAAAAAAAAAAAAAAATAATTTTATTTTTTTACCTACTTAGAATCTAGTATGGATCAAATTGCTGCTCTGTCCAAACAATTTCATGGCCTGTCTTTGGAGGTGGTAGGATTGAAGGCGTCGTTCCTCCAGCAACAGCAGCAATTACAACTGACCGCAAGCCCAGCGGTTGCTACTGGTAACCAGGTTGTTGCGGAACCCAAGGTCCCTCTCCCTGACAGATTTTCTGGGGGAAGGGACAAGTTTTTGACATTCCGTGAGGCCTGTAAATTATATTTTAAGCTGCGCCCTTACTCCTCTGGTAATGAAGATCAGCGGGTGGGGGTTGTTATTTCCCTGCTGCAGGGGGACCCGCAGTCCTGGGCGTTCTCTTTACCTACTGATTCCCAGGCTCTTCGGTCAGTGGATGAGTTTTTCGGGGCCTTGGGTCTCATATATGACGACCCTGACCGAGTAGCACTGGCTGAATCAAGATTACGGAGACTCTTACAAGGAGAACGGCCGGTAGAGGAGTATTGCTCTGAATTCCGTAGGTGGGCTACGGATACCCAATGGAACGACCCGGCTCTCAGGAGTCAGTTCTGCTCTGGGTTATCCGAAAGGGTTAAGGATGCGCTTGCATTATATGAGACCCCCTTTTCCCTTGATGCGGTTATGTCCCTTTCTATCCGTATAGAGAGACGCCTTAGGGACAGGTTGAAAGAACCGGAGAAATTGGTAACTCCTCCCAAGCAGCAGTTAGTCTGTACGGACTTAGACGAGCCTATGCAGCTAGGAGGAACTACTCGTCAGGTCCGTCCTCCTGAGGCTCGCCGTAGGCGTGGGGTTTGTTTTTTTTGTGGGGAGAGGGGTCATTTCATTAATGTCTGTCCTTCTTTCCTCAGAAACAAAAGACCGTCGGAAAAACTACTAACCCCAGGCTGTGTGGAGGATGTCAGCCAGGGGGTATACGTCTCCTCCATACGTACATCGCAATTTGTGTTGCCAGCGGTTATTATTTTTGGTGATAAGACAGAGACTATTTCTTTCTTTTTAGACAGTGGAGCAGTGGTAAATTTGATAGATGCCCATTTTGCCCGCACTTTGGGTTTGTCTCTCTGTACGTTACAGAGACCCATTCCCATATTCGCTATTGATTCTGCTCCCCTGTCTCAGAGAAACCTCACCCACATTGTTCATAATTTACACCTTCGGGTAGGGGACCACCATAACGAGATGCTTTCAGGTTATGTTCTGGAGGGGCTTCCCACTCCGGTGGTGCTGGGTCTTCCTTGGTTGGTAGCGCACAATCCTGTAGTGGATTGGCAGGCCAGGGAGATATTGGAGTGGAGTGAGCAGTGCAGAGAAAATTGCTTAAATAGCAATTGCTTAGTCGCCTCCATAACTACCCTACCTACATTTATTTCGGATTTTGAGGATGTTTTTTCTGAAAAGGGTTGTCAGAAGTTACCACCTCATCGTCCTTATGATTGCCCGGTTAACCTTGTTCCCGGCGCAAAATTACCCAAGACCAGGTTATATAATCTTTCGGGTCCAGAGAGACAAGCCATGAAAGATTATATCTCCGAGAGCTTGGCTAAGGGACACATCAGGCCCTCTTCTTCACCCGTGGCTGCAGGATTTTTCTTCGTTAAAAAGAAAGATGGGGGCCTGCGTCCTTGCTTAGATTTTCGCGAATTAAATCGGATAACCATCCGAGACCCATACCCTCTTCCTCTCATTCCTGACCTGTTTAATCAGATTGCGGGTGCTAGGTGGTTCTCCAAACTTGATCTTAGGGGGGCCTACAATCTGATTCGTATTAAGGAGGGGGATGAGTGGAAGACAGCGTTTAACACCCCTGAGGGGCATTATGAAAATCTAGTTATGCCTTTCGGTCTGACCAATGCTCCTGCCGTCTTTCAACATTTCGTTAATGACATTTTTAGTCATCTAATCGGCAGGTTTGTGGTAATATACCTAGATGATATTTTAATTTATTCGTCTGATCTGAAAACACATGAGGTGCATGTCAGACAAGTACTGCAGGTCCTAAGGACGAATGAATTATATGCTAAGATTGAAAAATGTGTCTTCGCCGTTCAGGAAATACAATTCCTGGGTTATTTTTTATCTGCTTCAGGTTTCCGTATGGATCCTAGGAAGGTCCAGGCAATTTTAGATTGGGATCTTCCTGAGAACCTCAAAGCACTACAACGGTTCTTGGGCTTCGCGAATTTCTATAGGAAATTCATTAAAAATTATTCACTTATTGTAAAACCGCTTACTGACATGACTAGGAAGGGGACTGATTTTTCTAAATGGTCTGACGCCGCTAAAGTTGCTTTTTCCTCTCTAAAAGAGAGGTTTACCTCAGCACCTGTACTAGTCCAACCTGATGTCTCTCAGCCTTTTATTGTTGAAGTCGATGCGTCAGAGGTGGGAGTGGGGGTGGTGCTGTCTCAGGGTCCGTCTCCTGGCAAATGGCGTCCTTGTGCTTTCTTTTCGAAAAAACTATCTGCAGCAGAAAAGAACTACGATATTGGCAATAGGGAACTATTAGCTATTAAACTTGCGTTTGAGGAGTGGCGTCACTTCTTAGAGGGGGCAGTCCACCCCGTCACTGTGATTACGGACCACAAAAATCTCCTGTACCTCGAATCAGCTAAGCGTCTCACCCCTAGACAGGCTAGGTGGTCGCTATTTTTTACCAGGTTTAACTTTGTTATTACCTATCGTCCTGGGGCAAAGAACACCAAGGCTGATGCACTATCTCGTTGTTTCCCTGGAGGGGGTAATGTGAGTGATCCGGTGCCCATTCTACAAAGAGGAGTGGTTGTCTCTGCGGTACACTCTGTTTTGGAGGGGAAGGTGTTAGAGGCCCAGGGGGACGCCCCGGTCTCTTGCCCCTCAGAGAAATTGTTTGTACCGTTGAACCTACGTTTCGAATTATTAAAGGAACATCATAATTCGGCACTTGCTGGGCACCCGGGTAGTAAAGCAACCTTGGAGCTATTGTCTCGTCGTTTTTGGTGGCCAAGGTTGCGTCAGGATGTATTGGATTTTGTGTCTTCTTGTTCTACCTGTGCGCGCGCAAAAGTTTCGCATACACGTCCTGCAGGGTCTCTATTACCACTCGTCATTCCCAATAGACCATGGACACATCTGTCAATGGATTTCATCACTGACTTACCTTTGGTACACTTCATTGCGTTACCCTCACTACCTAATGCTAAGACTCTTGCTCAGGTATTCGTCAGTGAAATCGTGAAGCTTCACGGGGTCCCCTCCGATGTTGTTTCGGATCGGGGTACCCAGTTTATTTCTAAATTTTGGAAAGCTTTTTGTTCCCGTTTGGGGGTACACTTGTCCTTTTCCTCAGCTTTCCATCCTCAGTCTAATGGACAGACTGAGCGTACCAACCAAAACCTTGAGACATATCTAAGATGTTTTGTGTCTGAAAACCAAGAGTTGTGGTCATCATATTTACCGTTAGCTGAGTTTGCCATAAATAATCGTCGTCAGGAATCCACTGGCAAGTCACCATTTCTTGGTGCATATGGTTTTCATCCCCAATTCTGTACTTTCAAAGAGGGGGGGTCTTCTGGGGTTCCCGAAGAGGAACGTTTTTTGTCATCTCTTTCATCGGTATGGCAGAAGGTGCAAGCTAACTTGAAAAATATGGGAGGTAAATACAAATGCATGGCTGATAAGAGACGGTCGCCAGGTCCGGACCTAGGAGTGAATGACTATGTGTGGTTGTCTACTAGGAATATTAAATTGAAGGTTCCCTCTTGGAAACTGGGTCCTAGGTTTATTGGCCCTTACAAAATTGTAGCCATCATCAACCCCGTGGCTTTTCGCCTGGAGTTACCTCAGACTTTTAAAATTCATAATGTTTTTCATAAGTCGTTACTCAAAAAATATGTTCCACCTCTAGAACCATCACCGATGCCACCCCCTCCTGTTGTCGTGGATGGTAATCTAGAATTTCAGATATCCAAAATTGTTAATTCTCGTCGGGTCCGCCGCTCTCTTCAATATCTGGTGCATTGGAGAGGTTACGGTCCCGAGGAAAGAATGTGGGTTCCTGCGTCTGAGGTAAACGCCGACAGGTTAGTTCAGGTTTTTCATGCCTCTCATCCTGAGAGACCTGGTCCTGAGTGTCCGGAGGCCCCTCGTAGAGAGGGGGGTACTGTCACGAGGGTATCGAGAACCACGCCTGACTCCGTTATACCCGGGGTCAGGAAGTCGCAGCGGTTGGCTGCACGCTCTATTTAAGATAGGGCTGTTTTCCTTATGGTAGCTTTCTGGGTTTGCTTTGCAAACCCTTTTGGCTCACTCAGGGATCCGTAGCTCCTTCTCCTCAGCTGTTCCTTGTCCAGCACTCCCAAACCTCCTTATATTCCTCTCTCACACTTCTCTGGTTGCCAGAGATAGAGCTTCCTGCCTGGACATCTATCCTGACCCACTGGAGCTGTGTTGCTGCGTTCTCTGACTGTTGATTCAGAACGCTACCCTCCGGATCCCTGTTGGACCTTTGTGGACTGCTGTGGTCGCCCACCTGGGTGTATGTGTTTGTCTGTATTTGTCTGTCCTCTCCCTGGTGTTTCCCTCTTAGTGCAGTGGTGCGGACTAGCGATCCCACCGGCCCGTTCACTATCTAGGGCTCATTTCAGGGAAAGCCAGGGTTTAGGCACGTGATCGCCGCACGGGTGAGGAACCCGTCTAGGGACGTCAGGGCAGTCAGGTGCCAGCCGCAAGGTGAGTTAGGGGTCACCACCTTTCCCTCTCCCTTGGGCAGGGCTTTCCCTGTTTTCCTCCCTGTGCGTGACACCGGTCATTACAGGTTTATGTGTTATTGCAGCATATGGTTTACTGGGTTCCCGTGTGATGTCTGTTGTGTGCTGTGTCCTTATATGTTGGTTGTGGATAACAGCACTTGCACGTGGGTTCCAGGTTGTATGTCTGTGGCAGGTAAGTTTGGTACTAGTCTCACTTACCTGTCAATGCCATATGTCTGTTTATGTTCCCCCTTTCTATGTAGCTTGGCCAGTGAGACTCCTGTTCCTCCGTGTCTAGGAGGAACGGGTCGTCTTGCCCTGCTCCTAGTCCAGGGCCACCCTGAGGGCGAGCAGGAATATCAGGTTACGGAGTATGAGCCCTCCTACCTTCAGGGTTGGCTCATACGGATAGGAGACAGGGTCAGATTTAGGGATGTGTAGGAGGTGACCAGCTCCCTAATTCTCTGTCCTGGCCTTGCAGCGACTCCATCTGCTGATACCGCACGGCTGAGGGTTTTCCCCATCCGCAGCCGTGACAACAGTGAGCCTATTTTGAATTCCCTGTTTAGACCTTTGGGTTCAAGTGTTTGTAGTTCAAAAATCCACCTTAATTCCAACCTTTTCAATAGTCTTTCTCTAGCGCCTCCTCTCCTTTGTGGTAGTATCCCATGGATCACCCGGAATCGAAGTTGGGAAACATTGTGTCTATATTTCAGAAAATGTTCCGGTTGTTTATTTCTTGGGGTGTCCTCCTGTCTCTCTCCAGAGAGTAGTTTCCGTATTAGGTAACTATTTCTGAGTTCCTGTGTAGTCTCTCCTACATATAACAACCCACAGGGACATTGTAGTGTGTAGATTACATATTCTGACCTACATGTATAATAACCCTTTATCTTGTATTTTTTACTTGTTCTAGGGTGTGTAAAGCTACTACCCTTTAACATGTTGTTGCAATTACAGCAGCTCAAACAGGGAAAACAGACTTTCTTTTTAACTCTGGGTATTTCAGAATGTTTTATATCGGCATGTATCAGTCTGTCCCCTAGATTATGTGACCTTCTATATGAAAGGAGGGGGGTGTTACGGAATTCTTTAATATCAGGAAATGTCTTTGTCAGTATGTGCCAATTGTTTTTGAGGACCTGTGCTATTCATTTACCCTTCTTCTACCCTCTTTTTGTGGTCTATTCTCATTGAGTAATTCTTCTCGTTTAGAGTTATTCACCCTGTAACGGATCTCCTGGCACCCCGACCGGGTACCTCCGTCGATAGATGCTCCTAGTGCTTCCCGAGGACTCCAAGCACTCCACTTGACACCGTAAGCGCTGCAGACCCCACGAACCGCCGAAGCTTGGTTGAGGTCTCACCGTCTCCTGCCCACCCTGGACCTACGACAAGGCTCCAGGCTCCAGTGGGTGAACCTCTCCTAAATCCAGAGAGCAGGAACAGCTCTTACAAGAGCTAATAGTATAGCCAGGGGAGTATAGCAAATCTTCAGCGTATAGAGATCCCGAGTGTCGATCAGTTACCCAAACACCAGCCTCAACATGATGAAGGGTACAACAGGAACTCTTTATTGAACACATAGCATTGACTTATATACACATGACATACTGAGGAAATGACATAGCAGCCAATCCTGTACAGTTTAAACACAAAACTAACCCTATTCAACAAACACACTGGCATTGTCTTTGACACAATCAACAAAATACAATTACCAACATAATGGGCAAACTTAATCACTCACAGACACAAACCACACATTTTTCCAGAAACACAGAAAACACCTCAAAACCCCACATATCCCCATAATGTATACATCAATGGATAGTTCTGATCTGGGTGAACAACATATCCAAAAATCACCCAGATCCAAGCAGGGGTTCCCGAATTCCATGGAAGTCACATTCACGGTCTGTCTTCTCCTTCAAAGTTAGTATGGGCCATAATCCTGAGGCAAGAGGCTGGTAGCCAGGCTTCTCCACCACCCAGTGGCGAGGTTGGTTTCATCACACACCCTATGCTTGTGCCTCTGTACCATAGCTTTTGGATAACCTCTCTGATTGAACTTATTGCACATTTCCTCCAATGATGGCGCCCTGGCTGCGACTGACTAGTTTGGTGATCTCATCAAATGGCCGCAGAAGTCTGCATGCGTTGCGCATGAGCAGCCACTGGTGCGGTGAAAAAAACCAGAACCTGTCCTGCCGCAGAGTTTGTACAGATAGTCGTTAAGGGCACGTTTCTGCTGGAGCAGCCTATCAAGAATAGACAAGGTGGAGCTACAGCGCGTCGGGCAGTCACAAATCAGTGACTTTGTGGGTTCTGACGGTGTTGCTCCCACTGGGCTTGGTGATGGGAGGCCAGGTGCCTTCTTAAGGCGGTCGTCCCTCGTTGAGTGTTGGGATTACCGCGACTAAGGCTACTTTCACACCTGCGTTAGGTGCGGATCCGTCTGGTATCTGCACAGACGGATCCGCACCTATAATGCAAACGTTTGTATCCATTGTATGAACATGATAATGCAAACGGATCTGTTTTGACTTACACTGAAAGTCAATGGGAGGCGGATCCGTTTTCGATTGCACCATATTGTGTCAGTGAAAACGGATCCGTCCCCATTGACTTACATTGTAAGTCAGGACGGATCCGTTTGGCTCTGCATCGTCAGGCGGACATCAAAACGCTGCAAGCAGTATTTTGGTGTCCACCTCCAGAGCGGAATGGAGGCTGAACGGAGGCAAACTGATGCATTCTGAACGGATCCTTATCTATTCAGAATGCATTAAACTGATCTGTTTTAGGCCGCTTGTGAGAGCCCTGAAACGGATCTCAGAAACGCCAGTGTGAAAGTAGCCTTATGCGTTGACAGCACAGGCTGCAGATGGCAACACTATTGTCAGCAGCGGACACATAAAAAAAAGCCCATACTGCGGAGCCATGTGCGCCGGGGCTCCTGAGAGCTCCAGATGTGACCGTGCATAGTGGATGGTTCGTTCCAGATACATTAGAAGTCTGCTTTTTTGCCTCCTGTGCACTGTAGGTTTTGCCTGCTTCTCTTCCTTCTCCTCCCTATCTACTAATCTGTCTCTCCCTCTGAACTCCCTTCCTCTTCCTCTCTTGTGGGCACCCACGTGACGTCCATCGACACGTCATCATCGTCACCTTCGCCACCACTGACTTGGAGATCTTGGAGTAGGCAGCAACAGCGGGGACCACCCTCCTTGGGCTGATCTGGTTACTGTCATCAGACTGCTGTGTGGCGACCGTTGATACCTCCTTTTCCTGATCCGATGCCAAGAATGGCTGCACATCGTTAAGGTCTTGGAATGGATGGGAAAATAATTCCTCTGACTTGAGCGGAGGGGATATGGTTGTGGTGGTGGTGGTGGTGGTTGTGTCTTTGGGGGTAGAAAGTGAGGAGGGTGCAGAAAGAGAAGAGGAGGGTGCAGAAGCGGAAGGCTGAGTGAGCCACTCAACCAAGTCTAGTGCGTCCTATGACGTAATCGCATGCACCTTCTGTGGACTGGCCTGCCTCTTCCTTTGCCTGTCATTTCCAAAATGACCCTGTGACAAAAGTCCCTATAGAAGAGCAGTATTTGTGGAAGAAGGTAGATAACACCCCTGCCTCAATCACTTTTTTTTTTGGGGGGGGGGGGGGGAACTGGTATATCACACCAGTAGAAATTATTTGTTCTGAGGGGTGTGATATACTTATAATATACAGTCGTGGCCAAAAGTTTTGAGAATTACATAAATATTGGAAATTGGAAAAGTTGCTGCTTAAGTATTTACTTTTATAATAGCAATTTGCATATACTCCAGAATGTTATGAAGAGTGATCAGATGAATTGCATAGTCCTTCTTTGCCATGAAAATTAACTTAATCCCCAAAAAAACTTTCCACTGCATTTCATTGCTGTCATTAAAGGACCTGCTGAGATCATTTCAGTAATCGTCATGTTAACTCAGGTGAGAATGTTGACGAGCACAAGGCTGGAGATCATTATGTCAGGCTGATTGGGTTAAAATGGCAGACTTGAACTGTTAAAAGGAGGGTGATGCTTGAAATGATTGTTGCTCCATTGTTAACCATGGTGACCTGCAAAGAAATGCGTGCAGCCATCATTGCGTTGCATAAAAATGGCTTCACAGGCAAGGATATTGTGGCTACTAAGATTGCACCTCAATCAACAATTTATAGGCTCATCAAGAACTTCAAGGAAAGATGTTCAATTCTTGTTAAGAAGGCTTCAGGGCGTCCAAGAAAGTCCAGCAAGCGCCAGGATCGTCTCCTAAAGAGGATTCAGCTGCGGGATCGGAGTGCCACCAGTATAGAGCTTGCTCAGGAATGGCAGCAGGCAGGTGTGAGCGCATCTGCAGGCACAGTGAGGCGAAGAGTTTTGGAAGATGGCCTGGTGTCAAGAAGGGCAGCAAAGAAGCCACTTCTTTCCAAAAAACCCATCAGGGACAGATTGATCTTCTGCAGAAAATATGGTAAATGGACTGCTGAGGAATGGGGCAAAGTCATATTCTCCAATGAAGCCTCTTTCCGATTGTTTGGGGCATCAGGAAAAAGGCTTGTCCGGAGAAGAAAAGGTGAGCGCTGCCATCAGTACTGTGCCATGCCAACAGTAAAGCATCCTGAGACCATTCATGTGTGGGGTTGCTTCTCATCCAAGGGAGTGGGCTCACTCACAATTTTGCCCAAAAACACAGCCATGAATAAAGAATGGTACCAAAACACCCTCCAACAGCAACTTCAACAACGACCAACAATCCAACAACAGTTTGGTGAAGAACAATGCATTTTCCAGCAAGATAGAGAACCGTGCCATAAGGCAAAGGTGATAACTAAGTGGCTCGGGGACCAAAACATTGACATTTTGGGTCCATGGCCTGTAAACTCCCCAGATCTTAATCCCATTGAGAACTTGTGGTCAATCCTCAAGAGGCGGGTGGACAAACAAAAACCCACTAATTCTGACAAACTCCAAGAAGTGATTATGAAAGAATGGGTTGCTATCAGTCAGGAATTGGCCCAGAAGTTGATTGAGAGCATGCCCAGTCGAATTGCAGAGGTCCTGAAAAAGAAGGGCCAACACTGCAAATACTGACTCTTTGCATAAATGTCATGTAATTGTCGATAAAAGCCTTTGAAACGTATGAAGTGCGTGTAATTATATTTCACTACATCACAGAAACAACTGAAACAAAGATCTAAAAGCAGTTTAGCAGCAAACTTTGTGAAAACTAATATTTGTGTCATTCTCAAAACTTTTGGCCACGACTGTACTTTCTAACATAGAAAGTATATTATAGTGCATTTGTATTGTGCAGCAGTTGTGTGCGATTCTGCTGCGATACTGCAGCTAGATAGAGGGACAAACACAATTGGAATAACAAATTGCAACTGGTGTGATATACCTGTTACCCCACCCAAAAAAAAAAATGATTGAGGGGTGTGATATACCTTTAATATACCTTCTAAGGCTACTTTCACACTGGCGTTTTGGCTTTCTGTTTGTGAGATCCGTTCAGGGCTCTCACAAGCGGTCCAAAACAGATCAGTTTTGCCCTAATGCATTCTGAATGGAAAAGGATCTGCTCAGAATGCATCAGTTCGCCTCCGTTCCGTCTCCATTCCGCTTTGGAGGTGGACACCAAAACGCTGCTTGCAGCGTTTTGGTGTCTGTCTGAAAAAACTGAGCCAAACGGATCTGTTTTTTATGACACATCTGGCACAATAGAAAACGGATCCGTCCTCCATTGACTTTCAATGGTGTACAAGACGGATCGTCTTGGCTATGTTAAAGATAATAAAAACGGATCCGTTCTGAACGCATGCAGATGGTTGCATTATCTGAATGGATCCGTCTGTGCAGATCCATAATGGATCCGCACCAAACGCAAGTGAGAAAGTAGCCTAACATAGAAAGTATATTATAGTGCATTTGTATTGTGCAGCAGTTGTGTGCGGTTCTGCTGCGATACTGCAGCTATATAGAGGGACAAACGCTATTGGAATAACTAATTGTAACTGGTGTGATATACCTGTTGCCCCCCAAAAAATATATGATTGAGGCGTATGATATACCTATAATATACCTTCTAACATAGAAAGTATATTTAGTGCATTTGTATTGTGCAGCAGTTGTGTGCGGTTCTGCTGAGATACCGCAGCTAGATAGAGGGACAAATGATATTGGAATAACTAATTGCAACTGGTGTGATATACCTGTTGCCCCCCCCTCCCCCCCCAAAAAAAAGATTGAGAGGTGTGATATACCTGCTTCCACAAAATACTGATTAAGGGGTTTGATATACCTGCTTCCACAAAATATTGATTGAGGGGTGTGATATACTGGCTTCCACCAAATATTGATTGAAGGGTTTGATATACCAGCTTCCACAAAATATTGATTGAGGACTGCGATACACTGGCTTCCACCAAATATTGATTGAGGGGTTTGATATACCAGCTTCCAGCAAATACTCATTAAGGGGTTCTATATACCTGTTTCCACAAAATACTGATCGAGGGGATTGATAAACTGGCTTCTACCAAATATAGATTGAGGCCTGCGATACACCGGCTTCCACCAAATATTGATTAAAGGGTTCGATATTTCGGCTTCCACCAAATACTCATTAAGGGGTTCTATATACCTTTTTCCACAAAATAGTGATAGAGGGGATTGATATACCGGCTTCCACAAAATATTGATTGAGGCCTGCAATACACCAGCTTCCACAAATATTGATTAAGGGGTTTGATATACCAGCTTCCAGAAAATACTCAATAAGGGGTTCTATATACATGTTTCTACAAAATACTGATAGAGGAGATTGACAAGAAGAGCAGGCTTTAAACTTTTCGGCGATCCCTGGTGTTGTCTGTGGCTGGGGGGAGGACACCGAGGACAACATTATCCTGGGCGATGAGCAGGAGCCAGGGCGCTCCACCGCTTCCAATTTAGTGCAAATGGGGGCCTTTATGCTCCAGTGTTTGAAGAGGGACCCCCGTATAAAAAGCATAAAGGGCAAGGACCAGTACTGGGTGGCAACGTACTTAGACCCCTGGTACAAACACAAAATGGCGGACATGTTATCAGCATCATAAAGGGCTGTCAGAATGCAGCATTTCCAGGCCTTGCTGCGAGAGATGCTGCATTCTGCTGTTGCGGCCACTGGCAGAGGAATTTCCACCCACAGAAAAAGAGGGCGGTTTGAGGATGTGTTGGTCACTTTAGATATGAGATCATTCTTGCAGCCAACCCAACGCCCTCCGGATCCAGCCTCAGGGAACGCCTAGACTGACAGGTGTCCGACTACATTGGGTTAACGGCTGATGTGGACGCTCTGAGAAGCGCGGAACCCCTGGACCAGGGGTCGAGTCGAGGGGGAACGGGTGGGAACGGCGTTCCTGCACTTTTTTCACAGCAGGAACGCCGTTTCCGTTCTGGGCCGGCGCTTCCATAAGGCAGACCAAGCGGCTGCCTTAGGGCGCACTCTGCACAGAGAAAGGGGTGGGCGGAAAAACAAACCTTTTTTTTTTTTTATCACTTACTTGCCAGCAGCGCTGCCGGGCGCCCTCCCCTCCCCAGCCAGTGTTCACTCTGTCTAAGCCGCAGATAGGAGCAGGAGGCTGCTGATTGGCCAGTATCAGCTAGCTGCCCTGCTATTGGTCCATCCTTTCACACCCCCTTCTCTCTGGCGCTGAACACAGCAGGAGGCAGGCGTTCTCACAGTGGATCATGTGACCATGAAGGAGCATGTGACCAGTGACGTCACAGACCTCCTTCTAACAAATCCATTCTAGCATCTACCCAGCATGTATGGCAGGACTCTGCTGAGCAAAGACCATGTGCCCAGGTGAGGTGACCACAGAAGTGCCCTGGCATCTGTCTGCTGCTGGAAGCTCAATGTGGAGCTTTATGAATGTAAAAACGAATAGCCAAGAAGCTAAAGAAACCCTGCTTGTCTGTTTCTGACCGCAATCTTAACACATAACGTTAATTTGATTGCAATCTACCCTAACACCTGAAGGGATTTTTTAAAGCCTGCTGTTTCTCTAGATGACCTTATGTTGATAGTAGTGTTAATAGAGTCTCAAAGGTCTGTAAAAATAGGGTAACTGCTTTTATAGACCCTTGAGACTCTATTAACACTACTATAAACATAAAGTCACCTAGAGAAAGAGCAAGTTTTAAAAAAAAATTCCCTTTAGGTGTTAAAACATAACTTATTTGATTGCTTGAACACCTAAAGGAAAACAAATTAAAAACCTGCTGTTTCTCAAGATGACCTTATGTTGATAGCAGTGGTAATAGAGTCTGAAAGGTCTATAGAAGCAGTTACCCTATTTTTACAGACCTTTGAGGCTCTATTAACACTACTGTCAACATAAGGTCATTTAGAGACACAGCAGGTTTTTAAAATGATTTTTCCTTTAGGTGTTACAGCAATCAAATGAAAGTTATAACACCTAAAGGAAAAACATAATTAAAAAAAGATGCTGTTTCTCTAAATGACCTGATGTTGATAGTAGTGTTAATAGAGTCTCAAAGGTTTGTAAAAATAGTGTACCTGCTTCTATAGACCTTTGAGACTCTATTACCACTACTTTTAGCATAAGATCATCTGGAGAAACATCAGGTTTTTTAAATTATTATTTTTTCTTTAGCTGTTAGAGCAATCAAATGGAGGGGGAGAAATGTGACATGGGTGAGGATGGGGTTACATGATGGGCCGGAGACAATGTCTGTAGTCTGTCTGTGCCATGGACGGGGAGAAATATGACATGGAGGGCTGATGGCTGACATAGGGGTCTGATCTGAGGCATTGGGGCTGTGCCTGCGAGCTGAGGTCTAATTAACATTGCGAGTCTGACCTGAGGTGGAATGAAAAATATTGTTTCCTATTATCCTCCTCTAAAACCTAGGTGCGTCTTATGGGCCGGTGCATCTTATAGGGCGAAAAATACGGTACTTGCTTGCTCCTCCTCCCAACCTCCCCTGCCCTTTGCGTATGCCGCGCGCCGTGACGTCACGCGGAGGCATTTGGGTGAGTTCCCACACTTTTTTTCCCAGGACTTGACCCCTGCCCTGGACTACTGGGTGTGCAGACTTGACCTGTGGCCAGAGCTGGCACAATTTGCCATCAAACTTTTGGCTTGCCCCTCGTCGAGTGTCCTGTCCGAAAGGACATTCAGTGCAGCAGGGGGAATCGTCACCGATAAGCGCACTCGCCTAGCTCACGACAGTGTGGACTACCTCACATTTCTAAAAATGAATGAGGCTTTAATCTCGGAGGAATTCAACACCTGTGACGACCACGTTTAATTGAATTTCCTCATGCCAGCCCACACATATCTGCCACCACCCAGAACAAAGAATGGTCCCTGTCTTATGTAAACACATCGGCATAAAGGCCTTTTCTGTCCGGTGAATGCCTAATGTTTGGGGCCTATACTCCACTGGCCTGCAGTAAAATTGTTATCCAATGACCATCTAATATACCTTTAGCCACATAATCACTTGATCTTTTTTGTACGGTGAATGCCTAATTGTTGGGGCCTCTGAGAAAATCAACACCCGTGACGACCACATGTTATCGAATTTCACCTATTATCATTTGGGGTTTATTCAAGAGGGGGGATTTCCTTAGCCATGGTTTTAATCCAATTTTATATTTTTAGTTCTTTTAAACATATGTATTTGACATGTATTTGTACTGGCCTACAGTAAAATTGTTATCATATGACAGTCTAATATACCTCCAGCCACATTATCACTTGATCTTTTCTGAACGGTGAATGCGTAATGTTTGGGGCCTGTACTCCACTGGCCTGCAGTAAAGTTGTTATCCACTGACCGTCTAATATACCTCCAGCCACATAATCACTTGATCTTTTCCGTCCGGTGAATGCCTAGTGTTTGGAATCTGTACTCCACTGGCCTGCAGTAAAATTGTTATCAAATGACCGTCTAATATACCTCTAGCCACATAATCACTTGTTCTAAGTTATTTTATGTCAGGTGAATGCCTAATTTTTAGGGCCCGTACTCCCGTGTAATAATAGCATAGACAGGTGCACTCTGCAGACTAAACCCTCAAACTGATGATAAAATTGAGAGATTAGCCAACATATCCCACTAGGAGGACATGTCTGAACCCGAGCACCACACCAAGGTTTCTCAAGTAGCTCAGGTCTTAACACTCACCTACCTGAGCCGTATGGGAAATACCAGGAGCCAGTGGGCAAATTTAAATCAGCCTGTTTTTCATCCACAGGTTACATTTAGGTGCACCTGCGAGGCCTGGGCCATATCAGCCAGTCTTGAGTGGGACTAGCAGACTCCTCCCTCCTCCCATTGCTAGCATGGTTTCATGCTGGAGGTAACTGGTGAGTTGTCTGTAAGTCGGACCTTTACACACCTGTAATTTGCCCACTGGCTCCTGGTATTGCCCATATGGCTCAGGTAGGTTAGTGTTAGGACCCGAGCTACTTGAGAAACCTTGATGTGGTGCTCGGGCTCAGACATGTCCCCCTAGTGGGATATGTTGGCTAATCTCTCAATTTTATCATCAGTTTGAGGGTTTAGTAAGTCTGCAGAGTGCACCTGTCTTTGTTATTATTATATTGTTATATTGATTATCACATCCACATAATTGCTATCTTGTGTAGGATGTCTATTGTGGTACTTGTGGTCCGCCGCGGGCATCCTCCACTGTATGCATTTTTGCTGGGGATCGCCATTAGCAACGGGACACAAGTGCAGGATTTCCTCCCCTGTTTATATATGCACAACTGCATATGGGTTTGAGCACTTCCTGCCTGTTTAACACCACACCATTTTTTTCATTTGTTCCCGTACTCCCGTGGACTAAAATAAAAACTTTCTAGGCTCCAGCAGGGCACATTTTTGAGAATTTCCCTTTAAGACGCATATAAATCGCCCCTGATTAAAATACATATTTTTTCTGGGAATTTTTGTCATTGATCCCCCTCTAGTATGTCACTGTCCATGTTGTGGGATTATTTGTACACTTCTAGTAAGTATTTGATGGCTGCAAATATGACTTGAAGGTTTTCCAGGTTTGTCTGCCATTAAAGTGAATGGGGCCCACCGCAAACTTGCGGTTCGCGAACATTTGATCGCGTTCGCGCGTTTGATCTGTCCCAGCCGATGTTCATCCATCACTATGTTTATGTTTACTTATATCAGAATTATTTATATTGCATACATACATGTATCTAAGTGACTATATATGTTAAGACAAACGTTTGTGGGTATAGCACATTGTTATCAATAAAAAGGTGTGGAGATAAATAAAAGCTGTCTTCTGTAGTCTATGTTCCTCACAATATTACTTCTGTATTGAAGCTCGAATGAGCCATTAATTAACATAAAACAAGTAAAATAGAAGGAAAAAGAGAAAAAAAACTGGAGAAAAAGAAATAAAGAAGGGAAACAGGAGGGGAAGTTATGTTCGGAGAGATCCAGAGGACAGGCCAAGCTTAAAATGCCAAAAAGGTCACATCATGCTCCTAAATCCTGGAGAGTTGAGGAAAGTGACTAAAGAATGACATCTGTTCATAAATATCTCTGACCTTTCATGTTGATCTGCTATCAGCTCTTCAATGCGTAGAATGTATCTTAGCTTCCTGGTCCATTCACATACTGTGGGTGGGGACCTGGAATTCCAATGCCTAGGAATTACCATCCGCGCAGCCGACAGGAAATGTCTCAGAACCCCTTTCTTAACTTCGGCCAAAGAGCCAGGAATAAGAGATAGCAGGGTTATTTGAGGAGTATTAGGTATCATCTTGCCAGAATACTTAGAGTATATCTGCAAGATTTGGTCCCAGAATGAGCGGGTTGCCGGACAGCTCCACTATATGTGTAATAGTGAACCCCTATCCTTCTCACATCTCTGAATCTGAGGGAAACATATGATGTAGCGTGTTTGGACAGTAGTACCATCTAGAGAGAATTTTGTAATTATTTTCTTTGACCTGCGCCGCCAGCGATATTCCATGGGTGAACGTACACATCTTTCTCACCTCAAGATACCTCTACCGTCCCCTGATTGTAGGTAAACTTTATCAAAATCTGTCAGCGGGTCCATCACCTTGTTGGAGAATGTAGCTCTAAAAAAGTATTTTACCTGGGCATACCCCAGCCAAGAAGTCATACTAAAGGCAGCGCTCTGGCGTAAGGCTTCAAATGAGGTCAATTTCCCTGAAGTTAGGACGTCTCTGTTTCTCAGCAAACCGTTATGTACAGTTTTAATGAGAAAGGACGAGGGGACCAAACCCAGAGTAAATGGTGGATTTTCATGTAATGGAGTAATGGGGCGAGGTCTAAACGTGATCTGTGATTTGGCGATCCAGTCATCCCAAACTGCTAAGGAATGTCTTACAAGATATGGCTAGTCCTCTCTAGGTGGTCTTTCCACCAAAGTGATCCAGAGTACAGGTTTGAGTGAAACAGGTGACAGAGGCTACTCCAGGGTGACCCACAACTTCTTTGAACCTTTGTGCATCCAATCTAAAATTCTGGTGAGTACCGCAGCGTTGTGATAGATGTAAAGATGGGTGCAATAGTTCATGTTCTCACGGTTAGCAGATGCCTCCCTGGGCTGGCGTACAGTGGATGGGAAGACAGCACGAAATCCTCCGGGGCACTCTCGGTTGCAGGGAACACTAGCCAGATGTTGGTTGAGGTGCCCTTGATGGTAATTGGTGTTAGGTGCTTTTGTTGCTGGGCCCCTGTATCCGTGACGCCGTCACCTTTAGGTGCAAATGTTGAGAGTAGTAGTAAGAATGAGGAGTCGGTTGTTGTAAACCAGTTGAACATTTACTGAAGAATCAATTGTCTCTGGACAGTTGGTACAGTTCATCAATGGAAAGCATTTTGTATAGCACAAATAATAATAAGTTCAATTGTATTCCTATTATCAGATAGTGGAAGTTGTCAATGTAGGGATCCTTCTAATGCTGATACTCTACATGCAAGGATCCTGGTGGTAATCCCAAGTTCACTCTTTACAGCACTCTGGTACTAAAGATGCTATTAACTATTTATATAGGAGTTATCCTTTAAGGGCGTTCCCCTCATGGCAGGCAAACACATGTGCTTCATTCTTTGGCAGGAAACTCTTTTAGAAAGGTTTTTGGTTTTCACTACTACCCGGAAGGCTTGTGTAGTGGATAAGGACAATTATGACCTTAATCGTCCAGTTGTGTCCAGGGCGATTGGATGTAAATGAAATTGCCAGCCAGATAGAGAATATCATACATTGCAATTCAATACATATATATTCAGATGTTTGAAGTGTCCCATTTACACTCATATGTAGGACGCTGCATACCCCCCTGCTAAAAGGTAAGTCGTCCTCGATGTTTGCAGTAACTGAAGCTGTGGATCTCTACACCATCACCTGAAATACACCAAATACATGCCACAAAAATACAAATATGGATATAAATATTGCAATGTACTATTGTAGAGGGAAGTCAGGTGGGCGTATATATATATATATATGTATCTGCCCCTTCATTGATATGTGTATATATGTAAATATATATGCGCTCTTTACATAGCCAATAGGGATATATATTCCCTGTATGGCCATGTATATATTGGCACTGTATGGCAAGTGGGGACATATAGAAAGATATGTATAAGGCTGGCACTCAAATATGTGAAATCAATTGAAAATGGCTATTTATTAAATAAAACACAATAAACAATCAATTGATAAAATGTACAATATAAATTAATAGCGAATGCACAATATAAAATACGCAATATTAAAAAACCGCCAATGGTAAATGCACACGCTGTAGGCTACAATCTTGGGGGTATTCTCAAATACTACCCAAGAGGCTCAAGATGTATCTGTTTGAGAGATCAAATAATGTCCTCCTTGGAATAATCCTCTAATTCAAGTGCAAACTTGTTCCAGGGACGGCACTATGGCCGGATAGCAGACGGCTGTCAAGAAGGATGTCCCGGATAATGTGGATCTACCATGCAATGTATATCAGGCTGCAGGTTGGGAGTAAAGCGGGGACCGGTTTGTCTTACCCTGTTAATCGGGTCCGGTGGCTGTAGAGTCTGTTCCTCCTACCGCTACTCACCACGATGCGCCGGCTTCTGCTCACGCTGTTCGGCGTCCTCGCTCGAGATTAGTGTGTCACGTGGAGATAATCTCGCGGGACTTGCCTATTTAGTAGTTCGGTTTGCTTTTCCCTCCGGCTGATTTCAAAACGGATTTCTATGGAGCGCTCCAATATCCGAAAGGTTTTAAAAGTTTGTTCGGTAGTTCCGGATCATTCCTTATAGGGGTGAACTCGCCAGACGCGTTTCAGGGACGTCTCTCCCCTTCCTCAGTGGCTCTACCCCCATTGAAATGTAGCTTCCTTTTATGGTCCACTCGGTATCATCAAAAGCCTGGGTCAAAAGTCCAATTCTGTCTGTTTATAGCATTCATGCGGTTTATATGCGGTATTCGTGCGGTTTATCATTTTTCACTTATAATCTTTCCTACTTATTATAATGGTAATATTTATCTAATAAAGGGAATATTTCCCAACAGTATTGTCCACCAAAAATATTTTTGTACAAATAAAAAACATATAAAATCAGTAATATGAAATCAATAATATATATAATAAAACGCCATCTTCTCTTCATAATAAAACATAGTATTGCTGCGGTATAAATATGTAAATGACAAAATAATATCTTAAAATCATTAATAAAAAAATCATTGATAAAAAACATTAAAAAGGGTGATGGAATCAATCTGATGTAGTATGGAAGGGGGGATATAAACCCTGGACTGGTCAGCAAAAAAGATGTCTAGTATCTTGAACCTTAATAGTAATCCAATAAGGCATCCATCCCTTCATAGTAGTGAGGTAATGGGAATGTGGGCCTGTCTCCAAGGGGAGGCCACAGTGCCACGAAATGGACACACATGTGACCCTCCCTTGGACGAGAGGTACACAAACCAACGTCTACAAAAAGCCGAAAATTTCGAGTTCCGCATTGAGGCCTGCTGGAATCAGGCTGCCAAAATCATATATATGACGTGATTCTGCCCGGGACATTCGTTCTACATGTTTACCCCCTCTCCAGTGGATGTTAATTTTTTCAAGGGCCATGAATGTCAAACCCCTAGGGTCCTGATTATGGGCTTCTTTAAAATGCTTTGAAAGTGAGTGTTTCTGGTATCCTTTTTTGATGTTCGAGACGTGTTCAGAAATCCTCACTTTCAAAGTTCTCTTCGTCCTCCCGATATACTGCCTGGAACAAGGACATTGGATAAGGTATATTACACTCATTGTATTACAGGTCAAGTGATCTTTAATTTCCCATGTAAAGTTGTTCTGTGTTGAGCCAATCTTTTTGATATTTTTTGGGCCTTTGGTTGCTTTACAACCGGCACATTGGCCGCATCGGTAAAACCCCTTTAGGCTCATCCAGTTTCCAGTATTTGGGTTTTGTTTCAATTTGTTTTTCACTGACGGGGCTATTTTTATACCTAAATTAGGTGCCCTTGTAAAAGTAATTTTTGGTTGCACTGGAAGGAGTGTACCCAAAATTTTGTCTTGCAGTAGATGGGGCCAGTGTTTTCTAATAATTTCTTTAATTTTCTTGTATTGTACAGTATAGGGGAGTATTATACGGAATTGTGATTCCTGTTGGGTTTCTTGAGGGGATTTATTTGTCAAAAGGCTACTTCTCTGTATCTTCCTAACATTGTCCAATGCATCATCTAATATCATGTTTGGATAATTTTTGGAGACAAATTTCTTCTTCATCTCTGATGCTTCTATTTCAAATTGGGAATTCTCCGTACAATTCCGTTTTAGTCGCCGGAACTGTCCGAATGGTACGTTTAATAACCAGTTTGGAAGATGACAGCTCGAATGTAGAATAAAAGCGTTTCTGGCTGAAGGTTTCTGATAGGTTTGACAGATATATTTATTTTCTCTTTTAGTAATTAGTAAATCTAAAAATTCTGTCCCCTCCAGTCCAATTTTAGCAGCAAACACCAAATTAAAAACGTTGTCGTTCAATGTATCTAAAATGAACGTAGCATTTCCTCACCCCCCTTCCAAATTAAAATCACATCATCTATATAACGCTGCCAGAGCACCAGGTCGCCCCCGCGATATGGGTCAATGGCAGCCTGTTCCCATTGGGCTAGGAACAGGTTTGCGTAGCTGGGGGCGAACCTGGTGCCCATGGCAGTGCCTCTGATCTGTAAATAAAATTCTTTCTCAAAATAAAAATAATTGTGTTGTAAGATATGCCTGATACCTTCTAATATATATTCAATTTGGGCCAACTTTATTGAACTATTTGTTTGCAATTGTCTACTGATAGCATCGATCCCTTGCTCATGATTTATGACCGTGTACAGTGACTGGATATCGAGTGTAGCCATAATCCAGTCTGGTTCTACATTGAGACCTTCTAAAATATCAATAATTTGTGTTGTGTCTTTCAAGTAAGATGGTGTTGTTTTAACTAGGGGTTGTAGCCAAGTATCGATATATCTTGAAAGATTGGCTGTCAGGGAGCCTATACCAGATACTATGGGGCGACCCGGAGGGCTCTCCATGTCCTTGTGTACCTTGGGAAGGCAATAAAAGACTGGGAGCCGTCCGGGCGTCCCCATAATAAAACTGCTTTCTTGATTGGAAAGGATCCCTATTTGTGACCCCTTTTCACAATATTTGCGTAGATTTTCGCAAAATTTCAAAGTGGGGTCCATTTTCATTTTTTTATATGTTGAGGTATCAGAAAGTTGTCTAAGGCATTCTTCTGTGTATTTTGCTGTCTCTAAAATCACGATTGCTCAGCCTTTATCCGCGGGGCGAATCGTTATTTTCCTCGTTTTTCTGTAATGTTTTCATAGCCATTATCTCTTTATTTGTTAAATTTTTCTTATAGAATGTTTTTTCTTTTATCCTTCTAAGGTCAGTTTCAACATTCTTCTGGAAGCTGCTAATTTCTGGACCTATCTCGTTCCGTGGAAATTTTTTGGACTTATTTTTTAACGTAGTATGTTTAAATTTATCCGGTTCTTGGGTATTCATTGTTATTGGATTTTTAATAAAATATTTTCTAAGACATATATTTTTAATGAATTTTTGAACTCCTATATAAGTGCTAAATTTATCCAAACGTGCACTAGGGGCAAATTTCAAACCTTTGTTAAGTAAAGAAATTTGGGACGGTGTCAAAATTGTGTTACTCAAATTAATAATGTTGTTTTCGTGATCAGTGTCTGATGTTATTATCGGTGGTACCTTCTTCTTTCTTCCCCTTCGTGTCTTTTTGCTCCTGTTTGGTGATTGTGATATGTCATATTCTGATTTTCTCTTGTTTTGTGTATTACTGGGGTTGTGGGATGATTCACCTGTCTTGGGGGGCGTGTCCGTGTGGGGGAGTGCTGTTGATGTATCTCTTGATTGATTTGTAAATTGTTGTGTCTCAAATTGTATGGATGTCGCTGTGGGGTTCGTGCTCTCCTGCTTGGTTTGGGGGACCGTGATTGTCGGTGTTTGGTTCGTGGTGAGTGATGTGGGGGGGTCCTGTCTAAAAAAGGCTGTTGTGCAAGAGTTTCAAATCTGTTTCTGATAGGTATGTTAGATCCCATATATTCTAGAGGGGTCTCACTAAGTATCTCCTTCCTTTCTGAATAATTATCATTTCTATTTTTTGTTATATTAATATATTTATTACTCTTTTTGGAAATGATTTCAGATTCGGTTTTGTCGAGACTCTTGCAAATTCGTTCTTGCCATAAATTAAACATACTGTCCCTAGGTAGTTTATCTATTTTGGTTTTCATTTGGGTAATGTTCTCTGTTAGACATCCCAAAATTTGTGTCCTTCTCTTAATAATAAGTTCTATAAGAGTACGGGATTGTGTGTGGAGCAGATTTTCCCATTCCAGGTCGAATTCTTCTCCACACAGGTCCTGGGCAGGAGTTTTGTATATTCTAAGGCCCTTAGGGATTTTATTCTGTGTTAGATACTGACGTAATGATCTAATTTCCCAGTGTTGTCTGAGCTGTTTTAAAACAAGGTTTTCCAGTTCTCTAAATAGCTAGTTAGTTGAACTGCCCTCCGCAGTCGACATTTCAGGTGATTCAAATATAAATGAATCTACTTTAAGTTTTTTCAATTCGATATGATTCCACATATCTATAGTTGGAAAAAGGAGGAGCTAAATCCACAAATGGGTGAAAAGATGCAATAAATAAGACAATAGTGGATAGCTCACTACTTATTCCCAATGGACCTGGTGCTCTAGCCTAGAAAACTGCTCACCCAAGCAGTCAAAGGGTAATGGTAAAAAGAAATGTATAAGGCTGGCACTCAACTATATGGAATCAGTTGAAAATGGCTATTTATTTAATACAACACAATTCAATAAACAATCAATAGATAAAATGTACAATACATAGTGCACAATATAAAATAGGCAATAATAAAAAACCGCAAATGATCAATGCACACGCTGTAGGCTATAATCTTGGGGGTATTGTCAAATATTCCCCAGGAGGCTCAAGATGTGTCTGAGAGATCAGATGATGTCCTCCTTGAAATGGTCCTCTAATTAAAGTGCAAGCTGGTTCCAAAGACGGCACTATGGCCGAATAGCTGACGGCTGTCAAGAAGGATGTCCCGGATAATGTGGATCTACCATGCAATGTATATCAGGCTGCAGGTGGGGAGTAAAGCGGGGACCGGTTTGTCTTACCCTGTTAATCGGGTCCGGTGGCTGTAGAGTCTGTTCCTCCTACCGCTACTCACCACGATGCGCCGGCTTCTGCTCACGCTGTTCGGCGTCCTCGCTCGAGATTAATGTATCACGTGAAGGTTATCTCGCGGGACTTGCCTGTTTGATGGTTCAGTTTACTTTTCCCTCCGGCTGGTTTCAAATCGGATTTCTATGGAGCGCTCCAACATCCAAGAGGTTTTAAAAACTTGCTCGGTACCTCCGGATCATTCCTTATAGGGGTGAACTCGTCAGACGCGTTTCAGGGACGTCTCTCCCCTTCCTCAGTGGCTCTACCCCCATTGAAATGTAGCTTTCTTTTATGGTCCGCTCGGTATCATCAAAAGCCTGGGTCAAAAATCCAGTTTTGTCTGTTTATAGCATTCATGCGGTTTCTGTGCGGTATTAGTGCGGTTTATCATTTTTCACTTGTGGTCTTTCCTACTTATCATAATAGTGATATTATATAATAAAGGGAATATTTCCCAACAGTATTGTCCACAAAAGATATTATACAGATAAAAACGTATAAAATCGATAATATAAATATATATAATGCCATGTTCTCTTCATAATAAAACATAATATTGCTGCGGTATGCATGTGTAAATAACAGAATCATATCTTAAAATATAAAACCATTAATAAAAAAAGGGTGATGGAATCAATCTGATATAATATGGAGGGGGGGATATAGACCCTGGACCGGTCAGCAAAAAAGATGTCTAGTATCTTGAAACTTAGTAGTAATTCAACAGGGAATCCACCCCTTCATAGTAGTGAAGTAATAGGGATGTGGGCCTGTCTCCAAGGGGAGGTCACAGTGCCGTGAAACGGACAAACATGTGACCCTCCCTTGGACGAGAGGCACACAAACCAACATCTACAGAAAGCCAAAAATTTCGAGTTCCGCATTAAGGCCTGCTGGAATCAGGCTGCCAAAATCATATATATGGCGTGATTCTGCCCGGGACATTCGTTCTACGTGTTTACCCCCTCTCCAGTGTATGTTAATTTTTTCGAGGGCCATGAATGTCAGTCCCCTAGGGTCCTGATCATGGGCTTCTTTAAAATGCTTTGAAAGTGAGTGTTTCTGGTATCCTTTTTTGATGTTCGAAACGTGTTCAGAAATCCTCACTTTCAAAGTTCTCTTCGTCCTCCCGATATACTGCCTGAAACAAGGACACTGGATAAGGTATATTACACTCATTGTATTACAGGTCAAGTGATCTTTAATTTCCCATGTAAAGCTGTTCTGTGTTGAGCCAATCTTTTTGATATTTTTTGGGCCTTTGGTTACTTTACAGCCGGCACATTGGCCACATCTGTAAAACCCCTTTAGGCTCATCCAGTTTCCAGTATTTGGGATTTGTTTCAACTTGTTTTTCACTGACGGGGCTATTTTTATACCTAAATTAGGTGCCCTTGTGAAAGTGATTTGTGGTTGCACTGGAATGAGTGTACCCAAAATTTTGTCTTGCAATAGATGGGGCCAGTGTTTTCTAATGATTTCTTTGATTTTCTTGTATTGTACAGTATAGGGGAGTATTATACGGAATTGTGATTCCTGTTGGGTTTCTTGAGGAGGTTTATTTGTTAAAAGACTACTTCTCTGTATTTTCCTAACATTGTCCAATGCATCATCTAATATCATGTTTGGATAGTTTTTCGAGACAAATTTCTTCTTCATCTCTGATGCTTCTATTTCAAATTGGGAATTTTCGGTACAGTTCCGTTTTAGTCGCCGGAACTGTCCGAATGGTACGTTCAATAGCCAATTTGGAAGATGACAGCTCGAATGTAAAATAAAGGCGTTTCTGGCTGAAGGTTTCTGATAGGTTTGACAGATATACTTATTTTCTCTCTTAGTAATTAGCAAGTCCAGAAATTCTGTCCCCTCCAGTCCAATTTTAGCAGCAAACACCAAATTAAAAACGTTGTCGTTCAATGTATCTATAAATGAACGCAACATTTCCTCACCCCCCTTCCAAATTAAAATCACATCATCTATATATCGCTGCCAGAGCACCAGGTCGCCCCCGCGGTATGGATCAATGGCAGCCTGTTCCCATTGGGCTAGGAACAGGTTTGCGTAGCTGGGGGCGAACCTGGTGCCCATGGCAGTACCTCTGATCTGTAGATAAAATTCTTTCTCAAAATAAAAATAATTGTGTTGTAAGATATGCCTGATACCTTCTAATATATATTCAATTTGGGCCAGCTTTATTGAACTATTTTTTTGCAATTGTCTACTGATGGCATCGATCCCTTGCTCATGATTTATAACCGTGTATAATGACTGGATATCGAGTGTGGCCATAATCCAGTCTGGTTCTACATTGAGACCTTCTAAAATATCAATAATTTGTGTTGTGTCTTTCAAGTAAGATAATGTTGTTTTTACTAGGGGTTGTAGCCAGGTGTCGATATATCTTGAAAGATTGGCTGTCAGGGAGCCTATACCAGATACTATGGGGCGACCCGGAGGGCTCTCCATATCCTTGTGTACCTTGGGAAGGCAATAAAAGACTGGGAGCCGTCCGGGCGTCCCCATAATAAAACTGCTTTCTTGATTGGAAAGGATCCCCATTTGTGACCCCTTTTCACAATATTTGCGTAGATTTTCGCAAAATTTCGGAGTAGGGTCCATTTTCATTTTTTTATATGTTGAGGTATCAGAAAGTTGTCTAAGGCATTCTTCTGTGTATTTTGCTGTCTCTAAAATCACGATTGCTCCGCCTTTATCCGCGGGGCGGATCGTTATTTCCTCGTTTTTCTGTAATGTTTTCATAGCCATTACCTCTTTATTTGATAAATTTTTCTTATAGAATGTCTTTTCTTTTATCCTTCTAAGGTCAGTTTCAACATTCTTCTGGAAGCTGCTGATTTCTGGGCCTATCTCGTTCCGTGGGAATTTTTTAGATTTATTTTTTAACGTAGTATGTTTAAATTTATCTGGTTCTTGGGTATTCATTGTTATTGGATTTTTAATAAAATATTTTCTAAGGCATATGTTTTTAATGAATTTTTGGACTCCTATATAAGTGCTAAATTTATCCAAACGTGCGCTAGGGGCAAATTTCAAACCTTTGTTAAGTAAAGAAATTTGGGACGGTGTCAAAATTGTGTTACTCAAATTAATAATGCTATTTTCGTGGTCAGTGTCTAATGTTATTATCGGTGGTTCCTTCTTCTTTCTTCCCCTTCGTGTCTTTTTACTCCTGTTTGGTGGTTGTGATATGACATATTCTGATTTTCTCTTGTTTTGTGTGTTACTGGGGTTGTCGGATAATTCACCTGTCTTAGAGGACGTGTCCGTGTGGGGGAGTGTATGTATGTATGTATGTCCCCTGTATGATGTATGTGGGCTTATTGCTGCCCATTTATGCCCCAGGTTCTTAACATATATATCTCTCTCTTATATATATATATATATATATATATATATATATAAATGAGTTTCTGCCTGTCTGTCTGTCTCCTCTTTACGCGCGACCAAATTACTGAAAGTCACTTTTAAAGGGGCGGGCACTGTGAAGGTCTCTGTTTAAGGGGCGGGCACTGTGAAGGTCACTGTTAAAGGGGCGGCCACTATGAAGGTCACTGTTAAAGTGGTGGTCAATTCTAAAGGGGCGGTCACTATTAAAAGGGAGGGCACTGTGGAGGTCACTGCTAAAGGTGGGCACTAAATCTGCTGCGGATATAGACTCTGGGAGACCTCTGATCCTGATGTTGTTTCTTCTACTCCTATTTTCAGTGTCTTCATGAAGACGATAGAGTTGACTGATATGTTGATTTCTGGTGTCTCTATTCTGGATGTTAATTCATCCTGTGGAATGCCACTGCTTCTACTCTTTCTTCAATGATTTGTAAATTGCTGGAGATTGAGTGTAGCTGTTGCTTATAGGATGTCTCCAGACGCACTATAAATTGCTCAATTTCTTGCCTGGTCGGTAGTTGTTTTAAGTGTTCTCTCCAATCCAAAGTCATCTCATCTTGTGGCAAGGGTGCTGCAGTTACATCTGGGGCTGGGGGAGACTGCTCTATGCGCTGCTGTCTAGAGGCCTGGGACTCTGTGGCTGGTGCGCAAGATGGCGGCCGCTGCATGTTCGTTTGAGTGGAGGGAAGGACCTCTGAGGCCAGCAATGGTCCCCTTTCTTCCTTCTCCGCTGATATTGAGCCCTGCATTATGGTATTGCAGGTGGCTGAGAGCGGCGGGTATGGCTGGTGAGACTGTAACTGAGCTGCTGCGCTTATTTTGTGCACCATTGGGAAGAAGGCTGCCGCGTGAGGGTTGCTGCCTGTTACCGTCTGCCCCTCCGAGGAGAAGTGTTGAATGCCGCCGCGTCCTAGGTCCGATGCCAATACTGATGGGCCGGCCGTAGAGCCCTTTCTTGTCTAGACCATTGAGGCTCCGGTAGGGCCGTCTGGTGGGTGAGGAACCTTTGCTTTTGGTCTAGTGGCAGGACCTCACAGCAAGTGCGTGTTCACTCCGCCATAGTCAGGACACGCCCCTCCGACTTCTACTGTTTAACCCCTTCAGGACATTCATTTTTCACCTTCAGGATGCAGTCTAATTTTGCTAATCTGACGTGTCACTTTATGTGGTAATAACTTTTACTTATCCAGGCCATTCTGAGAAAAAATTGCAAATTTCCAAATGTTTATTTCTCTACTTTTATAATAGATAGTAATACCTCTAAAAAAAGCTATTACTTTACATTCATATATCTTCTTTTAGATGTTAGAAGGCAAGTTTAGAAGCAAATCTGAAAAATTTTAGGAAAATTTCCAAAACCGAATTTTTTCAGGACCAGTTCAGTTATGAAGTCACTTTCTGGGGCTTACATATTAGAAACCAACCATAAATCACCCCATTTTAGAAACTACACCCCTTAAGGTGTTCAAAACTGATTTTCCAAACTTTTCTCACCCTTTAGGTGTTCCACAAGAATTAAAGGAAAATGTACATGAAATTTCAGAATTTCACTTTTTTGGAAGATTTTCCATTTTAATCCATTTTTTTTACACTAACAAAGCAAGGGTTAACAGCCAAACAAAACTATTTATTATCCTGATTCTGTAGTTTACAGAAACACCCTATATGTGGTTGTAAACTACTGTATCGGCACACGGCAGGGCACAGAAGGAAAGGAACCTCATATGTTTTTTGGAAGGCAGATTTCACTGGGATCATTTTAAAGGGGTTGTCCGGGTTCAGAGCTGAACCCGGAAATATACATATTTTCACCCAGGCAGCCCCCCTGTATCTCATGCTCCGATGCGCTCCCTTGCCCTGCGCTAGATCGCGCAGGGCACGGGCTCTTTTGTTTACAATAACACAACTGCCGGGCAGAGGCTTCCGCCCAGCAGTGTGTTTAGTGACGTCACCGGCTCTGATGGGTGTGCTTTAGCACTGCCCTAGCCGTTTTATTGGCTAGGGAAGCGCTAAAGCCTGACCATCAGTGTGGGTGACGTCACCAGGCTTCCTGGCAGCCCAATGGAGAGCCCGGTTTGTCACCGGAACTCCTGAAAATGCCTTTGCCCTGAGCGATTTAGTGCAGGGCAAAGGAGAGCATGGGAACTGCTCCAATGCTCAAGTCAGGGGGGCTGCCTGGGTGAAAATGGAGGTATGTCCGGGTTCAGCTCTGAACCTGGACATCCCTTTAAGCTCCCATGTCACATTGAAAGACCCCCTGATGCACCCCTAGAGTAGAAACTCCAAAAAATGAACCCATTTTGGAAACTACACCCCTTAAGGTATTCAAAACTGATTTTACAAACTTTGTTTACCCTTCATGTGTTCCACAAGAATTAATGGAAAATGGAGATTACATTTCAGAATTTCACTTTTTTGGCAAATTTTCCATTTTAATCAATTTCTTTCTGCTAATAAAGCAAGGGTTAACAAACAAACAAAACTCAATATCTATTGCCCTGATTCTGTAGTTTACAGAAACACCCCATATGTGGTTGTAAACTGTTGTACGGGCACACGGAAGGGTGCAGAAGGAAAGGAATGCCATATGGTTTTTGGAAGGGAGATTTCACTTTAAGCTGCCATGTCACATTTGAAGACTCCCTAATGTACCTCTATATTATAAACTAAAAAATAAATAAAAATAACCCCATTTTGGAAAGTACAGGATAAGGTGGCAATTTTGTTGGTACTATTTTAGGGTACATATGATTTTTGGTTGCTCTATATTACACTTTTTGTGAGGCAAGGTAACAAAAAATAGCTGTTTTGGCACCGTTTTTATTTTTTGTTATTTACAATGTTCATCTGACAGGTTAAATCATGTGGTATTTTTATAGAGCAGGTTTTTAAAGACGCGACAAAACCATATTTTGAAGGCCATAGTTTTTGGGTTTTTTTTGGTGACGGTCTTATGTAGGGGCTCACTTTTTCAGTATGAGATGGCAGTTTGATTGGTACTATTTTAGGGTGCATATGAATTTTTATCGCTTGGTTGTAATATGTCTCCAAATATAAAATATTTATGTATGAAAAATGTATCAACCTGATTAATCCTCTCCAAATCTAGTGTATGCTTATTTGGAGTAAAGAACACCTGGAGGACTTATCACCTGGATTTAACAAGAGTTATATAAAAAATGAGTTGATTACTTACAGAAATAGGTTAGGAAAAGTCTTAGTCTAATTGTCCATGAGTGAATGTTGGTAGTCCTTGAGGTACCATTGTTGAAGGTCAGGAATCCTCTTCACAGGACTCTATGTGTCTGCATCTTTATCCATCGTAAAACAACCCCCAACAGAGTGTGAGAGTTATTGTAAGAAGACCACCCCTTGTCTGTCCCTGTCAGTCATTTATACCATAGATACAGGTGTGTCTTTACTAATGTATGGGCTTATACATTGTCATATATGGTAGACTTCAAATATAGTTCTTGACGTTCTCATACAGACCTCCCATTGCCAAGTGTATTACTATAAATGTTGTGTAATGTGTAATGTAATACATCCTTTATATTTAATATCAATTAATATTATATCACATATTATTTAACATTGGTATTACACTTTTTGTGATGTAAAGTGAAAAAAAGTCTTTTTGACACATGTTTTATTTTTTTGTTTTTTACGGTGTTCACATGAGGGATTAGGTCATATGATATTTTTATACAGCAGGTTCTTATGGATGCGGCGATACCTAATATGTATGCTTTTTTAATTTAATATAGTTTTACACAGTAACAGCATTTTTTAAACAAAAAAAATCATGTTTTAGTGTCTCCATATTCTGAGAGCCATAGTTTTTTTTTTTTGGGGCGATTGTCTTAGGTAGGATCTCATTTTTTGCAGAATGAGATGATGATTTGATTTTGGGGTGCTTATGACTTTTTGATCGCTTGGTATTACACTTTTTGTGATGAAAGGTGACCAAAAAATTGCTTTTTTGACATTTTTTTTTTTTTTACGGCGTTCACCTGAAAGGTTAGGTCATGTGATATATTTAAAGAGCAGGTTGTTAAGGACGTGGAAATACCTAATATGTATACTTTTTTATTTATGTTAGTTTTACACAATAGTAACATCATGTTTTAGTGTCTCCATAGTCTGAGAGCCATAGCTTTTTTATTTTTTGGTCGATTGTCTTAGGTAGGGTATCATTTTTGCGGGATGAGATGACAGTTTGATTGGCACTATTTTAGGGTGCATATGACATTTTGATCATTTGCTATTACACTTTTTGCGATGTAAGGTGACAAAAATTTACTTTGACACCGTTTTTTTTTTTTTTTTTTACAGTGTTCATCGGAGGGGTTAGGTCATGTTCTATTTTATAGAGCAGGTCGTTACAGACGTGGCAATACCCAATATATATCTACTTTTTTTTATTTATGTAAGCTTTACACAATGATATCATTTTTGAAACCAAAAAAATATCATGTTTTAGTGTATCCATAGTCTGAGAGCCATAGTTTATTTTATTTTATGGGTGATTGTCTTAGGTAGGGTATCATTTTTGCGGGATGAGATGACGGCTTGATTGGCACTATTTTCGGGTGCATATGACTTTTTGATCGCTTGCTATTACACTTTTTGTGATGTAAGGTGACAAAAAATTGCTTTTTTTACACCGTTTTTATTTTATTTCTTTTTTTACAGTGTTCATCTGAGGGGTTAGGCCATGTGGTATTTTTATAGAGCAGGTTGTTACGGATGCAGCGATACCTAATATGTCTAAATTTTTCTTTTATTTTTTACATTTAACACAATAAAAGCATTTTTGAAGCAAAAATAGACTATAGTCTGAGAGCTATATTTTTATTTTATTTTTTGGGCTATTGACTTAGATAGGGGCTCATTTTTTGTTTGGATGCGGTGACGGTTAGATTGGTACTATTTTGGGGGGCATATGCCTTTTTGATCGCTTGGTGTTGCACTTTTAGGGATGTAAGGTGAAAAAAAAAAGTTTTTTTTAGCACAGTTTTTTTTTTTTTTTTTTGACAGTGTTCACCTGGGGGTTTAGGTCATGTGATATTTTTATAGAGCCCGTTGATACAGACACAGTGATGCCTAATATGTCTACTTTTCTTTTTTTCCCTATTTTCTGCAATTTTTTTAACTTTATTATGGGAAAAGGACGCTTTTTTTTTTTTTACTTGAAACTTTTATTTTTTGTAAAACTTTTTTTCACTTAATTTTTTTGTTCACTCTGGGACTTCAAGTTTTGGGGGTCTGATCCCCTTTACAATACATTACAATACTTCTGTATTGTAATGCACTAGCTGTAAGTGTATTACCCTAAGTGATACACCTACAGCCTGCTTGCCCGTGAGATCCAGGGGGCTGGATCTCACAGGCTCTTCCGGAAGGCATCGGGCTGCATTCCCTGCCATCAAGTCCCCGTCACAGCAGCGCGATACCGTGGCTGTGCAAGGGTTAATGCGCTGGCATCGGTGTTTTCACCGATGCTGGCGCATACAGCAGAAGTCCGGCTGTCAGTAACTGCTGGACCCTGGCCGCTGATCCCGCCCGATCAGCGCGCCGGTCTTTAAGTCACGTCCCGCTGCACCTTACATGTACGGCGCAGGTCCTTAAGGGGTTAAAGAAGATCATGTTTTGGAGGGAAAAAGCCAGACTTGTTTACCACCAAAACCAGACAGACTGACCCTTTGAATGTCTGGTTTAGCTCTCTTGTTATGCCTGAAAACTTGTTTTTGTCTGAAAAACTGCTGTGTTATTGCCTTTGAATATTATTGAAGCTCTAATGTAAGTCTATGACAGACGGGAGTTGTAACATTGTAACTTTTAGTGCTGAGTTTCTCCACTCCACTCCTCCCACTAATAGGTTCTAGGTTAGCCAGAAACTGTATATAAGGAGAGCAGTCAGAGCCCCTAGTATTCTGCAGTTAGGGACCAGTGCTTGGAGGCTCTGTGTCCCTCTGCAGAGGCTGCAGTATGCCTGCTGGCATGGCCTCTCCTCCTTTGCCAATTCAGTATGTGCGCTCTCCATTTCTTAAATGGCCTATGGGTGTGCATCCTAATCTTCACCAGACAATGGATGGCAACCCTGGGGTTGGGTACATAATGCACCTCTTCTCTGGGGGAGGGTGTCTGAGCAATAGGTTTCCTAGTGTCCTGCAAAGGTGTTTGTTCTGTTGTCCGCCCATGTACTGACTTTCTGCCTATTTACCATATTCTGAGACCTTCGATGCCTCATGACCTCAAATTTTAGTTTGGTAATTCAGTTATTGTATAGCATATACTCCGCCAGCCCTGACCTGAGCCTGTCCCTGATAATCTTGCCTGACCCCTCGTGCCCTGCTCTGGTATCTCTTGACTCCCTTGGGTCAGCTGTTAATTACATAGAGACTACTCCAGGAGTTAGTTGCCTGGTGGTTTCCCTGTGGCAAAGTTCAGAGATTAAAGGATGAAAACCAGGGGACTGCCAGGATAACACGCTTTCACACTCAGTGCCATAACAGTTTTATGATCTTCTCTAGATGTGACAGGTGTATAGGTTAAAATGTTCAATTTCTTACCTTGAACTTTCATTTCCTAGAGTTTATAGGCAGCACATAGTGGGTGAATTTTTACATCCCCTATTCAGCGTAAAAGACATTTTAATAAGCAATAACATAAATTATCGACAATTAGCACAAAGTAAGGCAGAGCAGTACTAGGAATTTGTTAAAGGGAGGGAAGTATTTGCTGCCTACAGATGCTAGAACATTTCAGGTAGGTCAGTATTAACCATTTCTAGACTTATGGCAGCACACAACAATCAGTAGACAGGGCTGAGTCAGGAGATAACTGCTCGCTCCAGGACTTGGTTGCCAAAGTCTGATCGCTCTAAAGCTTTGATGCCAAACGTAGACATGTAGGTTCGTTCTAGCGGAATACAGTATGTATGTATGGGTTTACGCACCTCAAGCTGCTCTGACAGATATAGGAAATTTACGATCATCATTTATGGCCTGTAGCCAAAATAAAGGATTCTCTGATGATTTATCCTTACCCCAAGTATTATCATTCTTGCAAGCTCCCTGGAAATGTTATTTATTTTTCTTCCAGATCATCAAAATGTAGCTCCCTTATAACACTCCGGATTTGTATTGCAAGGGAAGCTTTACTGGTCTTTATTTGGTCTTCTGACATCTGGAGGATGAAACGACTCCATTTTGTGGATTGGGTAAAAACACTAGCAAAGAAATGTCCTGATTTACGTTGGTAGCTGAATTCTCTTAATCTCAAGGAATCTTGGCATTTGATTTAAGACCATATAAGACAATAATCAGTCAATCACTCATGTAAGGTTCTGTAGACAACAGAGGAAGTCTGCTTGATGTAAAAATGACTGGGCTGGATAGGCTGGTGGATGCAGTCATAAAACAGGTGGTAGACTGGGTGAAGTGATATATCAGATGGCAGACTGGGTGCACTGATATAACAGACAGCAGGCTGGGTGCAGTAATATTTGCAGGCGGCAGGCTAGGTGCAGTGATATTTGCAGGCGGCAGGCTAGATGCTGTGATATGTGCAGATGGCAGGCTAGATGCTGTGATATGTGCAGGTGGCAGGCTAGATGCTGTGATATGTGCAGGTGGCAGGCTAGATGCTGTGATATATGCAGGTGGCAGGCTAGGTGCAGTGATATTTGCAGGCGGCAGGCTATGTGCAGTGATATATGCAGGTGGCAGGCTAGGTGCAGTGATATTTGCAGGCGGCAGGCTAGGTGCAGTGATATATGCAGGTGACAGGCTAGGTGCAGTGATATATGCAGGCGGCAGGCTGGGTGCAGTAATATTTGCAGGCGGCAGGTTATGTGCAGTGATATGTGCAGGTGGCAGGCTGGGTGCAGTAATATTTGCAGGCGGCAGGCTAGGTGCAGTGATATGTGCAGGTGGCAGGCTGAGTGCAGTGACATAGCAGGCAGCAGGCTGGGTGCAATGATATAGCAGACTGAGTGCAATGATATATCAGATGGTAGACTGGGTGCAGTGATATACGCAGGCTGCTTTATTACACCCCTAAACTGGAACTACAACACTGTGGTCCCATCAAGAAAGCCCCAGGTCTGACTCCTAGCCGCACATACTTGCCTTCTGCCTTCGCCAGCACTGCAGTTTGCTCTTACACCCCCTTGAGCCCGATTTAAGGTGGCCTTACTTTTAACATGTCCTCTATCTGTCCCAGCAGTTTCCACATCACTTTGGTGTTAATTTCACTGGGGCATCTAGACTGAAGCGACATTCAACATCCCACGCACTCAGGGGGTTCTCTATCTAACAAATAAATAAACTGAACCTTCTATTTGTGGTAAAAGGGGGGAGGCCACAGCTTTATTACAAAGACAGGGGGACCTTGTCTACCCATAAATCCCAAGCGGCTGTACTTCGTCGTCACCTCGCATGCCTGGTCACCGTGGCCACGGTGAGAATGTCTTTGCGGAAATTTCAGGTGACTTCCACTTCTCTATCTTCCACTTCCACTTCTGCCACACTTACACCCGAAGCCGGGTGTTAAGTGTGGCAGGCGCAGCACTATGAAGTGCCTTTTGCGCTGTGGCATTAGAAGAATTTTGATATCTCTGACTTTTAGTCTAACCAGACTGTTACTCTGTAATTCCTCTAGCTCCGTTCTATGGAAACAGTAGGTTTAAAGAGCACACCAAGTGCTTCAAATAACTTCTTTATTAACTTCAACTTTTCTTCACATATAACACGGCCGCCTCCGCAGCAGATAGTCCATGTACAAAACACGTGTTGAAAAGATATCACAAAATGGCGGTATGCATAAGATGGTGGTTCAGCTGTTCAATCTTGTCATTCAACATAAAATGGTGGATATATTTCTCTCGAGTATCTGTACTCTCACTTTAAGTTATTTAAGCACTTTATGATCTGAGGTCTAACTAATATTTCTACTTGCTGAATTTTTTCGCAATTTACAGTATGCAGGTAGCAGTAACTATTTGCAGATTGGTTGAGTATGATCTGGTATGGTTGCATGCAATTTGGATTGAAAAATGGATTTTGGATTTATGAATGTTGTAGTTTGCAAATGTATGGTATTTGCAATTGGTGGAACTGTAAGTAAACACAGATATAACTGGTGCAGTAAACAGTTATAATCACTATATTAACAGTAGGAACATTATATAACTGTTTTAAATACCTATTTGGCCTCTCTGCTTCCATAAAACACAGCTCTTAGTGGAGTGAAAGTCTGTACAGCTTCTCTCTCTGGTGAATAATAATTTCTAGCAGCTCCTGCTAGGGAATTTCACACACAGGCTGTGTGTGAGGCTGGCTGTGATTGGCCAAGACTCCTGCTGTGTGTGAGGCTGGCTGTGATTTGTCTAGACTCCTGCCCAGCAACAACAGTTTAACTCTATGCTTTCTGTTGTTTCTGCTGTGGCATTGAGCTTACCTCACACCCATATAATGAATCTTAAAGGCATATTATCTTTTCTGCTTCTGTGAACACAATATATATAACAGTTATATGACATCCAAACAGGAAGTCACTGTAAATAACTCAGGAACATAGGAACTGTATTAAGGTTATTGGCAAGTCTAGCTATATAAACATATAAGCTATGTTAGCAACCTAGGACAGGTGTTAGCTGGCCAGCTACAGGCGGTTCACAACAGACCTTTTCAGCCCCTAGCAACCAGCCTGCACAGGATTTCGGCCTGCAGCCAGTACGCAAGGGTGCATGTAGCCAGCCTTCATGGAAAACGACACCGTGAACCGCACTGTGACACTGCCCTTTAATACTGAAGCAGAGTAATTCTATATATAAACTAACAGATTAATGTTGTAAAAATACACCTCTGCGCTCCCGTTTTACAAATCCTATGTTGTATCCTGCTAACGGATGAGAATTGTCCCACTGAGGTATCAGTAGGAACGAGTGTGACGTCACACGCTTTCCAGGTACACAGCGGCTCCTGCGTGCACGTCTGCCACCGGCCGGGGCGGCGCGTGAAACAGTTGAGCTGAAGATTAAAACAGCCAGCAACAAGCTCCCGGCGCATGCCCATATAGAAGAATAAGGAATCGCAACAAGAAATCGCTACACTGTAAGGTAGGAAGCGACACGATTGTACATGTGTATTTAGAGGAACTTGTGAGGGAGGATATACACTGCCTGAATTAATAAGAGCCTGCATGGATATACCATTAACATATATATAAACTAACAGATTAGCGGGGATTGTGTTAGCAGCTGCAGACAGAGATATATTAGACCGCCCTTTAATACTGAGTAAGGCTACTTTCACACTTGCGGCAGGACGGATCCGACAGGGTGAACAGCCTGTCGGATCCGTCTTCAAATGCTTTCAGTTCACTTGCGTTTTTCCGGATCCGGCGTGTAATTCCGGCAAGTGGAGTACACGCCGGATCCGGACAACGCAAGTGTGAAAGAGGCCTAAGGCTGATCAGTCTTACAAATGCGATCAGTTAGCATACGTTTTGCCGGATCCGGCAGGCAGTTCCGGCGACGGAAGTGCCTGCTGGATCACTCTGCCGCAAGTGTGAAAGTAGCCTAAGAAGCCCTAAAATGGACAGTCATCTTTGGCCATGTCTCTTTCAACCTATGTTTGTTCATTATGTTTTCCTACCACTTGGGGTCACTGTTGTCCTAGAAACAATAAACCAGACATTTGTATGTGTTACTCTGAGGTAAACTTTTCAGTGTCCCAGTTATATAATATCGTATCCTGATATCCTCACAAATTTGCTGGTTGGAAATCAGAAGAGGCGTGTTAACATTAGAATCACTGCACTAGACAGGAGACAGTATCTGTAACATCCCCAAGGACTTTACGCCTGTTTATGGTTGTAAAGGACAGGTTATACGTCTGTCATCCAGGGGTATAATGAAATTGTACTAGTAGACAACGGCCCCTTTGTATTCACTTTTTTTTTCCCATTTGATTCTGAAATGTAAAATTAAACATTTTTCTGAACAATATTCATTAAAAATGTCCAATGTTTACTATATTGCTGGTGTATAATCTGTGTAAGGCCTCCACATAACTGATGATGCTGCTCCTTCTGACCAGAAGAGGTCACTGACAGCAAGTGTGCACATATATAGTTCAATCAATCCATAGTTTAAATGTACCAGCATATGGAGTTACTAGGTAAGGTGATTTATGATGGGGTTAATGTGAGGTACATCATGGAAGTCCATGTGCCGCACATAAATAGTAACTCCATCAAGTACCTCCTGACATAATGAGCAACATGGGGATAATGTGTGGAGGTACATGACGGAGTTAGCTGCTGTAGCAATTCACTGTAAACCCCTGTGGTTTTGATGTGTGGTTCTGAGCTATGTGGCATGCAAATGCCCTGCAGTCAAAATACGGAAACAGGCCAAACAGGCAACCAGACACCTTACAGGTTCAGTTTGGCACCTACTTACCTAAAAGGTGGCAAATGCCAGTGTCATCTACTACAGCATACTTGCCAATTGCAATTGGTGGCAATCAGGGGACATTAGACCTCTGTTTTTCTAATAGAATGAATCATAAATGTCGAATAGATGCAGGTCCACCTCTGGCACCCACAGCTAACTCCATAATCAGGGTCCTCTGTCCTGCTTCAGTCCATCATATCTTTATTAATTTGCATGGGGGATACAGAAACAGTCTACCATACTTGCGGCTGCTTTACCAGCTAAGAAGACGCTCAGACCTTTTCTAGAGAAAGGTGTAGAATAGATACCAGAGGTGGGAACCACACCTATCAGACATTTATGGCATACCCTGTGGATATAAATGAAAAAAAAAAAACATGACATGACATGGTGCTGCCACCACCATGCTTCACTGTAGGGAATGTATTAGACAGGTAATGAGCATTGCATGGTTTCCTCCAGACATGACTATTAGGCCTCTTTCACACGGGCGTTGCGGGAAAAGGTGAGGGTGCATTGCGGGAACATGCGCAATTTTTCCGCCCGAGTGCAAAACATTGTAATGCGTTTTGCACACGCGTGAGAAGAATCGGCATGTTTGGTACCCAAACCTGAACTTCTTCACAGAAGTTCGTGCTTGGGATCGGTGTTCTGTAGATTGGTTATAAGGGAAAATAATAGCATTCTTAATACAGAATGCATAGTAAAATAGCGCTGGAGGGGTTAAAAAAAATAAAAAATTATTTAACTCACCTTAATCCACTTGATCGCGCAGCCCGGTATCTCTTCTGTCTTCATCTTTGCTGTGTGCAGGAAAAGGACCTGTGGTGACGTCACTCCGGTCATCACATGGTCCATCACATGTGATGACCGGAGTGACGTCACCACAGGTCCTTTTCCTGCACACAGCAAAGAAAAAGACAGAAGAGATGCCGGCTGCGCGAGCAAGTGGATTAAGGTGAGTTAAATTATTTTTTATTTTTTTTAACCCCTCCAGCCCTATTTTACTATGCATTCTGTATTTAGAATGCTATCATTTTCCCTTATAACCATGTTATAAGGGAAAATAATAATGATCGGGTCTCCATCCCGATCGTCAACTAGCAACCGTGCGTGAAAATCGCACCGCATCCGCACTTGCTTGCGGATGCTTGCGATTTTCACGCAACCCCATTCATTTCTATGGGGCCTGCGTTACGTGAAAAATGCACAAAGAGGAGCATGCTGTGATTTTTACGCAACACACAAGTGATGCGTGAAAATCACCGCTCATGTGAACAGCCCCATAGAAATGATGGGGGGAGGGTTCAGTGGGGGTGCAATGCTTTCAACTCACACATTGCACCCACGCGGAATACTCGCCCATGTGAAAGGGGCCTTAGAATTGGGGCCAAAAATTTAATCTCGGTTTTCAGAAAATATTTTTTTGCACAAACTCCAGGTGGGCTTTCATGTATCTTCTACTGAGGAGAGGAGTCACTCATGTGTCCTTTACTGAGATCTATGACCACTCTGCTATAAAGCCCAGATTGGAGGAATGCTGCAGTAATGGTTGACCTTGTGGGAGTTTCTCTGTACACAGGAGCTTTGGAGCTTAGTGAAAGTGATCATTGGGTTCTTCCAGATGTCTAGAAAGGTATACAAAAAGGTATACCTGGGGTATATAAAAAAAATAGAGTGGAGGGTGTATAAACCATTCACCTTGGTGCATTGTGCTGGGGCCATAACAACCCAACATACCAAATGGGGGTATTTGAAGCTGCTGCATGCGCAGCCACCCTCCATTCATTTCTATGGGGCTGCCGAAAATAGCTGATCGTAGAAATGAACGGAAGCAGTGCCGAGCAAGCGTGGTGCGCTCCTATTTACTTGTATGGGAGAGTGATTGGCGGTGGCCAGACCCCAAGAAACCCAGGGTCCTCCAGCCACCACTCGCCCCACTCTGTTCTCAGCGTAGGTGCGGGTCCCACCTCTATCAGACAATGGGGGCATATCCTAACAATCTCAAAGTGTCATAGGAAAGGGTCCAAATACTTATGTCTATGCAGAATTGTAAATTTAGTTTTATTTTTTAATACATTAGCAAAAAAATAAAAATAAATTGTGAGTATTAAGTGCAGGTTGATGGGGGAAAAACGTTATTGTTTTTTATTTTACCACAAGGACGCAACATAACAAAATGTGAAAAAGTGAAAGTGTCTGAAGACTTTGAATATACATTTCACATATTGACAATAGCAACGGTATTGGCCAGTTGTCAAATTATTCATACATTTATAGGAGGACTAACAGGAGAATACCACAACTAAAGGGGTATTCTGGAAGTAGCAAGATATCCCCTATCCATAGCTTAGGGGATAACTATTAGATCCTTACCGCTGGGACCCCCACTAATCAGGGGTGAACCACCAATGAGGCCAGGTGAGGCGATTGCCTCAGGCAGCACCGGGTTGGGGCAAGAGGGGGAGGGGGCAGCAGAAGGGCCATGGGCAATGAGCGCTTTCATAGTGGCAAAGGGGTCAGGTTAAGAAATTGGCCGGGTGGGGGCGCCGTTTTCGCCTCAGGCAGCAGAAAGGCTAGGTGCACCCCTGTCACCAATCAAGAGAACAAGGACCTTGTACCCCACTGGGATGTAGCAGCAGGTTGAGCATGGGCACAGTCACTCCTGCCTTTTAATTCATCTCTATGGGAGGTCTGGAGATAGCTGAGTACAACGCTTGGCTATTTCTGGAACTCCCATAGAGATGAACATGAGAGTCAGTGCACATACTCAATCTGGCTGGGCCCCGCTGCGTATAGGGTACCTGTTTTTGGGATGTAATAGCTGTGGTGAAATTATAACTCCCAGCATGCTCCATTCACTTCTATGGAAGTCCTGAGAACAGCCAACCAAGTATGCATGGTAGTTTCATTACAGTTGGGAGTTCCAGAGGTTACTGATCCCTGCCCTATCGTGTGGATAGTGAATAACTTTCTACAACTGGCATCCCCCTTTAAGTGTTTAAGAAAAGATGCCTGTCATTTCAAGAGCATTCAATGCAGTGTATGCTACAGTAGACAAGTCAGGAGAGCTTGCTCACCAGTTATGGCCAGATCTGGTGTATGCCGCAAAGAGTCACAGATAATAACCTCATCTAATCTGTAAAGGTCAGTGCTTTGACAATATAAAAAATCTGCGCAAAGAAAAAGGAGAGATGCATTATAAATCCACTAGAGATGGGGACTCCACATCAGGAGTCAGGGGCAGACTGGGAACTTAATGTGGCCCTGGAAAAAAAAAAAAAGTAGCCCTATGTTGTAGGTCGGTTCAAACTGGGAAAAGGTGGGGCAACACAAGTAGGCAGGGACAACAGAAGTAGGTGGGCCAGCAATACTGGAGTGTAGTACAAAATACTGCTCCCGCAGAACCAAATACCACAGTGCAACATGAAATACTGCCACCCTCGCTGTAGTATTCACCTGTATCACCGTCTGAGGACTAGAATCCAGGAGGCCAGGCGAATAAGTACCTGATGTTCCTAGCATTAATTAATGCTGAGTAGAGATCAGCTAATTTCATGTTATGAAATTAATTCACGCTTCGTTTGGTGGTAAAAGCAGAATTGCGTTATGGATTCCGTTACCACGGACCATAACACAATTCTATGATAGAATGCCTTTAGAGGAATTCCGTTATTCACTCCGTCATAATAGAAGTCTATGGCCTGCATAACGGATCCGTCCCGTTTCCGTTATGCGGGAGAGGACTCCCCCGCATAACGCAAACAGGCTGGCACCGTAAGGAGGGCTTAGGCAGCCCCTTGGGCATAGGCCTGCTGGGAATTTTCCTTGTGGGGACTATGGCCAAAGTTTTCTGTATCCTTATATGTCATCCTGCATTCCATCAAAGCTCAGAGGCAGAGGGAATCATGTAAAACTACACAATGCTGTAGCCCAGCCATCAAAAGTGTCCCCCTCCCCCCACACACACTTCTATACGGTGTTTTAAAATAACACAATAGTAAGTAAAACACGTTGCATAAAAATACACTAAAATACAGGGACTACCATAAAAGCACAGCTTTTACCGTATCATTAAGTTGGGAAAATGAAGGGACTATAGAATTACACAATACGGTTTGTAGAGTGCAAGCATTTACATTTCACTTTGTCTAAAAACCAAAACATTCCCCCTAATTAAACATAATTTGGAAAGATTACAATTCACCAAAAATGTGTAATCTGGCGTGCTATTTTTTTCTAGGTTTGTACAGGAATTCAATGTTCAGAGATTTACTTGGAAATTATGGATAATTTTCCAATTGTATCTTGAGGGAGAACTGGGTGTTTTAATTATAGAATTCTCCTAGGCTTAAATAGGCCTGCTGGCCGGCTCTCGGGCTTGGTGGTAACGGGATGTATTGTGTCTGAGTGTTCGCTCTGCTGGAGGCTTTTTGGGGAGTGTTATCATTTTATATCTAATTATAGAGTACAGAAAGTTTGTCACTTGAGGCCTATGTTGATATTTTCCACTCACTTAGAAGCAGGAATGCAATGAAGGAAAAAGAAGGGGAGAGATGATATTTGAGGAGGGGCCCTGTAGACCAATAATTTGGCTTTAGGCCATCGTCTATACTCTAATGGGTTTCACAGTGTGCAAAACCGATGCTCTATATTGAGCTTTGTCTTTTCAGTGGTAGAATAAAAGAAACAACATAAAAACGAGAGATATATATATATATATATTATAAATACACACACGCAACTAGGTTTTAAAAGAGGAAAAAATAATAAAAAAAAAATGTTTCCATTAGACTTCAGATCAAACACCCAATCTTCATCAGACCTCCATGTGCTGTTCTCCTCATATTTAATCGTACTCTGTATTATTAATTCTTCTTTCACCATGTTGTTTCTATGTATTGTTCTGTTGCCGCCATCTGCTGGCCAGAATTGTATGCTGCACGCCTCTGCTCTTACTAGTAAAGTTTTTTCTCTGCTGGAGCGTGGTTTTAGCTGCCTCTGACCATGTCACTTCCCGCAGCCATTTTCAATGCTGCATAGCTGTGTGACTGGATTTACTAACATTTTTGGGCTTGTGAAGGCATAGCCTTAGGAAAGACATCAACAGGACAGCATCAATACCACTACTACATTACAGTATTGTATCATCGTTTGTCGCTGCATTTGGATCAAATAAACCCACGTTGATTTCATTCCCATGTCTACGTTTGGATCCATCTAACCCGAGCATCTGCCGGTCCGGTCTGCTCCACTGCTTGGATACCAAGGTAGGAAGTCATGTGGCCATTATTAGTTATATCTTCATTTGCCTTCATGTGGGGACAGAACAGTCAAAAACTGCTTTAGGGTCCATTCACACATCCGTAGTGTATTGCGGATCTGCAGTACACTGGGCGGGCACCCCTATAGAAATGCCTATTCTTGTCCGCTATTGCGGACAAGAATAGGACATGTTTTATTTTTTTCGGGAGCCGCAGACCGAAAATGTGGATGCGGACAACACAATGTGTGCTGTCCGCATCCTTTCCGTCCCCATTGAGAATGAATGGGCCCGCACCCGTTCCGCACTCATTCTACGGACATGTAAATGGACCCTCAAAGTCCATACCCCGGCTACACATTCCCTCAGAGTCTAGTACCACACTCAGGAATCTCACTAGCAACAGGCCCACTTGCAGCAAATCTGCCTGGCTACAGTGCATGTCCGACAAGCCTAAGGGGAAGCACTGCGCATCCGCAGTATCTATACTCTCGCCTGGAAGTCCTCCACAACTCGCCAAGCCATTTTCTACGTCCTATATTAACCTTTGCGAGCATAATAGAAGAACTGTTTATGCACGCTGGGTTTCCCTCAAACCAAACTCCTTATAGAGACTTGCTGCATTTCTCCTTACATTGCCGTGGCAACCCCAAAACCCTGCAATTCACTCAAAACTTCACTCAGATTTTTCAGCCCCCAATTAAAAAGTTCATTTTTTTTAAGAGACAGCGCACCTTAAGTCAAAATGGCCGTAAAGGACTTTGCACAGTTCCCCAGTGATTAAATAAAGCAAATGCAACCTGATACCGATCATTATGAAGAGCAGGGAATAGAACCCACACTTCCAGCAGACCAAGTCGTGTGACCAAGACGCTCTCTCAAACCGACGATAAAGGTCATTGAAATTATCACACGATGAAAGATGAGCAATGTGATAACCTGGAAGAGCAATGGCAACGAGTTTCCTCCCTAATCTCAGGACTTAAAGCCTCCTCAGGTGATGCCACAAGCTTACAAGTTGCCGTCGGCTGAACACAGCTCATGAAAGATACAAGGGACTGTCCACAAGGTATATAACCTTTCTAAAAGACTCTAATATCGATGAAGCCCTATCAGAACTGAGCAAGGCAGAATTAATATACAGATAAAGAGATGCCATGGTGCTGGATGTTAAAGATAAAGCGGAAGCCCGTATCTCTCATTTGCAAGAAACTACAGGGAGTGCAGAATTATTAGGCAAGTTGTATTTTTGAGGATTAATTTTATTATTGAACAACAACCATGTTCTCAATGAACCCAAAAAACTCATTAATATCAAAGCTGAATATTTTTGGAAGTAGTTTTTAGTTTGTTTTTAATTTTAGCTATTTTAGGGGGATATCTGTGTGTGCAGGTGACTATTACTGTACATAATTATTAGGCAACTTAACAAAAAAACAAATATATACCCATTTCAATTATTTATTTTTACCAGTGAAACCAATATAACATCTCAACATTCACAAATATACATTTCTGACATTCAAAAACAAAACAAAAACAAATCAGTGACCAATATAGCCACCTTTCTTTGCAAGGACACTCAAAAGCCTGCCATCCATGGATTCTGTCAGTGTTTTGATCTGTTCACCATCAACATTGCGTGCAGCAGCAACCACAGCCTCCCAGACACTGTTCAGAGAGGTGTACTGTTTTCCCTCCTTGTAAATCTCACATTTGATGATGGACCACAGGTTCTCAATGGGGTTCAGATCAGGTGAACAAGGAGGCCATGTCATTAGATTTTCTTATTTTATACCCTTTCTTGCCAGCCACGTTGTGGAGTACTTGGACGCGTGTGATGGAGCATTGTCCTGCATGAAAATCATGTTTTTCTTACCTTGCAGACTTCTTCCTGTACCACTGCTTGAAGAAGGTGTCTTCCAGAAACTGGCAGTAGGACTGGGAGTTGAGCTTGACTCCATCCTCAACCCAAAAAGGCCCCACAAGCTCATCTTTGATGATACCAGCCCAAACCAGTACTCCACCTCCACCTTGCTGGCGTCTGAGTCGGACTGGAGCTCTCTGCCCTTTACCAATCCAGCCATCTGGCCCATCAAGACTCACTCTCATTTCATCAGTCCATAAAACCTTAGAAAAATCAGTCTTGAGATATTTCTTGGCCCAGTCTTGACGTTCAGCTTGTGTGTCTTGTTCAGTGGTGGTCGTCTTTCAGCCTTTCTTACCTTGGCCATGTCTCTGAGTATTGCACACCTTGTGCTTTTGGGCACTCCAGTGATGTTGCAGCTCTGAAATATGGCCAAACTGGTGGCAAGTGGCATCTTGGCAGCTGCACGCTTGACTTTTCTCAGTTCATGGGCAGTTATTTTGCGCCTTGGTTTTTCCACACGCTTCTTGCGACCCTGTTGACTATTTTGAATGAAACGCTTGATTGTTCGATGATCACGCTTCAGAAGCTTTGCAATTTTAAGAGTGCTGCATCCCTCTGCAAGATATCTCACTATTTTTGACTTTTCTGAGCCTGTCAAGTCCTTCTTTTGACCCATTTTGCCAAAGGAAAGGAAGTTGCCTAATAATTATGCACACCTGATATAGGGTGTTGATGTCATTAGACCACACCCCTTCTCATTACAGAGATGCACATCACCTAATATGCTTAATTGGTAGTAGGCTTTCGAGCCTATACAGCTTGGAGTAAGACAACATGCATAAAGAGGATGATGTGGTCAAAATACTCATTTGCCTAATAATTCTGCACGTAGTGTAGATCACCCAGATCAAATTCATCTAAACATTCCTCTCGATCATACAGATCATCGTGCTCAAGAAGCTCAGCCCTGAGCGACAGATTACTAGAGGCCTGCATGAACGCAGAGCAATCCAACGTGACATGTTCCTTCAGAGAAAAAGAAGCTCTTGCAAGGGCAGAAGCAGAGGCCAAGAGGGCAGAGGCCAAGAGGGTAGAAGCAGAGGCGGAGGCCAAGAGGGCAGAGGCAGAGGCCAAGAGGGCAGAAGCAGAGGCTTGAATAAAGATTCTTGAATCAGAGATGGAAGTGGAAATTGCATTAGCTAAAGTAAGACTACTTTAGCAAGCATTGAGCCAAGGTCTTGATCAAATCTGCTCGCCACCACAGGAGATAGATAATCCAGTTGATCGCACCAGTGACTATGTACTGAATAAGTTATCTACACCACCCCTAGTTTGCAGTACTGTCCAAACCGACAACACACCTGCGGTGCCACCCACAGCACCCGAGCAACCTAATAACCGTCACCGAGTTGTGCCCTCTCAAGGACAGTTATTACAGCAAGATCGCTATCAGGTGTTTTCTGGCCTACCTCCACAGCTCAAGCAGCAGTCATCAGAATCTACAGAGGCTAAACCACAGCTGAACCCTGCAGCAACATCATTCTACCCGGAATGGTGACATACCCTTTCACGCCAGGCAGCCCATACGCCCCAGGGGCATCACAAGTTGTCATGGCAACAAGCAGTGAGAAATCAGATATGTCTGAGTTTGCCAGGTTTATGGTGAGCAGAGAGCTAATCAACACCAGTCTCTCAAAATTTGATGACCGTGTGGAGAGCTACAGAGCTTGGAAGGCAACCTTCAAAGCCGCCATTGCTTACCTCAACCTAACCACAGAGCAGGAGCTTGACCTCTTGATCAAATGGCTGGGCCCAGGCTCCACAAATCGTATCAAGAGCCTCAGAACTGTCTACATGTCCAAGCAGAAGCAGGTCTCGTTCCCGCCTGGCAGAGACTCGAATGTACCTTCGGCAGTGCAGAAGCAGTAGAGAAGGCCTTATTCAAGAGACTGCAGACCGTCCCAAAGATCAATCTCAAGGATGTCCAGAAGCTTCAGGATTTATGTGATCTGCTCATAGAACTGGAGCTTTCCAAAGGAGACCCTCGTCTGTCCGGGCTGTGCTACCTGGATACAGCCTATGGAGTGAACCCAATTGTCGTAAAGCTACCATACAGTCTGCAAGAAGAGTGGGCAACATCAGTCTTATGGTACAAAAGAGAGCATGATGTCACCTTTCCCCCATTTATTCATTTCTGTAGCTTCATTGATGAACAGTCCCAGATGAGGAATGACCTCAGCCTCGACTTCCTGGAGTTCAACACTACAGCTTCAGCGACATCATCATCAAGGTATGAAAGCATAAACACAGAGACTTTAAGAGCAGCGTGAGTGTTAGAAAGACTAACCTACCATCACCTGCAGTAAACAGTATACTACCTTATCAGGAGACAAGTCCTTCAATCGTGAATGTCCCATTCATAAAAAAACACATTTACTGAACAAATGCAGAGGGTTTAGAACCAAAACCATACAGGAGCGCAAGAAAGTCCCCACCGAGCTTGGGATATGTTTCAGATGCTGCGCTTCATTGGAGCACATGGCTAAGGACTGTAAATCTCCAATTAAGTGTGAGGAGTGTCCTATTGAAAGACATGCCTCAGCTATGCACCCAATCCTACTCGCCAGAGATTTACCCACTCCCGTCGCCACCAGTCCTGCTCCAAGTCATGGCGGGGAGCACCAGAATTACGCTAACACAGCCACCGCTGTTTCTTGCTCATGCTTGGACGTATGCGGTGAGAGCCATAGTGAGAAATGTTGTGCCTGAATATGCCTAATCAAGGTCTACCCAGAGGGACTACAAGAAAAGGCAGTAAAAATGTATGCCATCATCGACGACCAAGGCAACCGGTCGCTAACAGGACCTAAATTCTTTGAAGCCTTTGGAATAAAGGGACCAGCAGAACCTTACATCTTAAACACCTGCTCGGGCCGCATAGAGACTAGCGGCAGGAGGGCACAAGGATTCATTGCTTCTCCCGTCAGTGGGGATACGGAAATACCCCTACCGATGCTGATCGAACGCGATAAAATAGCCAACCATAGGGATGAGATTCTTACCCCAGAAGCTGCATTTCACCAACCCCACCTTAGGTACATAGCCAACGTTATTCCACCTATGGACATCAACGCCGAGATTCTACTCCTGCTCGGCAGAGACAATCTAAGGATACACAAGGTGCGTCAACAGTGTAATGGTCCCGACTATGCGCCATACGCCCAGAGACTGGATGGGAAGCCATAGGAAATGTGTGCTTGGATCAACTTGGGATCGACTCTTTCAAAACGTACATGCGTGCAGATGGACGGACAACTTGCAGTAAGCCGTGTCCTCATCACTATGAGGTGAAAGGGAAGTCTTCAGACCTCATACAACCACCTGACGTAATTTCTTTGCCGACAACTTGGGGAGATCAGTCTTTCACACCACCAAGGACGACGATAACGTAGCATTGTCAGTAGAGGACAGAGATTTTGTCAAGATAATGGACATGTGAGGTCTTTAAAGATGAAACCAAATCACTGGGTTTCTCCATTACCCTTCCTAGCTACCAGGGTAAGACTCCCAGACAATCGGGAACAAACTCTGTCTAGATTTAACGCTCTTCAGCGTACCGTGAACAGCAAGCCTGAAATGAGAGAACACATCATCACCTTTATGGATAAAATATTCCGTTACAACCATGCAGAACTAGCTCCATCCTTAAGGAAGAACGACGAGTGCTGGTAATTGCCTTCATTCAGAGTGTATCATCCACGGAAACCTAATCAAATTAGGGTTGTTTTTGACTCAAGGGCCAAACATCAAGGTGTATCTCTTAATAATATACTTCTCACAGGTCCTAATCTGACGAATAACCTAGTCGGAGTGCTGATGAGGTTCAGGAAAGAGCTTGTTGCCATTACTGCTGACATTGAACCGCTGTTCCACTGTTTCGTAGTCAGAGAGGACCACTGTAATTTTCTCAGATTTCTGTGGTACAAGAACAATGACACTAACGCAGAGATGGTGGAGTATCGAATGAGGGTACACGTATTTGGAAACAGCCCTTCACCTGCCGTAGCGACTTACGGCCTTCAGAGAACTGCGTTAGAGGGAGAATCCGAGTACGGTACAGATGCCAGAGACTTTGTGGAAAAAGACTTCTACGTAGACGATGGACTCAAATCACTATGACTGAAGAAGCGGCTATCGATCTGCTCAAAGGGACTCAAAGTATGTTGTACCAAGCTAAACTTAGACTACACAAAATTGCTTCAAACAGCCTGACCGTAATGAGAGCCTTTGAGCCAGGTGATCATGCACCTGGATTCAAGGACATTACCCTGTGCAGAGGAGCTTGGGTCTCAGATGGGATCTCTCGGCTGACTCCTCCAGTTTTCAAATAAGTTGTGAAGACAAGCCATTCACAAAACGTGGTGTCTTATCATTGGTGAACAGCCTATTTGATCCGCTTGGATTTGTAGCGCCCATCACCATACAAGGTAAATTCCTACTGAGACAGCTTTCTGAAACCATCAAAGATTGAGATACCCCACTTCCCTCCGAAAAAAGAGCAAAAATGGGAAGCCTGGAAGCAATCTTTATGTACTTTGGATGAGATCCACATCCCGAGATGCCATATTAAAACCTCACTTACCTCTAGCAAAAGAAGGAACTCCACGTGTTCTCGGATGCCTCCACAGAGGCCATAGCAACGCCTCCACAGAACCCAACAATCAAAATCACGTTGAATTCGTCTTTGGTAAGGCTAAGTTAGCCCACAAGCCCGATCATACTATTCCCAGACTGTGTTAGCAGTGGAAATTGCGGACTTCATACAACAAGAACTGGGTGTCGACATAGATGAAGTTCAGTATTACACGGACAGTAAGGTCGTTTTAGGTTACATCCACAATCAGAAAAACTATTTTTTGTGTACGTCAGTAACCGCATAGAATCAGGAGGTCCTCCAAACCTGAACAATGGCACTATGTACCATCTGAACTTAATCCAGCAGATCACTCCACTAGGCCTATGTCTATAGATTCCTTTACTAACTCTACTTGGCTTACAGGTCTGGAGTTTCTGCTAGGACAGGCGGACAAATGTGTACAGGAAGTTTTCAGCATCCAGGATCTGGATAATGATCCAAAAATCCGCGCTGAAGTTAGTGCATTAGTCACTGGAACAAAGCTAACCTCCAGCCTCGGTTGTCAGCGCTTTGAACGTTTCTCCAGTTGGATGAGACTCGTCAGAACTATCGCAACGTTAGTGCACATTGCAAGATGTTATCACAATACCCACGAAGATAAAGATTGTCATGGTTGGCATGTCTCCCATAAACCCTTCTCTGCTGAGAACATCTATCATAGTGAGTCCCTCATAATACGTCACGTCCAGCAGGGAGAATTCAACGTAGAATGGAAGTGCTTGTACAACAAACAGCAGATTCCAATAAAAAGCCCTCTTGCCAACTTAAATCCAGTTATTGACAGTTTTGGCTTGCTCAGAGTTGGTGGTCGTTTGAATCAAGCCCACCTAAAAGTTGCAGAACAAAATCCTTTCGTCATTCCCAGCAAACATCATATAACCCTCTTGCTGATCTGACACTACCACACAAAGGCCTCATGCACACAACCGTTTTTTTGCGATCCGCAAAAACGGGTTCCGTAGTTCCGTGATCCTTGTCCGTTTTTTCTTCCGTGGGTCTTCCTTAATTTTTGGAGGATCCACGGACATGAAGTAAAAAGTCGTTTTGGTGTCCGCCTGGCCGTGCGGAGCCAAACAGATCCGTCCTGACTTACAATGCAAGTCAATGGGGACGGATCCGTTTGACGTTGACACAATATGGTGCAATTGCAAACGGATCCGTCCCCCATTGTCTTTCAATGTAAAGTCAGGGTATATTTTAACTTGAAGCGTCCCCATCACCATGGGAACGCTTCTATGTTAGAATATACCATCGGATTTGAGTTAGATCGTGATAACTCAGATCCGGCAGTATATTCTAACACAGAGGCGTTCCCATGGTGATGGGGACGCTTCAAGTTAGAATATACTAAGAACTGTGTACATGACTGCCCCCTGCTGCCTGGCAGCACCCGATCTCTTACAGGGGGCTGTGATCCGCACAATTAACCCCTCAGGTGCCGCACCTGAGGGGTTAATTGTGCATATCATAGCCCCCTGTAAGAGATCAGGGGCTGCCAGGCAGCAGGGGGCAGACCCCCTCCCTCCCCTGTATTACATTCATTGGTGGCCAGTGCGGCCCCCCCGGCCCCCCCTCCCTCCCCTGTATTACTTTAATTGGTGGCCAGTGCGGCCCCCCCGGCCCCCCTCCCTCTACTGTATTAATTTCATTGGTGGCCAGTGCGGCACCCCCTCCCCTGTATTAATTTCATTGGTGGCCAGTGCGGCCTCCCCCCCCCATCATTGGTGGCAGCGGAGAGTTCCGATCGGAGTCCCAGTTTAATCGCTGGGCCTCCGATCGGTAACCATGGCAACCAGGACGCTACTGCAGTCCTGGTTGCCATGGTTACTTAGCAATATTAGAAGCATTATACTTACCTGCTGCGCTGTCTGTGACCGGCCGAGAGCTCCTCCTACTGGTAAGTGACAGGTCTGTGCGGCGCATTGCTTAAAGCACAGACCTGTCACTTACCAGTAGGAGGAGCGCCCGGCCGGTCACAGACATCGCAGCAGGTAAGTATAATGCTTCTAATATGGCTAAGTAACCATGGCAACCAGGACTGCAGTAGCATCCTGGTTGCCATGGTTACCGATCGGAGGCCCAGCGATTAAACTGCGACTCCGATCGGAACTCTCCGCTGCCACCAATGATGGGGGGGAGGCCGCACTGGCCACCAATGAAATTAATACAGGGGAGGGGGGCTGGGGGGCCACACTGGCCACCAATGAAATTAATACAGGGGAGGGGGGGCCGGGGGGGCTGCACAGGCCACCAATAAAATTAATACAGGGGAGGAGGGGCCGGGGGGGGCCGCACTGGCCACCAATGAAATTAAAACTGGGGAGGGAGGGGGGTCTGCCCCCTGCTGCCTGCCAGCACCTGATCTCTTACAGGGGGCTATGATACGCACAATTAACCCCTCAGGTGCGGCACCTGAGGGGTTTATTGTGCTGATCACAGCCCCCTGTAAGAGATCGGGTGCTGCCAGGCAGCAGGGGGCAGTCATGTACACAGTTCGTAGTATATTCTAACTAGAAGCGTCCCCATGGGAACGCCTCTGTGTTAGAATATACTGTCGGATCTGAGTTTTCACAAAGTGAAAACTTAGATCTGAAAAAGCTTTTATGCAGACGGATCTTCGGATCTGTCTGTATGAAAGTAGCCTACGGACACGGATCACTGACGCAGATGACAATCTTGTGTGCATCCGTGTTTTTTCACGGACCCATTGACTTGAATGGGTCCGTTAACCGTTGTCCGTCAAAAAAATAGGACAGGTCCTATTTTTTTGACGGACAGGAAACACGGATCACGGCCGCGGATGAACAACGGTGCATTTTCCGAGTTTTCAACGGACCCATTGAAAGTCAATGGATCCGCAGAAAATCACGGAAAACGGAACAACGGCCACGGATGCACACAACGGTCGTGTGCATGAGGCCAAAGGCTGAGCACCAGGGCAGGAAAATCACTGTACATAACAGTATTTCTGGTGGTAGAAGCCCTTTAAGACGGTTTTTCGCAATCAGAGGACCAGTGAAACAGTTGAGGTCTGACCGTGGAAGCAACTTCATCGGAGCCTCTAGAGAAGTGAACATCGACACCAAGCCCATTCAAGATCAGTTTTGCGGAAAAGGGTTGCACCTGGATTTTCAATCCTCCTCATAGAGCCACCTGACTGATAATGAGCAGCATCTGCGAAGGGATGGAAACATGTCAGCAACAATGAAAACAAGAGAGAGCTGTCATGGTCTTACCTTCTTACTGTTCTCCTTCGTTTGACATGTGCTGGCGGCCATCTTGGTTTCTGGGTTTCTTGTAGCCTCCCACCCTGCGGCTTCTCCTTCCCACTGGGAGGAGCTGGATGCCTAGCTCATATATATAGGAGGTCTGTGGCTTCAGTTCCTTGCTTGGTCCTCCTGTGTTCACATGCTTCTAAGACTGCTGCTGCTTCTGGTTCCCGATCCTGGCCTCGTCTGACTACCCCGTTGGTTCCTGATCCTGGCTTCGTCTGACTACCCTGCTGGTTCCTGATCCTGGCTTCGTCTGACTACCCTGCTGGTTCCTGATCCTGGCTTCGTCTGACTACCCTTCTGGTTCCTGACCTCTGTCTACGCAAGACCCTGCTTCGGTTTAGCCATCCGTTTGGACTTTTGCTTACGGCTTGTTTTTCAATAAAGCCTTCTTATTTCCACTTATCTCTTGTTGTACGTCTGGTTCATGGTTCCATGACATTAGGACCAAGCCATGAATTTTGACGGTACAGGGCCATCCTCGCTACCTACGCTGGTTGCCAGACTTGATCAGCAGGATCACCTGTTGGGTCGGTTCGCTGTGGCGTTGCAAACCCTGCTTGAACGCACGGCTCATTTCGCTTCCGTTGCCGATGGGTCGGTTGTCGCTCCTGGGCCCGCTCCTACTGCCGCTCCGGTTGTTGCGCCAGAGTCTACCCCGACACCTGTTGCTGCGCCTGCGGTGTCTCGGGGTATGACCGGTTCTGCCCCCCTTCCACAGCGCTTTGGGGGAGAGCCAACTTAGTGCCGAGGTTTCCTTAACCAGGTGGGCATTTATTTCGAGTTGCTGCCACATGCCTTTCCTACTGAGAGATCAAAGGTGGGCTTCTTGATCTCGCTGCTCTCGGACAAGGCCTTGGCCTGGGCCAGCCCTTTATGGGAGAACAACAATCCGGTGGTTGCCGAGTTTTCCGGTTTTGTTGCTTCTCTTCGGAAGGTATTCGATGTGCCGGCTCGTGCTGCCTCTGCTGCGAAGCTCCTTATGTCCATCAGACAGGGTTCACGATCCGTAGCTGAATACGCCATTGAGTTTCGTACCCTGGCAGCAGAGGTGGGCTGGAATAATGAGGCTCTGGTTGCTGCTTTCTCTCATGGTCTCTCGGATGCCTTGAAGGATGAGGTTGCAGCTAAGGACCTACCGGTGGAGCTCGAGTCTCTTATTTCTTTCCTGATTTTGATTGACACCAGACTCAGGGAGAGACCTTCCTTTAAGGAGAGCCTGCGGAGGCCTTCTAACAGATTGGCGCCTACGTTTGCTGTCCCACCCGTGCCTCCCTCTCCTCCCACGCCTCCTGGGGATGACTTGTCTGGGGGTGAACCCATGCAGCTGGGGTTTGCTCGCCTGTCCGAGGGGGAGAGGGTACTCCGGAGACGCGAGGGCCGATGCATGTACTGTGGTCTCGGTGGGCATTTTCGGTTGGCATGTCCGAACCGTCCGGGAAACGCTCGCACCTGAGATCCTGTCGGGGGCAGATCTTGGGTGGAGTCTCCTCGTCCCCGGTTTCCCGTGTTGACAAACCACTGATCACTGTTGTCCTCTCCTGGGTCGAGGGCTCGGTGACGACCCAGGCGTTGGTGGACTCTGGTGCTGGTGGTTTGTTCATTGATAGTGTGTTCGCTGCCGCCAATTCCATTCCTCTGCAGCCTCGAGGTTCCCCACTGGCTCTTGAGGCGATAAACGGCAGACCCCTTCTGCCGCCACACGTGACTCATGAGACCCTTCCAGTGGGGATAGCCATTGGTGCCGTTCACAGAGAGTCGGTCTGTTTCCAGGTGATTTCGTCTCCACACTACTCGGTGGTCTTGGGGTACCCCTGGCTCCAGAAGCATAATCCGACTTTCGATTGGAGATCGGCCGAGATCCTCTCGTGGTCACCGCAGTGTGGGGCTAGTTGCATCCATGGGCCTGTCAAGTTGCTGTGTACTTCCTCGGACTCTCTGTTGTCCTCCTGAATACGAAGAGTACCGGGATGTATTCGATAAGGTGCGCGCGGTTGCCCTACCTCCGCACCGCCCATACGATTGTGCCATAGAGTTACAATCTGGTGCCGTTCCTCCTCGTGGCAAAGTCTATCCACTGTCGGTAGCGGAGAATGAGGCCATGGAGGAGTACGTGAGGGAGGCGCTTTCACGCGGACACATTCGCAAATCCTCGTCCCCGGCAGGGGCTGGATTTTTCTTTGTGAAAAAGAAGGGCGGTGAGTTGAGGCCTTGTATCGATTACAGGGGTCTCAATCGCATCACGATCAAGAACGCTTACCCGATACCCTTGATTTCCGAGCTGTTCGATCGCCTCAAAGGGGCCACGGTCTTTACCAAACTCGACCTGAGGGCGGCATATAACCTGGTAAGGATCAAGGCGGGCGATGAGTGGAAGACCGCGTTTAACACCAGGACCGGTCATTATGAATCCTTGGTTATGCCCTTTGGGTTGTGCAATGCGCCCGCAGTCTTCCAGGAATTCATCAACGATGTTTTCCGTGACCTGTTGCAGCAGTGTGTGGTGGTCTATTTGGATGACATCTTGGTATATTCTGAATCCATGGAGGCCCACATTATGGATGTCAGACGAGTGTTGCAACGGTTACGAGAGAACAGGCTGTTCGGTAAGCTTGAGAAATGCGAATTTCACCGATCCCAGGTAACCTTCTTAGGTTACATCATTTCCGCTGAGGGGTTCTCCATGGATCCTGAGAAGGTTTCGGCTGTCTTACAGTGGCCCCAGCCCAGTGGTCTCCGTGCCCTGCAGCGCTTTTTGGGCTTCGCCAATTATTATCGGAAGTTCATCAGGGACTTTTCTATGCTAGCCAAGCCTCTCACGGATCTGACCAGGAAGGGCAGTAATTTCCAGGTCTGGCCGCTCGAGGCCATCCGAGCTTTTGAGGCTCTAAAGTCCGCCTTTGTGTCGGCTCCGATTCTGTCGCATCCCAACCCTGGGTTGCCCTTTGTCCTCGAGGTGGACGCGTCTGAGACGGGAGTAGGCGCCCTTCTGTCTCAGCGTAGAACACCCGAGGGTCCTCTGCTTCCTTGTGGGTTTTACTCCCGGAAACTGTCTTCCGCGGAGTGCAACTATCAGATTGGTGACAGGGAGTTATTGGCCATCGTGCAGGCCCTTAAAGAATGGAGGCACTTGCTCGAGGGTTCGGTGGTTCCGGTTCTCATCCTGACGGACCACAAGAATCTGACCTACCTTTCTGAGGCCAAGAGATTGACACCACGTCAGGCCAGATGGGCTCTGTTCTTGTCACGTTTTAATTACGTGGTCTCCTACCTACCCGGTTCCAAGAACATCAGAGCGGATGCCTTATCACGGCAGTACTCCGAGCTGTCCGGGGAGGAGTCGATTCCGACTTCGGTCATACCTCCGAATCAGATCCTGGCCGCCATTCGCACCAGCCTGACCTCTCCCCTGGGTGAGCAGATTTTGGCGGCTCAATCTGGTGCTCCCTCTGGGAGACCCAACGGCAGGTGTTTTGTGCCTGAGGAGTTGCGCACTCGGTTGTTGCGAACCTACCATAACTCCAAGGCCGCGGGGCATCCTGGAAAGAATCAGCTGTCCTGGGCTGTTTCACGTCTGTTCTGGTGGCCTTCTCTACGTTCCGACATCGCCGCATATGTAGCGGCATGCTCCGTTTGTGCCCAGAGTAAGTCCCCTCGGCACCTTCCGTTGGGCCTTTTGCAACCCATAGCCACCGGGGAGCGCCCATGGTCATACCTGGGGATGGATTTCATTGTGGACCTCCCTGCATCCCGAGGCCATACGGTCATTCTCATGATTGTGGATCGGTTTTCCAAAATGTGCCACTGTGTTCCTCTCAAGAAGTTACCCTCTGCACAAGAGTTGGCCACGATTTTCGCCAGGGAGGTCTTCCGGTTGCACGGTTTGCCCAAGGACATTGTGTCGGATCGGGGGAGTCAGTTTGTGTCCAGGTTCTGGCGCGCCTTTTGCTCCCAGTTGTGGATTCATCTCTCTTTCTCCTCGGCCTACCACCCTCAGTCCAATGGGGCCGCAGAACGATCCAATCAGGCCTTGGAGCAATTCCTTCGTTGCTATGTCTCCGATCACCAAGACAATTTGGTTGACCTCCTGCCTTGGGCTGAGTTTGCCAGGAACACGGCGGTGAACTCTTCCTCTGGGACGTCTCCCTTCATGGCCAATTATGGGTTCCAACCTGCCGTGTTACCGGAGGTATTCTCTCCCCAGGATATTCCGGCTGTGGAGGATCACCTTTCCGTCCTACGTGCTTCTTGGGTACAGATCCAGAGGTCCCTTGAGGTCTCTGCGCAGCGCCAGAGACTCCAGGCTGATCGCAGACGAGCGCCCGCTCCTTCCTACCAGGTCGGAGACCGTGTATGGTTGTCCACCCGCAACCTCAACCTTCGAGTGCCCACTCCCAAGCTGGCGCCTCGCTTTGTTGGTCCCTTCCGAGTGCTTCGCAGGGTAAACCCGGTAGCCTATGCCCTTGCGCTTCCTCCTGGCATGCGGATCTCCAACGTGTTTCATGTCTCCCTGTTGAAGCCATTGGTGTGTAATCGTTTCACTTCCTCGGTTCCTCGGCCCCGTCCGGTCCAAGTGGGCAATCGTGAGGAATATGAGGTGAGCAATATCCTGGACTCACGCCTGGTCCGCGGTCGGTTGCAGTTTTTGGTCCATTGGCGTGGTTATGGTCCAGAGGAGCGTTCCTGGGTTCCCTCCGCAGATGTCCATGCTCCTGCTTTGCTCCGAGCCTTCCACGCACGCTTCCCTCAGAAACCGTTCCTTACTCCGCGGAGGAGGGGCCCTTGAGGGGGAGGTACTGTCATGGTCTTACCTTCTTACTGTTCTCCTTCGTTTGACATGTGCTGGCGGCCATCTTGGTTTCTGGGTTTCTTGTAGCCTCCAAAACCCTGCGGCTTCTCCTTCCCACTGGGAGGAGCTGGATGCCTAGCTCATATATATAGGAGGTCTGTGGCTTCAGTTCCTTGCTTGGTCCTCCTGTGTTCACATGCTTCTAAGACTGCTGCTGCTTCTGGTTCCCGATCCTGGCCTCGTCTGACTACCCCGTTGGTTCCTGATCCTGGCTTCGTCTGACTACCCTGCTGGTTCCTGATCCTGGCTTCGTCTGACTACCCTGCTGGTTCCTGATCCTGGCTTCGTCTGACTACCCTTCTGGTTCCTGACCTCTGTCTACGCAAGACCCTGCTTCGGTTTAGCCATCCGTTTGGACTTTTGCTTACGGCTTGTTTTTCAATAAAGCCTTCTTATTTCCACTTATCTCTTGTTGTACGTCTGGTTCATGGTTCCATGACAAGAGCTGTCAGATAGATAGTGGGGCTCCGGGGAGAGAATGATCGGGATCTCACGCAACATCTTGAATTCTATGTTGATGGATGTAAACTCTTTAAGACTCACACGTGAGACTCTAGTCACCCTTCGCGCTGAAGTTTAGGCTATAATCAATTCTAGACCCCTTGTACCAGTGTCTATGGATCCTGAAACACCAGCCGTACTGACTCCCGCTATTCTACTTACCCAAAAACTGAGAATACGCTAATGCCCATGTCACCGCCGTCCCTGGGAGAGATCTTTGAAGTTCAAATAGACGGAAGACTCAGGAGTCTATCAGACAGAGCTCTCTTGTTTTCATTGTTGCTGACAGGTTTCCATTCCTTCGCAGATGCTGCTCATTATCAGTCAGGTGGCTCTTTATATGTTCCGCCTCTCACTTGTTTCCCTGCGGCTGATAGCTCTTCTGTGGATTACTCTGCTTGTCTGGTGGTTCTCCTGTTCCAGTTACATCTCAAGCTAAGTCCTTTCCCTTTTCTTGGTGTGTCTGTCCAGACTAGGCCTCATGCGAATATCTACCAAAAACACTGGAAACATATACAATACCTTGCAGATTACTTCTGGAACAGGTGGCAAAAGGAGTATCTCAATATTCTTCAAGGAAGAAGAAAATGGCAACACCACAAACCAAACTTGAAAGAAGGAGACCTCGTGTTGATGAAGGAGCAACAAACCGAATGGACTGACTGGCCTATGGGACTAATTACAAAGGTTTTTCCTAGCAAGGATGGCAGGGTCCGGAAGGTGTAGTTGAAGATCTTCAGAAAGGGTGAGCTTAAAACGTTTGCAAGGCCAATTAACAAACTCATTTTGATACTACCCATAGAGAACGTCCCTGCAGGGTGAACAGGACTGAACTTGAACTTCGTGGATCTACTCCATTCTAAGTCGGAAACGACTATATTGTCATGTTTTTATTGCATTCTGACATGTTCTATATTTTATGGACACTAATTATAGTGAAATCCCCTACAGGAATTTCAGACGGGGAGTGTGCTGTTCTCCTCATATCTAATCGTACTCTGTATTCTTAATTCTTCTTTCACTATGTTGCTTCTATGTATTGTTCTGTTGCCCCCATCTGCTGGCCAGAATTGTATGCTGCACGCCTCTGCTCTTACTAGTAAAGTTTTTTCTCTGCTGGGCGTGAGTTTAGCTCCCTCTGACCATGTCAATTCCTGCAGCCATTTTCAGTGTTGCATAGCTGTGTGACTGGATTTACTAACATTTTTGGGCTCGTGAAGGCATAGCCTCAGGAAAGACATAAACAGGACAGCATCAATACCACTACTACATTACAGTATTGTATAATCGTTTGTGGCTGTATTTGGATCAAAAAAACCCACGTTGATTTAATTCTGGTATCTACGTTTGGACCCATCTAACCCGAGCATCTACCAGTCCGGTCTGCTCCACTGCTTGGATACGAAGTTAGCAAGTCTTGCAGACATTATCAGTTATATCTTTATTCGTCTTCATGTGGTGACAGAACACTCCAAATTAGGCCTATAATCTTCATCAGACTTCAAATCAGGCCCCCATCAGACCTCAGATCAGACCCCCTTAGATCTCAGATCAGACCCCATATCAGACTCCCATACCAGACCCCCATCAGACCTCAGATCAGACCCCCTTAGACCTCAGATCAGACCCCATATCAGAACTCAGATCACAGTTAAAATAAATTAACTTACCCCTCTTGCTCTGTCGCCACTCTGCAGATCTAGAGTTCTCTCCTGCATTCACCGGGAAGGAGCGCCATATGGATTTTGGAGGAAAGATTTTGCCGGAATGGTTTTCAGGTGCCATTTCACATTTGAGCGGACCCTGAGGTACCCCTACATTGTAAACCCCCAAAAAGTGACCTTACCTTTTAAACTACATCCATCAAGGATTGTATGGAGGAATATTGAGTGTTTTGACCTCACAGGTGTTTCATAGAATTTAGAAACACTTGACTGTGACAATGAAAAATGTTATTTCTTCCAATAAAATGTTGTTTCAGCCCTACATTTTTTCATGTTCACAAGGGGTAACAGAATAAAAACCAACACACAATTTGTTACACATTTTCTCCTGAATACGGCAACACCCCAGTTGCAAGTGGGCCAGTAAGACCCCTTAGCATGAAATGTGGCAAATGGCATTTTGTTGGAGGATTCACTCTGCAGCCAAGCAACAACTCATATGGGAAAAGAAAGCATGAGAATAGGGGACATAAAAACTGATCACTAAAACACCAGTGCAATAAATTATATCAATTCAAAAGTGTACTGTATATAAATTATTTGGAAAATAACCCCCTTTTATAACATATCCTGAACCCTGTACATGTATGGCAGATGCTTTCTCCATAAAGATGGCTTTCGCTCAGGGCTCTGCGAGCCCCATAGCCGAGTGCCTGCTGTTTCACACAGCAGACACCAGGGGCTAATGTCAGCAATCGCCAGGACACACAGCAAACACCAGGGGCTAATGTCTGCGATCGCTGGGACAAACAGCATACACGGGGGCTAATGTCAGCGATCGCCGGGACACCAGGGGACACACAGCAGACACCAGGGGCTAATGTCTGCGATTGCCAGGACACAGCAGATACCATGGGCTAATGTCTGCGATCGCTGGGACACACAGCAGACACCAGGGGCTAATGTCTGCGATCGCTGAGACAACAGGGGACACACAGGTGGCCCCTTTATATGTTCCGCCTTTCACTGGTTTCCCTGCGGCTAATAGTTCTTCTGAGGAGTGCTTTGCTTGTGTGGTGATTCTCCTGTTCCAGTTGCTTCTCAAGCTAAGTCCTTTCCCTTTTCTTGTTGTGTCTGTGCTGACTAAGCCTCAGGGAGACACTGGTTCCTTCAGGTTGGAAGGAGCCGGTTGCCTCTTTCCCTGTTCCCTAAGCTGAGGGTTTGGTGCAGTGTGTTAGCAGTCTTAGGTTCCCGTGCATGTGCATTTCTACCTTTGAGACTGGCACATGTGGTTAGCAGCTTAGGGAGAGGTCAGGGTTTGCTAGGATGTGACCTCTTTATTCCCTAGGCTTGGGGCCTAGTCTGTAGTTGTTTTATTGTTGTACCCTTTGGTTGTCTTTCCTTCCCCGTACTACCCATGACATTATTAGCCGCAGAATACCGAATGTTTCCCCTGCTCTGTGTTGTCATGAATCCTGTCTCTGCACTGGTGGATCGCATGCAGGGGTTGTCGCTGGAGGTAGCAGACCTGCTCTGAACCTAAGATTGCCCTCCCGGACCGATTTGCCGGAGGAAGTGACAACTTCTTTCGATTCATAGAGTCTTGTAAACTTTATTTTTGCTTACGCCCTCACTCCTCTAGTGACGAGAGTCAAAAGGTGGGAATCGTTATTTCTTTATTGAAAGGTGACGCTCAATCCTGGGCCTTTTCTTTGCCGACCGGATCCCAATCCCTCCGGTCGGTGGATAGTTTTTTCAGAGCCCTGGGACTTATTTATGACGACCCAGATCGAGTTTCTCTGGCTGAATCTATGTTGCGCGGCTTGCATCAGGGAAATCGGTCTGTTGAGTCCTATTGCTCTGAATTCAGGAGGTGGGCAACTGATTCTGAGTGGAATGACCCTGCTCTCCGGAGTCAGTTCTGTCAGTGGCTTTCTGAGAGACTAAAAGATGCCCTAGCACTCCATGAAAATCCTGTTACATTAGAGGCTGCTATGTCTCCTGCGGTACAAATTGATAGACGTCTGAGGGAAAGGTGCAAGACTCCATTCTCTTGAGACACATTACCTGAAGGGAGGTCGGTCCCCTCTGACACTCGGGGTACTGAGACACCTGAGCCCATGTCTAGAGATAAACCTATGCAATTGGGGTGGGTCTCTCCCGACCTTGGTGATAAGAACTTCAGGGCTAGAAAAGAGACTCTGTTTTTTTTGTGGTAAAGGGGGTCATTTTGTTAATGTTTGTCCCTATGTAAAATATGTAGGCGAGAACAACAAAAAAAAGGAGTTACCAATAAATTTGTTCTCTAACTCTAGGCAGAGTAGTTGGGGAATCTGAGAACATGCTCTTTTCTTTTACCGGTAGTACCTGTTTTCTCCTGCCTGACAGGAGGGTGCTAGATTCCAAAACTATTGATGTGGAGGTATTTTTGGACAGCAGGGCATGGGTTAACCTTCTGGATTACCAGTTTGTCCTGATGCATGGTTTTAAATCTTTTGCACTGGACAAAGAGATCTCAGTGTTCGCTATTGAATCGGCTCGCCTTTAAAAAAAAAATTGACTCACATGGTGCAGGATATCCAGTTAAGGGTGGGGGATTCTCAGGTTGAGAGTATTTCTTGTTTTATAATGAAGGGTCTGCCGACACCTCTAGTGCTAGGGTTGCCATGGTTGTCCAAACATAATCCTGTTATTGATTGGCAAGCGAGACAGATCAAGGGCTGGAGTGATTACTGTATGGACAGATTACTGTATGGACAACTGTCTCGTCACATCTCTTGCTGGGATAACCACTAAGATGTTGCCCCAGTTTCTCTCTGATTTCTCTGATGTGTTCCCTGAGGGTGTGGATCAGGAGTTACCCCCTCATAGAGCATATGATTGCCCTGTCAATCTGATTCCCGGAACTAAGTTGCCAAAGTCTCGGTTGTATAACCTGTCTGAACCCGAAAGAGTTGCTATACGAACGTATATTACTGAGAGTTTGGCAAAGGGACACATCAGACCATCTAAGTCACCTATGGCGGCAGGGTTCTTTTTTGCAAAGAAAAAAGATGGGACATTGAGACCGTGTCTAGATTTCTGAGAGTTGACTCGCATCACTATCCGTGATCCTTATCCCCTTCCCCTGATCCCAGATTTGTTCAACCAGATTTTTGGAGCTAAGGTGTTTTCTAAATTAGACCTAAGAGGGGCATATAATCTGGTCAGGATCAAGGAAGGAGATGAATGGAAGACTGCGTTTAATACCCCAGAGGGTCATTTTGAGAACTTGGTCATGCCTTTTGGTTTGACCAATGCCCCGGCAGTATTTTAGCATTTCATCAATGACATTTTTCATCATTTGGTGGGAAGGTTTGTTGTCGTATACCTGGATGACCTATTGATTTATTCGCCCGACATGGAGAGTCATCAGGATCATTTCAGACAAGTCTTGCTGATCCTCCGGGAGAATAAGTTATATGCTAAGATAAAAAAATGTGTGTTTGCTGTTCAAGAGATTCCTTTTCTGGGTTACCTGCTTTCCGCTTGGAATGGGATCTGCCCGAGAATCAGAAAGCGCTTATGAGGTTTTTGGGGTTTATGTCACGGATGGTGTTGCAGAAAACTAGAAGACACAAATAAAGATCCGACTGACTTGATCCCAAACTAAGGAACATAAGGATGAGCCCTATAAAAGCCCTAGAGCTCTCCCTGACTGCTCAGCCCATGCAAAGATCTTTATGATAGATAATTGCATGCCCTTGTACCTAGACTGTGTGACACCTGAAAACCCTATAATAGTGAGGGGACACGACCACCGGCTCCCTACACTTAAAATACGGAGGGAGTCAGGGTCACCTAGGATCAAGCCAACAGGAAAACACAAATAAAGGAACAGACTTATCTGAGGAACCAGCAGTTACAGCATCTAGCAGTGAGCACAATCCAGGAAGTTATATAAACCGCAAAGTGATGCAGTATGGGAGGGGATATAAAGGGATGCAATCAGTGCAACTAGATGACAGCTGAGAGAGGGAAACGAGCAACTGAGTGGCGGCGGGATGACGTGAGCGTATCACGTCTCGTTCTCCCCTCTGTGCTGGCCTCCTCCCTGCAAGCGCTAATGCCTTGACGCTGAACAGCTGATACCGGCGTCCTCCTCCCAAGCTCCGACGCCCTGCTCCGAACAGCTGATGCTGGTGCCCTTCGATGCGCTGAGCTCCGATGCGTTGAGCCGGCCAGCTGATGAGGAGAGCAGAGCTGTGTGCCCGGCTTGATCCTCGTACAGCTTACGTCTCCGCATGAAAAGTTAAGTGGAGGACGTAGATGCCGGCTGTGGTTGTCTTGCTCCCTGGTCTCCTCTAGACTTGCTTGCCCTGCGCTGCTGTATCCGCCTCACCTGTTGGATTTTGATCCTGTCTGCTTGTCCTTGTGGTTGCCCGTCTGGTTCCTTTTTGTGGCCCCTGTCTGCTCGCGCTGCCTCGCTGCTCTGCCTGACGTTGGACTGCTGGACTGCTTGTCCCTCTGGATTTTTGCCTTGCTGGGCTTTTCCTGCCTCCTGTCTGCTGGCGTGTTGGTGTGCCTGTTGCTGGACTCCTTGACCCCCTGCTGTTCGCCTGCTATCGGTCTCTTTGCCACTCGGACGGATACACTATATCTAAACCACGGCTTGGACTTGCTGCCACGGCTACGGCGGATACTGGGACGACAACATCGGTCACGTGAGGATTGAACTTTTGATTTTGTACTTATTGTACTGTTAATATGAGGTGGATATAGCTTTTGCCAAAACTGCTCCCTGCTTGTGGTTAAGGAAAAAAAAGAAAAAAAAAAAAAGAAAGGAGGGAGGAAAAGAAAAAAAAAATAAATAAATAAAAAGAACTAAAGGAAAGAAAGAGAAAAAGAGAGGGGGGAAAGAAAAAAAAAAAAAAAGGAAAAAGAAAGGAAAGGGGAACGAGAAAAGGAAGGGGAAAGAAAAAAAAAAAAAAATAATAATACATACACAATATAAGGTGTTGGAAATGGCCCCAAAACGACGTTCAATTGACTCCTCCACTACTAAGCTGGGGGCTAAGACTCCAGAGAATAAAATCGATAAATTTTTAAAATCGCCCTTCCTAGCTGAAAAAATTCCAGCCAAAATTAAACCTCCAGCCAAGATGAAAAAACTGGCGAATACTCGTCAAACTGCTGATCTCTCTGAGGATGGATCAGAGGATGCTGACCAGGAGGAAGGCGAGGAAGGCTCTTCTACACAAATACCAACGGGATACGACCCATCGGTCTTGGACAAAATCCTTTGCGCTGTGGAAAATAATGGCACTCTGGTGCAGGGAATGTCCACGCAATTGGGGTCAGTGCAGAGCGATATTTCCTTAATAAGAGAAGATCTAGGAAAGATGAGGGAGCGAGTTCTTAGCGTGGAAAAAACTATTGATTCCCTGCAAACAGGCATGGGCATGCTAAAATCCAAAATGACAACCCTGGCATCAGAAAATCAAGCACTACAAAATAAGTTAGAGGACCTAGAAAACAGGTCAAGACGCAATAATGTGCGCATAATCGGTTTTTCGGAAGGAGCTCAGGGCCGACAACTAGAGGAAGAAATTAAAGATGTGGTCATGCACAGCTTTGGGAGTGAGAACTTTTCCCCTATGTTCCAAATAGAAAGAGCACACCGAATACCAGGAGGGAAGCCCATACCAGGGAGACCGCCGCGTGCAATTTTAATCAAACTTCTACTGTCTGCTGATAGAGACATGATTTTGAAAAGAGCAAGAGAATGTGCACCCATCGAATATCAGGGTACTAAACTGCTCTTCTTCCCTGATTTTGCGCGGCAGACCCAGGAGAAAAGAAGAAACTTTATAGAGATAAAGAAACGATTGGCGGCCAAGGAGATCAAATACTCTCTACAGTATCCAGCGAAACTGAGAGTAATCCACAACGGGACTTCACTTTATTTTGAGACACCACAGCAGGCGCTAAACTGGCTGGAGCAAATGGGCATCTGAAATTTTGTATTAGCAGGAATGAAGGGGGGGAGGGGAGGGAGGGGCGCCCAATGATGTTAAACATTTGCTATAGTATCCAGCGATCCAAGAATGATCCATAAGGGAACTGCTTAATCCTTTTTAGATAGAAAGAAAGGAAAAAAAAAAAAAAAAAAGCAGAACAAGCGTCAGAGTAGCTGGAGAAAATGGATACTATTATGGAAGGGAGGGGCCAGGGCAAGGGAGAACGGCCGTGGGTTTAGAGGTTCGCTGACCAGATCGGGCGGATCAATGGAGAGGGGAGCGGGACGGGCGGGTGGGAACCCACCTTGCAGGTTCAGGGAGGGTTGTTTTTTTTTTTTTTTTTTTTTTTTCTTTTGCACAGTGAAGGATGTCTACTCGGATTGTAACCTGGAATATCAGAGGGCTCGGTGAAAGGGTAAAAAGGCAAGCCATTATGGATGCACTTAAACGATATCTTCCAGCAATTATTTGCATGGTAGAAACCCATCTTACCAAAGAAACCGTGTCCCGCTTGACAACGGGATGGCACTTGCAGTCTTATCACTCCACTTTTAGTGGCGCCTCTAGGGGTGTGTCAGTTCTGATCCATAACTCTGTGGACTTTATCCTTATTAAATCCTATATAGATGACCAGGGTAGATTTATTTTCTTGCATGGTAAGTTGTACGGCCATAGCTATATTCTCGCTTTTTTTTATATACCTCCGCCCTTTTCAATGTACCCATTGGTCCAGCTAACACTCTTTTGTGAAGGGAGATCTGAATGCCGGCTAGTTTTGATGGGGGACTTTAATGCAGTAATGGACCCCAAGAAAGACAGATTCACACTAGATGCAGAATGTGGGAGGAATCTATCTGCCTCCCCGCTGCCACAATTCTGCCGGGTAGTTGGACTGGTGGATATATGGGAACATCTTGGCGGAGGCAAGCGAGTATACTCTTGTGTCAGCAGGGGTGGCAGAGCTATGTCTAGAATTGATTTAGCATTTACCAATGAGAATAATCTCTGCAATATCCGCAGGATACGATATGGGGTAAGAACAATCTCGGATCATTCACCGGTATTGATTGAGGTTTGTACTGGGAAGAACAAGGATAACAGGGGGCTAGGATTTAAGCTGAACCCATATTGGTTTTCTATTATGGATAATTTACAGTCCACTAAATCATTGATATCCTTTTTTTGGGAAGTGAATCGCCCCTCTGCTAACATCAACATAGTATGGGATGCCCTGAAAGCATATCTGAGGGGGGTCTTCATAAGCGAGATCGCTGCAACAAAGAGAACATTTAAAAAAAAAGAGGAGGAATTGACCAGGGCTGTAGCAGGCGCAAGCGAGCGTTTTATCGCCCAACCCACTGAGTATAATAGGGAGGAGATGCAGAAGGCCAGCTGCTCCTTGGATAAATACATAACAGAGAAAGCAACTCATAGAGTATTTTTCAAGGGTTTAAAATATTTTTCGGAGTCTGGACGCCCCGGCAGGTTGCTGGCTAGGATAATTTCACAACAAGGCAAGAAAAATCAGTCTATTGTTGCGATCCGTAATACAGCAGGGGAAATTATAACAGATCCAGAAGGAGTCAGGGACACCTTCCTACAATATCTCACCCAGATATATAGCCCCTCTCCTGGCTTGCCGCCTGACCTAGCGACGCGGTTTCTTGAGAGGATCTCACTTCCTGTATTAAATGAAGCCCAAGTGGAATATCTGGAAGAGGAGTTATCCCTTTTGGAACTTCAAGAGGCTTTGGGATCCATCACAGGGAACTCGTCGCCGGGGATGGATGGCCTTCCATATGAGGTTTACCGCAAGCATAGTGACGTGATTCTCCCTCAGCTATTAGAGGTCCTTTCTCAGGCAACACAGGGAGGAAATCTACCATGCACTATGATGGAGGCTCTGATTGTCTTAATTCCCAAAAAGGATAAGGATCCGCTAGAAATGAGCTCCTATAGACCGATCTCGTTATTAAATACAGATGCTAAGCTACTATCTAAAGTTTTAGCTAGGAGGCTTTCACAGGTTATATCAACTATTATTCACCCAGACCAAAATGGCTTCATGCCAAAAAGGGGCACTCACCACAATCTGCACAGGTTATTTATTAACATTCAGTCTCCGGGGTGTGGGGCCCGCTCCATCCTGTCGCTGGATGCCACCAAGGCCTTCGACAGGGTGGAGTGGACTTTTCTCTGGGCGGTAATGAAAAAAATGGGCTTTGGCCCTAGATTTATGGCGATGGTTCAGCTATTATATAGCTCCCCAACTGCTAGGATCAGGATTAATGATACGGTCACAGAGAGCTTTTCCCTAGGAAGAGGCACCCGTCAAGGCTGTCCTCTTTCACCTCTTCTTTTCAATATCTATATTGAACCTTTAGCAGCCAGCATAAGACAGGATTTGCAGGTGGCTGGCTTCGGTTTAATGGGGAAGCACGACCGCGTATCTCTCTACGCAGATGACATTTTGATTTTCCTTCAGCAAACAGAAACTAGTCTCCCTCGTATAATGGATTTGGTTGGCTTTTTCTCTGCTCCGTCTGGCCTAGAGATCAATTGGGAGAAGACTGCTCTCCTTCCTATAGACGAGCTGCGAGGTAACTGGGATGATCAGCTTACTGTCTCTGAATCAATAAAGTACCTGGGGATTTTAGTTTCTGCCAAACCTCTGGAATATTTACAACTTAACTTGATTCCCCTGCTGACAAAGCTGAGGGCTAAATCCAAGATATGGCAAAAAATTCTGCATACGAAAGCTGATAGAATTTCTTTAATCAAAATGGTAGTACTGCCCCAGGTTCTTTATGTCCTGCGCAACTCGCCTGTATGGATCGCAGACAAGTACTTTAGATTAATTGAGCGGATGCTTAACGATCTATTGTGGGGGAGGAAGCGCGTTAGACTGAAGGCGCTCTACTTCTCTATGCCTTATAGTCAGGGAGGCCTTAACCTCCCTTACTTTAGGGGTTACTTCATGGCCTCTCAGCTCTGCCTTTTTAGTGATTGGGAGAATAGCCATTTCTGCAATAAGGTGGTGAAAGACTCAGGCTTTACGGATTTCTTTACTGTATTGGAGTCCGACTATCTATTAAATTCACAGACCGGGTATACACTTTTTTGCAGAATGGCTACAAAGACCTGGCGGGTCATCAGGAGCTGGTGTGGAGTTGAGGCATCGCTTATTTGCACCCCACTGTGGCATAACCTAAAGCTTGTGAATATAAGGGACGTGAATTGTTGCCAGTATTGGAGGACTAAGAAGGTTCAGTATTTACATCAGGTGGTTAGTGGTGGACAAATTCTGTCCTCAAGGGAAATAGGGGAGAGGGCAGATATGGGTGAGGTGGCTTGGTATGCATATTTCCAATTGAGGTTTGCACTCTCCAGCACTTTGAATAGTCACCTTCTTTTTATAGATTCTCCTGAATTTTTACACAATTTTATTATTAAGAAATCTGCTACAAAAATCAAAATGTCATATTGTTATAGACACTTAATGAAACACTTTTTTATGGGTCTTCTTTCTCCAGGACAGAAGTCCTGGTCTTTGCTACTTTCAGAGGTGGGTCCCCCAGATTGGGAAACTATAGGGGAAAACTTAAAATATGTCTCACACAACTTTAATCACACTGTTGTACAATTTAACATTCTGCACAAAATATATGTGACACCTATGTGGTTATATAGAAGAGGATTTAGGACCTCCTCCGATTGCCCACGCTGTGGCGACTCCGGGGCAGACCATTTACATCTGTTCTGGGATTGCCCGATGGTGGGTGGTTATTGGAGATCAGTCCAGACCACTTTGGCCTGCAAACTGAATATGCTTGTTCCTTTGTCCCCCAGGATATGGGTCCTGGGAGACCTATCGGAGGTTAACTATCAGCCCATAAATCGTCAATTATTGATTAAGGTTATGTTCCTGGCCAGGCTTATTGTTGCTAGACTGTGGCTTAGCTCCTCCATCCCAGATTGTGGTAACTGGATGGCTATGGTTGAGAAGGTGAAAAACTACGAGAAGATCTTGTACAAACAAAGAGGAGCCTACTTAAAATGGAGTGGTCTGTGGGGAGAGTGGGTTACGGCTTAATTCATTAATTTTTTTATTTTATTTTTTTTTATTTATTTATTTATTTATTTTTTTATTTTTATTATTTTTTTTTTTCCCTGCAAGGTTGGGAGGGAGGGGGGTGGTTGGGGCGGGTTGGGGATGATTTCAACATTTAAGATATTATAAATGTCATGTCGATATGTATTTTTGTATCATAAATAAAATATGGAGATTAAAAAAAAAGAGAGAGGGAAACGAGATGACAAAACGAAACCAAAACAAAAGAACCTCAAGCAAGAGGTACTGAAGAACGTCTGTCAGAGCTTCTCAGAGATCTGGCGGTGACAGTTTACCAATTACTACAGAAAATTTATCTTGAATTATTATATGCAGACTTCTGCGGAATTAAAACCACCTGTGCCGAATGGGAGGAGTGCTACTACCAGTAATAAAGAAGAAAGATTAAACATGCATATATCAAGGGGACAAAAACAGAACTGGATCGCACATCCACAGTGCTATGCTTAGATCTAAATAAACTCGCTTCTCAGCGCAATATTAAAGTGTACAGCCCCTATGCTGCTAGTCCACCCCTGTACATATGTGTATTTATGTGTTACTGTATGTACAGCACCTGTCAAAAGTTCACAGATTTTTTTATTCCATAGCTTTTCTTGTTTTTTATTTTCTATATTATAGATTTATATTGAAGACATGAAAATGATGGAACACATATGGAATTAACTAGTAAATAAAAATAAACTTTAAAACAATCCAGAAAATGATTTATATTTTAGATTCTTCAAGGTAGCCCCATTTGCTTTGATGACAGCTTTGCACATTCTTGCCATTTTCTCAATCCAGCAGTCTGAAAGGAGTTCTCAGAGGTGCTGATCACTTTTTGGCCAATTATCCTGCACTCTGTGATCCAACTCATCTCAAACCATCTCAACTGGGTTAAGGTTGGGTGATTGTGGAGGTCATGCCATCTGATGCAGTGCTCCATCACTCTCCTTCCTGGTCAAATAGCCATCACATAACCTGGGGAGGTGGGTTGTTTTGGGGTTATTGTCCTGCAAATGATGGTCTCACTAAGTGCAAACCAGATGGGATGGAATGTTGCTGCAGAATTCTGTGGTAGTCAAGCTGGCTGAATAAATCTCCATCAGTGTCACCTGCAAAGCACCCCACACTATCACACTTCCTCCTCCATGTTTCACAATGGGAACCACACATGCAGAAACCATCCGCTCAACTTTTCTGTCTCACAAAGACATGGCGGTTAGAACCAAAAATCTCAAATTACTGATTTCCACTGCTCTAATGTCCATTCCTTGTGTTTCTTGGTCAAGCAATGCTAATCTTCCTGTTTCTCATCAGTGGCTTCTTTGCAATCGACCATAAAGCTCTGATTTCCACAGTCTCCTCTGAACAGTTGATGTTCAGATGTGTCTGGTATTTGATCTCTGTAAAGCATTTATGTAGGCTCTAATTTGAGGTGCTGTTACTTAGCAGTTTCTAAGGCTGGTAACACTAATGAACTTATCCTCTGCAGCAGAGGTAACTCTTGGTCTTCCTTTCCATGGCGTTTAATGGTTTTCATGACTGTTCTTGAGGATAACTTCAAAGGTCTGGAAACATTTCATATTGACTGTCCTTCATGTTTAAATGTAATGATCAACTGTCATTGACTGATCGTTCTAGCCATAATGTGGATTAGAACAGAAGTAGAATAGGGCTAAACAGTGTATGGAACTGTGTACCAATCCTACCTCTGCACAACACAACTGATGGTCTTAAACACATTACAAAGGCAAGAAATCCCACAAATTTTTGAGAAGATATACCTGTTAATTGAAAACTGTTGCAGATAACTACCTCATGAAGTTGACTGAGAGAACGTCAAGAGTGTGGAAAGCTGTCATCAAAGTAATAGGGGGGAACTTGAAATATAAAACATATTCTGATTTGTTCAACACTTTTCTGTTTACTACTTCTATTTGTGTTCCTTCATCGTCTTCGTGTCATCAATAAGAATCTACAAGAAAAAACAAGTAATGAAATGGTATGTTCAAACTTTTGACTTTTACTGTATGTGATAATATGTGTGTGTATTTACAGTTGAAACCAGAAGTTTACAAACACTATATAAAAAGAACACATATGCATGTTTTCTCACTAACTGACTTCAAATCAGAATAAACTTTTACTGTTTTTTGGTCAATTAGGATTACCATAACTATTATTATTTGCCTAATGCCAGAACAATGAGACAGAGAGTGTTTTAAGGCATTTTTATTTATTTCTGCAGTCAAAAGTATACATACATTTTATTGATATTTGGTACCATTGCTCTTAAACTGTATGACTTGGGTCAAATATTTTGGATATCCTTCCACAAGCTTCTCACAATAGTTGGTCGGAATGTGGGCCCATTCCTTCTGACAAAACTGGTGTAACTGAGCCTGTTTGTTGGTCGCCTTGCTCGCACCTGCCTTTTCAGCTTTGCCCATACATTTTCAATAGGATTGAGATCAGGGCTTTGTGATGGCCACTCCAAAACATTGACTTTGTTATCCTTAAGCTACTTTGTAACCAGTTTGGCAGTATGCTTTGGGTCATTGTCCATTTGGAAGACCCATTTTCGCCCAAGCTATAACTTCCTGGCTGATGTCTTGAGATGTTGCTTCAGTATTTCCACATAATCTTCTTTCCTCATGATGCCATTTATTTTGTGAAGTGCACCATTCATCATTGCCGAAAAATAATCCCACAACTTGATGCTACCACCCCTATGTTTCACAGTTGGGATGGTGTTCTTAGGCTTCCAAACTTCTCCCTTTTTTCTCCAAACGTAACGATGGTCATTATGGCCAAAAAGTAAAATTTTTAGTTTCGTCAGACCACAGGACATGTCTCCAAAAATGTAGGTCTTTGTTCCTGTGTGGATTTGCAAACATTAATCTGTCTTTATGTTTCTTTTGGAGTAATGGCTTCTTCCTGGCAGAGTGGCCTTTCAGCCCATGTTGATACAGTACTCGTTTAACTGTGGATATTTACACAATCTTACCAGCTTTCACCATCATCTTCACAAGGTCTTTTGCTTTTGTTCTTGGGTTGATATGCACATGTCGGACCAAAGCACGTTCATCTCTGGGACACAGAACCCGTCTCCTTCCTGAGCGGTATGATGGCTGGACATTTCCATCTTGCTTGTACTTGCGTATAATTGTTTGTACAGATGAACGAGGCACCTTCAGGTATCTTAAAATTGCACCCAAGGTTGACCCTGACTTGTGCAAGTCCACAATTCTCTTCCTGATATCTTGGCTGATATCTTTAGACTTTCCCATGATGCTTACACAAAGAAGCAGTGTGTTTCGGGTGTGCATTTAAATACATCCACAGGTGTGTCTCTAATTAACTCAAATGTTGCCAACAAACACCTAACAGAAGCTGCTGATCGGAAGTCCAGAATTGTTTAAAGGCATAGTAATCTTAGTGTATGTAAACTTTTGACATTGCAGAAAGTAATAAAAATGCCTTAAAGCATCCTCTCTCATTATTCTGGCATTTGGTAAATAATAATAATTATGATAATCCTAATTGACCAAAAACAGGAAAGGTTTATTCTGATTTCATGTCAGATATTGAGAAAAACATGCATATGTGTCTTTTTATATAGTATATGTAAACTTCTGGTTTCAACTGTATATATGTAGTTAAGGCTGACAAGTCAGCCTGTATTTGTGGGAGGGGCGGAGGTGCCTTTAAATACGAAGGCGCGCTATCTCCCGCTGCCCGTGAGCTCTCTGTGCAGAGGGGGATGTTCATTCAGTAGTCTGGTCAGCTCACGTCGGCAGCACACTCGCTGAAGCGCACCTTCTTGTAAGTATGCAGGGGCCGCTGCGCCCTACAACCTACTGCCGCTCCGGAGCGGTTCTGCTGAACGCCCTACACAGGTAACGATACTGCAGCCCCTGTCTCGGCTTCCATCAGGCACTCCCCATCCTCACCTCCATTTACCTCGGCCGCTCCCTCACACACGCTGCACGCCCTGGCTCTGGCGCATGTGGACGATTCCCCCGTCACCTCGCTTCATCTCCCTATTCCCGTGGCCACTTCAAATCTCGCGGTCTCATGGCCTCTTCCTTCTCGCTTCTCTCCCTATCCAGCTACTGGCCTCCGCCGTCCCTCATACACTCTCAAATGTCTGCCCCCCCCCCAAAAAAAAAAAAAAAAATTAAGGAAAAAAAACAACCTAGCCATTTAAATTACACCCGCAAATTACACACTCAGGTCCACTTAGTCCCAGTCCAGGCTGCATGATATCCGTCACAGTTGGAGATCCTGGTGCAGCTGGCCCGTCTCTACCCAAACCCGTCAGGCCAGGACTTTCAGTTCTCATTAACCCTTCATTGTCCACGGCCAGTCATGTCTCCCAGGCTCTCTTATATATCTTAGGGGCCTGTGCCTGTTATTTTCATATTTGCCTGTCACCTTATTCAGGCTTACGTCCATTTAATTTATTTCAGCTGCCACCACGTTGGTCATGTTCACAATCATCAAGTCATTAAAATCAGGGGCCACCATGTAGTTATGCTCAAGTTTCAGTTTCAATTATGCCTGTTGCCTGCTACGTCATTCAGGCTTACGTATTATTTCTTTAATGTCTGTTGCCTGCTACGTCATTCAGGCTCACGTATCAATTCTTTAATGTCTGTTGCCTGTTACATTATTCAGGCTTACATTTAATCCATTGACATCAAGGCCGTTACATTTCTAGCTTACGTTTTTAATTCTTCTATGTCTGTTGCTGGTCACGTTTAACCAGGCTTACGTTTAAATTCATCTCATGTCTGTTGCCTGGTACGTTATTCAGGCTTACGTTTAATTAATGTCTGTTGCCTGGTACGTTATTCAGGCTTCCGTTTTTAAATTATTATTGTATGTTGCCTGGTACGTTATTCAGGCTTACGTTTTTTATTCTTCGATACATGTTGCCCGCCATGTTTATTAAGGCTCACGTTTTTAATTCATTAATGTCTGTTGCCTGGTACGTTATTCAGGCTTACGCTGTTAATTCTTTAATGTATGTTGCCTGTCACGTTTATTCAGGCTTATGTTTAATTCATTCATATCCATTGCCTGGTACATTTTTCAGGCTTACATCTACAAAGGTCAATGCTTTTGGTCACTACATTCAGGTCACACAAATAAATAAAAAATAAAATAAAATTTTATACACATATATTTTATAAATATACTCACCTTACATGATCTCTCGGTCCACCACTCTCATGCTCTTGAGAACTAACCTCATCATCCTGTACAATTCAGGTCCGGGGCCAGTTGTTTTTCATCTTTGTTTGTTCCTGATTCTTTCTTCAGGTACCATCTAGTCATTATCACTTTGGTGCGCACCTTTTTCCACAGTCCACCCCCTTCTCTGTTCAAGTTACGTCATTGCTAGTTTCCGCACAGGTAAGCGCCCACACTCCGTTCTTCACCAGCAGCATCACTTAGTTATTTTTTCACTTTACGGTCTCGGGTCTCTCTCTTTACACCAGGGCCGTCCATCCGTCCGTTAATTCTGTCATTACTATCTCACACTCGCAGCATGTCTCACTTATCAGACGTTGAGGAATCCCTATCAATCCCAGAAATTTCCGCTTCCAGCCATGGCAGCACCATGTCGCTAAGAAGTTGGACTGTACCCAAACTGATTTTAGAACTCAACAAGCGAGGGATTCGATATCCAGCGTCGGCCCGCAAGGCAGAGCTATTCAGACTCTTGGCGTCTGAGCCGACGGCTCCACCGGCGAAACAAGTCACCATGTCAACCATCCAACTGTCATTGGCACAGTTGCATTCTACCATCAACAACATTGCCACCTTTGTGTCAGACATGCAGGCTAGGCTGATTGCTGTAGAGTCCAGGGGACTGACACCTAGTCCCTCTGCCCCTCCTGTTTCAGTGGCCTCTGCTTCCTGTTCTCATTACCCAGGTAGGGTCTCATACACGCCAGAGGTAGCTCCAGCACATTTTGTCCCTGACAACATCAGGAAGGATATCATAGAGGGAAAAGACATTAATCTAGCTTCCAGATACCATTAAAATGGAAGCTAGGCTACCAGAGGAGAAGCTCTCAAAAATCAGAGAAGAGATATCCAAATCAGTAGGTTCCAGATCCAGGTGTGCAAATCTTGTGGTATCATACCGAAGAAGACTGAGGCTATAATTGCTGCCAAAGCTGCTTTAACTAAGTATTAAGTAAAGAGTCTGAATACTTATGTCAAGATTTTAGTTTTTCCTTTTCAATAACATTAAGTTTTCACTTTGTCAATACGGAGTACTGAATGCAATATATATGAGTTTAGAATTTTTGGGAAGAAGAAAACCTGAACTTTTTTTTTATTTTAGCACAAAGCCACGACATAACGGAATGTGAAATAAGAGAATGTGTCTGAATACTTTCCAAATGCACTGTAACTGTAATGCACACAACAAAGATCATTTTTCCACCACTAGTCCTATCTAATTATCACATGGATGTGTCCTGTGTGTTGGCCCACCACATGTATGTCATGTGTCACAGCTTACTGAATGTCAAGGTGTAAATAGTGTTAAATGACTGATCCAATGTTTCACTGTGTGATGAAGTCAGGCGGCACTGCGTGCTGGTCGATGGGTGCTCGGTTTATGTGGACGTAATCCCAGAATCAGAAGAATGAAAGATAACCGGCACTCCAATAATCTTTGCTGATGATAAATTTATTGGTCACTCATATTAGGGTGACGCGCGTTTCGGAGGTGCCTTTTTCACAGGTGCCTTTTTCAAACAAAAAGTGAGCAGCAGTTTTTCTAACAAAAAGTGAGCAGATGTTTCAGTGAGGCCATGAATACATTGGACAGGACTGATACATGGGCTATACGATTCTACTGCATATAGAGGTAAAGTGCCTGATATAAGAAAGGAACGTATGCAGAATTTTAAATACACATACTAGAAACTTGTATAATTTCCAATTATATAAACAAATAAAATAAAAGTACTGGAATAACCCTATAATGTTGTGTTACAATAGTTTGATTCCCAGTCTCTATTGATTCCATCAAGGTATGCCATAATTCAGATTTCTTAACTTTTTTGAACTATTTATACATTTCTATTTTCCTTTGTATCTTTATTTTTATCTCCTTATCTTTTATATTACAAACCGGATTCCAAAAAAGTTGGGACACTATACAAATCGTGAATAAAAACTGAATGCAATGATGTGGAGGTGCCAACTTCTAATATTTTATTCAGAATAGAACATAAATCACGGAACAAAAGTTTAAACTGAGAAAATGTACCATTTTAAGGGAAAAATATGTTGAATCAGAATTTCATGGTGTCAACAAATCCCCAAAAAGTTGGGACAAGGCCATTTTCACCACTGTGTGGCATCTCCCCTTCTTCTTACAACACTCAACAGATGTCTGGGGACCGAGGAGACCAGTTTCTCAAGTTTAGAAATAGGAATGCTCTCCCATTCTTGTCTAATACAGGCCTCTAACTGTTCAATCGTCTTGGGCCTTCTTTGTTACACCTTCCTCTTTATGATGCGCCAAATGTTCTCTATAGGTGAAAGATCTGGACTGCAGACTGGCCATTTCAGTACCTGGATCCTTCTCCTACGCAGCCATGATGTTGTGATTGATGCAGAATGTGGTCTGGCATTATCTTACTGAAAAATGCAGGGTCTTCCCTGAAAGAGATGACGTCTGGATGGGAGCAGATGTTGTTCTAGAACCTGAATATATTTTTCTGCATTGATGGTGCCTTTCCAGACATGCAAGCTGCCCATGCCACACGCACTCATGCAACCCCATACCATCAGAGATGTAGGCTTCTGAACTGAGCGTTGATAACAACTTGGGTTGTCCTTGTCCTCTTTGGTCCGGATGACATGGCGTCCCAGATTTCCAAAAAGAACTTTGAATCGTGACTCGTCTGACCACAGAACAGTCTTCCATTTTGCCACACTCCATTTTAAATGATCCCTGGCCCAGTGAAAACGCCTGAGCTTGTGGATCTTGCTTAGAAATGGCTTCTTCTTTGCACTGTAGAGTTTCAGCTGGCAACGGCGGATGGCACGGTGGATTGTGTTCACTGACAATGGTTTCTGGAAGTATTCCTGAGCCCATTCTGTGATTTCCTTTACAGTAGCATTCCTGTTTGTGGTGCAGTGTCGTTTAAGGGCCCGGAGATCACGGGCATCCAGTATGGTTTTACGGCCTTGACCCTTACACACAGAGATTGTTCCAGATTCTCTGAATCTTCGGATGATGTTATGCACAGTTGATGATGATAGATGCAAAGTCTTTGCAATTGTTCGCTGGGTAACACCTTTCTGATATTGCTCCACTATCTTTCTGCGCAACATTGTGGGAATTGGTGATCCTCTACCCATCTTGGCTTCTGAGAGACACTGACACTCTGAGAAGCTCTTTTTATACCCAATCATGTTGCCAATTGACCTAATTAGTGTTAATTGGTCTTCCAGCTCTTCGTTATGCTAAAATTTACTTTTTCCAGCCTCTTATTGCTACTTGTCCCAACTTTTTGGGGTTTTGTTGACACCGTGAAAATTTGAATCAACGTATTTTTCCTTTAAAATTATACATTTACTCGGATTAAACGTTTGATCTGTCATCTACATTCTATTACAAATAAAATATTGACATTTGCCATCTCCACATCATTGCATTCAGTTTTTATTCACAATTTGTTTAGTGTCCCAACTTTTTTGGAATCCGGTTTGTAATTCATCCTCAGGATAGGTCATCAGATCAATGGAGGTCTGACTCCTTGCACCCACTGATCAGCTGTTTGGGCCCGACACACGTTTGATCAAATATGTGCGCTAAGAGCTTCCATTAACTCATTTATAGTTGGTATTGTACCACTTTTATGTAGAATGACCCCCATTTCTTAGCTCTATTGTTTGTATGTATAATGGTGTGCAGCCATTTTCTTTTTATAATCATGCTTGCTTTATGGATATGCACCTTTGATTTCTGAAGGTTCTAGTCTAAATTTTCTTGTAGTAGTGATCAGCTGTTTGGAGAGACGGAGGTGCTCCGGTGAGCACTGCAGCCTCTTACTAGGCCAGTGACGTCAAGTTAATCCGTAGCATGGCCTAGACGGCTCTTATTAAGTGAATGGTACCGAGCTGCATTACCAAACACAGCTTCTATCCAATGAAAGACACTGTGCTTGGTAAGCTGAGAGGAGGCCACGGTGCTCACTGGAGTGCTGAAGCCTCTTAAAATAGCAGGTCGGAGAGGATGCCAGGAGTCAGACCCCTATTGATCAGAAAACCCATTTAACCATCCACTTTCACCAGTTTTTTTCTTTATGAAAGCAATACCTCATACTGTAGTCCAGGTTCAGGAGGTGGCATCTGGCTATTTTATTTCATGATCCGTTCCTCCGTTGCACCTCTATGGCCTCCGTTTGGTTTTGGCGCCTGATATGCTATTTAATAGCATTGGTACAGGGAGGAGGAGACCTCTGATTTTCTCAGTGGGCGTCTCCTTCTCCCTGGCTGTTACGCGGTCCAGTCACTGTGGACTGCTTCACGGCTAAGGAGAAAGAGAGTTGTTGAGATGTTGAGTTGTTGAGTTAAGATTTGGTAAATCTCGCGTGGACAGACTATGTAAGCGAGCATAGTACTTGCTGTACTCGGAGCTCCAGCAGTCAGCTAAAGGTAGACGTTGCCTGAGGTGTCTGGCAACAGCTTCTTTCCATCTCCCTATTAATACATGGGCACTCAGCTGTGCATCCATATGAGGGGGCTCAGAAGGAATAGCTGTTGGCCAAACGAGCATCTGACCTAAATCTTTCTAGTTGCTTAAGTGGAAACCAGACTAATAAGCACATTTCATTAGGATACAGTCAGTATACAGTAGACACTGGATGGTGACCACATCACAAATAACTTTACTACCATAATTTACTTTTTATATTATTTTACGATGGCCTTCTAAACAGCTATAGGTTGGTTTTGGACTTAGATGCACCCCAGCTATGCCACTGTATGGACCTTCCACTAACCAGCGTGTTGGTCTGAGGTTCCTTGGGAATACAAACAGAATAATTTTCAGTGCCCACCATCAATCTATACAGAACCACTGCACATCGCATTAGAAATTGGTGGTAAGTGATTGGCTCTAAAGTCATGTTAAAGCTGAATAGTTTCCTGTTGGACTTTAGAAAGCCCTAGTGTTTTAGGGGTGCACTGTTGTATCAAAGCCTGAGCCCACCGGAGGATCCTCTGGTACTCCGGTGGGCCAGGCCAACACTGCCTGGGGGGAGATGGATCCACACTCCCAACACTATTGATCAATTAATTGAAAGTGAGGATCACAGCTTGACATTCAATTCTACAAAAAGGAAGCCAAGAAATATAGCTAAAGATCCAGCTGGAAACATCCTGCACTGGACACGATTCAGGGAATCTTGACATACCTCCAACATAACACTCACACACTGATAGTTCAAGGAGTAAAGTGATAATAAAGGACCAAGAACTAGTGAAACAAGGTCTATTAAACAATATGCCATAATGTTCAAGCATATAGGTAAGTTCTAGTCGCGGACTTCGATCTGAATCTCAGGGAAAATTTGATTCGCCGCAAAGCCAAATTTCCTTGTGCTTCGTGGTAACGAATTGATTTTACCTGAAATTGTCAAAAAATTATTTAAAAAAACACTTACCTCATCCATTTGATCGTGAAGAGCCAGCCGCCGCCATCTTAATTGAAGATCCCACACAAAATCTTGTGCGCGTTGGTGTATGACATCACCACGTCGGCAGTACTATCAGGAGGGCAGTTTTAATACTCTGATCCCTCCGGTTAACCCCTTCTCAGTGCCAAGATCAAACCTGATAGCAAAGTACAAGGGGGATGACTGGGTTGCCAACAATATGGAGAGAGCATGAACCCTGACAAGTGTCCACAGGGCTCTCTTTTGTAAATGCGTATTATGACATGCTAGTGTTATACCTGCACATTAAAGGGGTTGTCTTACTTCAGCAAATGGCATTAATCATGTAAAGGAAGTTAATACAAGGCACTTACTAATGTATTGTGGTTGTCCATATTGCCTCCTTTGCTGGCTGAATTAATTTTTCCATCATATTATACATGGCTCATATCCAGGGGTTTCGGCGACCTCTACAGATGGCCGGGACAGGATCTGCTGTGCATGTGTGCCTATGTGCACTCCCATGGTCCTGGCCAACAGAGAGGCCGGCTCTTTTTCATATACTGTACAAGCACAAGATTGCAGGGTTGTTGTAACCATGGAAATGAGCAGTGTATAATGTGATGGAAAAATGAATCCAGCCAGCAAAGGAGGCAATGTGGACAATAGTAATACATTAATAAGGACATTGTATACATTTTTTCTCCAAGAATGACAAATGCTGAAGTAAGACAACTTCTTTAAAGTGGTTGTCCCATCTGAGACAATGGGGGTATATCGCTAGGATATGCCCCCATTGTCTGATAGGTTCAAGTCCCACCTCTGGGACCCGCACCTACACCGATATTGGAGCTGGAAAGATGATGGCTGGAGGACCCGGGGTACGGCCACCACCATACACTTTCCCCATAGTACTGAATGGGAGCACACTGCGCTTTCAAGACCACTGCTCCCATTCATTTCAGCGCTCTGCTATATTCGGATGAATTGATGGCGGCTGTGCTTGCGCAGTGTGCCCTAGACAACTTTCAGTCCAAAGGTGGGACCCACACCTATCAGACAATGGGGGCATATCCTAGCGATATGTCCTCATTGTCTGAGATGGGAAAACCCCTTTAAGTATGCCAGAATACTGTAAGGGAAAAAATATAAATGTAAAATGAAATTTTTTTGACGGAACAGAAAAACTTTTCCCTATATATTGTTATTGCTAATAGACAATCTAGTAAGTAAAATTATCAGTCCAAAGCCCAGGCTGTATCACAGACGATTGCTTAGAATACTAGAGATGAGTAACTTTCCCCAAATTTGTTTCAGATCTGATTCAGTCAGATTGGCTGGCAGATTTGTTTCCGTCCAAATTCCGTCCAAGACACCATTAGTAATATCAGACTGAAATATATGGCTATGGGTAAACGCATGGTACCCAGTGGTAACAAATCCACTACACTGCTAATGCTAGCTATAAAAGGTCTACAAATGCTATCTTCTCTATCTTCTGAATTGTAAAATGGAAGCTGCCATTGTGGGGGATTCACTCAGGACAGATCCCAAGAGTTTTAGATTTGCTGAAATCCAAATGTTTGAGGAAATTTGTAAGTGGATTCATTGATCACTAATGAATACAATTGTAGAAATCTCTTAGCAGCAGAGATGCTTAAAATAATGAGGAATTGAAACATACTAAAACTATGTCTGTAATCTTCAATTCAATTATTTTTCCTAAAAGATTAGTTGATCGCAGGTTCAATCAGCTGCAATCTGCAATGGAACCCAACAGCAAGCATCTTGTTTCCCTGCAGTGCCACCACAGGTTAAATAAAGTATTGCATGGCGCTCACTGTATTTGTAATGGCCGTATGTGTTGGATCCTCCAGAAAGAGAGAAGTGCCCTAAGTAAGCAAATGATGAAGGTTCCAGGGTGCCCTACTATGTGAAAAATGATTTAAATAAAAGCAGAAATATTTGAAAAGTAAAATGAATTATTAAGTAAGATAAGAAGGAAAAAGAGACTTCCGTTTGATCCTTGTAGTGGTAATGTGATACGTTCCAGTAGGAGCAGAGAATGGGCAATGCTTAGAGAAATAGACTTGGCAAGGACTCCTTGCATGCTGCATCCGTATACTTGTGGTTTCTATATGACCCTTATTGTTTCATGTTTTCAGGACCATCATGTGGGAATGACCAGTTTACATGACTTGGCTGCCTTCCTTGTAACCTGTCAAGACTAAACAACTGCTGAAAAAACAATACACACTGTTTATCCCCAAGTAACATAAGAAGGCGGTGATGCAAGCATTGGTTCCTATGAACGTAGTAAACCCAGCCTAACATGGCAGCCTTACTAGTCAGCGAGCAGGTGTAATTACACTTCCTTCCTCTGTGTACTTAACAACTTACATCGGGTAGGTAGATTAGGGATTGCACAACAGAATCCATTGCCCTCTCTTTAAAGAAATTATACAGGATAACACATTGCAATATAGTGAAAATGTGTGCCCCCTTCCTTCTCCGCTCATAATGTATTCTTTGACTGCCTCTATATGTTCTTGTGTTGGCTCATTTGCATTTGTATTGTGCCACTGCCTGGATGGGTGCTAAGGTCAATTGGGACTCAAGAAAAGAGGGGGAAATTTATGCAAAAGTGTTGATTGCATTTGTATGTAATGAAATCATTCAATATTCATCGGAGTATAGAATCTAATCTTCCAGGAAAACTGAAGGACATAAGAGTCACTGGGAAACCGTAATGAGCTTCTGTAGTGATTAAAAAAACACTTGAGTTTTTCGAAAATGGCAGTGGAAATAGTGTCTAATCAGCAGTGAATGTGGGAGGCAGAGATTGGAGTGACATTCTGCTGAGAAGACGCTGAAATGTATGCACGCCGTAAACTTTGACATGCTAGCCTCGATCCGTGTTGCAGAATCATAAACTAGGCAGATACTTTTTCCAAAGCAATTTCACGTCTGTCTCTCTCCGTCCAGCAACGATTCCCAATTATGTTGCTTTTAAAATCTTCATACAGTACTGAGGGCCCCGTGACAGGTTTGTCCTTTTTGAAGACTCTCTTTACTGATAACAAAGTATATTGAGTGACATCTCTTTAATACCACTTTGTATGACACTATAGAATCTAGTTGTAATGCCTAGAACGGGCCCATACAATTCTAGAAATGAGATTTGTTCTAGACACTTCATATTTCCATAAAGTTATGTTACTCTGGCGGGCCGTGTCCGGCTTCATCCTGCTCTCCCAGGTAGACGTTGGCATCGCTCCGCTCTCCCGAAGTATATTAGGACTAGTCCTCAGTGAACTAATCTTCAGCGCTGCTAGAGTAAATCCTTCCCCCTTGTTTTTTGTCTAACTACTGGGTATTTAGCTTGGCTGGTTGCTCCATATCATTGTCTGAACTTTGGGTATTCTAGTGTTTGCAAGTCCTAGTGAAGGTGTACTTTCTCTGTCTGTCAGCCACTGTCTGTTTCTTGTCTCTGATTCTTCACTGCCTACCCTGACTTAGGCCTGTCTCCTTATTATGCTTGTTGCCTGACTCCTCGGTGTCATGCACCGGTGTGTCTAATCCTTGTGGGTCAGCTGCCAACTACACTGAGACTACTCCAAGGAATAGGGGCTTGGTTGGTTCCCTGCAGCCTGAGCTTTGGGTATTCTAGTGTTTGGTAGTCCTAGTGAAGGTGTGCTTTTTCTGTCCGTCAACCTGTGTAAGAACCTTGACTATTTCTCAACTGTGATTCTTCTCTGCCTGCCCAGACTTCGGCCTGTCTCCTGATTATGCATATCGCCTGACTCCTCTGTGCCTTGCACCGGTGTCTCTAATTCTTCTGGGTCAGCTGCCAACTACACCGGGACTACTCCAAAAGGTAGGGGTCTGGTTGGTTCACTGTATCGAAGTCCTGATGCTTGTATAGAGGATAAAGGGTGAATACCAGGGAACCCCTAGAAAAACGCCCTTAGGCTTAGTCCAAAGCCAAACCGGTTAGTTGGCACAGCGGGTCCACACCCATTGTCTGTTACAAGGTAGTTCTGTTGCCCTTATGAATAACACATAGATCCCCATAGACTCAAATAATTAAACGCATTTCACTGAAGCATGTTCACACTGACATCACTACACTACCTGGAACCTGAGGTCCTAGTGCACCCGATCCATTTTCATGAATCTTTTTGGCCAACACTGCAGTAATTGCAGAGATTGCATTCCTGTCCAACTACTTACACCCATGTCAGTAGCACAAAACCAAAGTAGAATAGGCTCTGTCCTCTACAGGATGGACTGACCCTATAGTAAGTGTGCTGTTGTGTGAACATTATTGTAAAGAATGCACCATACTAATTTTAGGTGTATTCCTCAGTCTAGTTCCACCCTTATTATACTGGCCACATAGCCTTGCATTTATCAGTGTTAAACTTCACTTTTCTGCCCAAGTCTCCATCTTATCCAACGTTTTTTGTTACATAATACTTTCCTCTTTTGTGTTAATTGCTTTACACAGTTTCCTATCATCTCCAAAAATCCATATGTTTCTGTGTAATCCCTCTATAACAGTATTCCTCAACTCCAGTCCTCAGGACCCCTCTGCCGTTCATGTTTAAAGATTTCTTTAGTATTGAGCAGGAGATATAATGAGTGTCAACGCATCAGGACTTACCACAGGTATTCATTCTGTGGGATGTTCTTAAATCATGACCGGCAGGTGGGTCCTGAGGACTGGAGTTGAGAAACACAGCTCTACAAGATCATTAAAAATAAATAACTCTATATGCTTAAACACTCCAGGCAAAACCGTTGCACTGTGTTAAGGCCCCCATACACATTAGGGAGCATTCACAAGACCGTGTTTTTCTTCCATGTCCGTTCCGCAATTTTTGCGGACAATGCACGGACCCATTCATTTCTATGGGTCCGCAAAAATTGAGGAATGCCTTTCATTGTCATCCGTGTGCTGTCCGTTCTGTGTGTCCGTTGCTTTTATTTTAGTTTAGTTTGTAAAATATTTTATTGTACAAGTCAAAAAGAATTTCATACTTTGAGGACATCATGTTGCTTTTATTTTAGAACATGTCCTATACTTGGCCGCAAATTGCGGTCTGTGGCCCCATAGAAAGTCATTGGGTCCGCAAAAAACGGATAGGACACGGAAATGCATCCGTATGTCATTCGTTTTTTGTGGACCCATGGACTGAAAACATTCTAGGAAACCCCATTTCAGTCCCATTTAAGTTTTTTGCAGACCGTGAAAAACGGATGACACACGGAAGCACCACGTCCATATTGTACGGACTTACGGAACGGAGACGGAAAGATTACTGAAGACATACGGAACACACGGATCCATGATTTGCTGATCGCAAAACCAACACGGTCGTGTGAGTGCTCCCTTAGAGTAATGCTGGATAAACCCGTTGAAAACAGCTGACAGTCTAATGCGTATGGGGAGCTCCTGACAGATGATGTTAGGGAAGAGGGTTGGGTGAAGTGAATATTTTGGCCTGCTCCTTTTTTTCTTCCAGGAGATGTAATCTCCAGAAGTATCTGGCAGCAGCTTTCTCCTCTTTCCCCATTGACAACACATACACACTAAGCCGCGCCGAATGTGTATGGGGGAGTCAGGAGATATAGCTATTGAACAGGGGCGAATTGGAAACTTAAAACTAACTGGAAAAAAACTAAAGGTGGCCCCATGTTGTAGGTGGGTCCAAATTGACATAAGATGGGACAAAACAAGTAGGCGGGGACAACAGAAGTAGGCAGGGCCTGCAATACCATAGTGCAGTACAGAATACCACTCCAGTAGACCCAAATACCACACGACAGCACAAAATACTGCTTCCCCAACCACAGTATTCAACTGTATCACCGTCATGAGGACTGTAATACAGTTGAGTTCAAGAGGGACTGGTGGCCGTTGAGAATCAGATCATTATGTACATGGCTTGCAGCCATCAAGAGGGCTTGAGTGACCACCTGCTCATTGGCCCACGAGGAAATTTTCCGGTAGGGTCTATGGCCAATCCGCCCCTGCTGTTGAATGGGTATGGCCAGCCTTAGGCTTAGTGTGGGGTCTGATGGGCAAGGCATAACAATTCATGAGCTCCCAGAAATGCAGAGATAGTGTAAGGGTTACACACTGAACCTCCAGACAGCTCCTCTGATGGACTGATATGAAAATAAGCAGGCTGCAGAAGAAGATCGATTGAAGATACAATGCAATAATTTAGAAAAATGTTCCCAGGGAAACTATACTATAGCTTTTAAGTTCCATCCAGCATGTTATGATTCAGGAAGCTGTCCAGGAATTATTTCAGACATAAAACTCTGTATTATGGGTAACTGTGTCATGTGATACCTGGTCTGACCACTAGTCCAGTGCGTGTTCTCCTGTGTAGATGGGAGGTCAGCCTCCCCTGTTGTGTGACTGACTTCCTGTGAACTATAGGATTACATCATCATCTATAACATATATGACCCGGCAATTCTCAGATCCCTGCCCACCTGGCTCCAGTCTCCCTTTTTCCTCTGTAAATTCCCATTAAGATCATCTTTAAAAATGATCAGTTATTAGATAGGAGTGCAATGACCCAGAGGGGAGGAGGATGGGAGTGGTAGTTGTGGCTCTGAGAGTACTAGTAGTACTCACAGTTCACAGTGGCAATCTCTCCCTCTGACGCTACCTAGGGCTGTGCAATGACTGGAGGGTGCACCCTTTCTTCCCTCTGGACACACCCTGGTGTTGGGGCTCCTGCCTTGTGGTAGTTGGGGTGCCATTGATGTTAGGTGTTAGTTTGGGTACAAGGCAGTAGGGAATGTACAATGGCTGGCGAATTGTGGAGTTGGTAGCCAGGTCAGTAGGTAAGTCCATATTTCATAAAGTGCAGAATAGGAGTATTAGTACATTCAGTAATAACAAGGCACAGTTTCAAAGCAAATAACACAGTGCAATCCACCCCCAATAGCAATGTATGGACAGCAGCAATGATGGAGCATGGAGGTTGCAGTACTACTTCTCTCTTTCACACTAAAGTTTCTCAACAGACCCATAGGCATGCAGTTAGGTTCTTGATAAGCTTCTTGTCATGACCATGGTTCTGGCCGTGACTTCTGGAACCGCATCCAGTTGCCTGCGGTCTGGTTTTGTTGTTCAACCACAGTTGAGGGCCGCTAGTATGTTGCCTCACTTGTGGTTGCCACTGGCAACATGTTGTTATTTTCAGTATAGCAGCCTGAGCTGTTGCTAGGCAGCTTGCTGTCAAGGGGATGCGGTTGCACCTGGCAACCTGTCTTTGTAGGTGTGCCTTTTGTCTGTTTGGTGTGCACGGGGTTTATGTATGTGTGCACTTTCCCTGTTTGTTGTGCACGAGGTTTATGTATGGGTGCACTTCCCCTTTAAGTGGCTACCTTACCCTCTCTGGTGTTGCAAGGGTTAACTCCCTTCCCAGTGTGTGTATGTGTGGGTGTGGCTACTGGCTATTTAGCTTCTGCTGAGATCAGAAGTCTGAGGGGTACTCCAGCCTTGTTTAGCTGGAGTCATCCTCCTGGTTCATTTACCATCTGCCAGTGAGGGCCACCCTTGTGGTCATAAGTTTATATGTGATGTTAAGTTGATGTTGTTTTCCTTTCTATGTTTATTGCAGCTATGGATGTCCTGGTTACCTGTGTGATTTCTGGTGTGTGCTGTGTCCTTAGTGTTTGTGTGGACAGCAGTACTGGTGCATGGGTTCCAGTCAGCTAGGCTGTGGCAGGTAGGTTTGGAACTAGTGTAGTTCACCTGCCATATCCATACGTCTGTATATGTTTCCCCTTCCTTGCAGCTTGGCAAGTGAGACTCTTGTTCGTCCGTATCTGGGAGGAACAGGTCGTCTTACCCTGCTCCTAGTCTAGGGCTACCATGAGGGCTAGTAGGGACCCTAGGTTCCGGAGTATGAGCCCTCCTACCATCAGGGTTGGCTCATACAGCTAGGAGTCAGGGTCAGTATTAGGGACGCGATAGGAGGTGACCTGCTCCCTGATTCCTGTCCTGGCCTAGCAGCGACCATCATCTTCTTACATCGCACGGCTGAGGGTTTCCCCCATCCTCAGCCGCGACACTTCTGCAGTTCCCAGGCTGAGGGGTGCAGATTTGAAATATGGTGGCCAAACTGCCTACAAGTGTGGAAGGGTAAGCTAGCAATGTTCTCTCTCCCAGTAGTAAGATGTTTCTGTCATAAATGTGCAAAATACCTTGCTGACTGCGTCCAGTGCACGGCCTTGTAGATTCTGAACCTTCTCATTTTCCTTCTCTCTGGAGCACTTTTAATGAAAAGGTTGTTTCTTTGGCTCTGGAAGTCTACATGTAGATGAAGGTTCTCTGAGCTCGAGCCTTAGGCCTCATGCACACGACCGTATTTTGTTTCCTTGTGCGTTCCATTTTTTTTTTGCTGATAGGATGTGGACCCATTCATTTCAATGGGTCCGCAAAAAATGCGGACAGCGCACCATATCCCGTCCGCATCAGTATGTCCGTTCCGTAGCCCCGCCCAAAAAATAGTGCAAATAGTTTGCGGAAAAGGATAGGCATTATTACCATATCACCAATTGTGTCTCCTGTTGTTGATGTCGCCTCTTGCACTAAGTTTTATGTATGGATTGTGATTTATGAATTGTGTCAATAAATTATATCTATATTTCATGCGGTCTAGTAAGTTTCAATTGGCACATAAGGCAGCACTAAAGCCCACCCATTAGTGCCGGTGACATCACCGGGCTCACTGCTAGGCGGAAGCCTCCGTCTAGCTTTCTCCATGGAAATTCTGGTATGTCACCGGATCTCCAATAAACACCTTTGCCCTGCGCGATTCAGGAAATGCCCAGATGCTCATGTCAGGGGGGCTGATGGAGTGAAGATGGGGATATGTCCGGGTTCAACTCTGAACCCGGACAACCCCTTTAAGGGGGTTGTGTCATCTCGCCATTACTAAGACCCGACCACCAGGAATTGCAGTGCATGGGATCAACGGAAACAGCCTAACACACCCAGCTATGCGGTTTCAGACTTAGTGTCACCTTAGTCTCATTGCATTTTAGTAACAGTGAAATGAGACAACCCCTTTAAACTTTAGCTCCATCATATTAGCTCAGAGATTTCAGTTGTTTCGAGGTAGAGAAACAAAATTCATTGCAGCCCAGTGACACTACCCTTCAGTCATTACATGGTTAAAAGTACATTGCTAAACACTGTGTATAGGAAAAATCTAACCTTCCCCGTATACTGTAATGTTCAGCTTCTTGCTTTCCTGTGTCCATTAATCACACCATTGTGTGTTCGGCCAAATTACGCAAAGTGGAACAATTGTTGACATGTGAAGCCAATGCATAAAATATGTGTATCCATCATCTCCAAGCCAAGATTGTGTTTACAGAAGACTCCAACATCAAGAAAACTATTAGAGACGGAAAGCTACAGAGGACTAATGCATTACTACAATCCTAGGTTATATACAGTAATGTAAATAGCATTATTGGGCAGAAAACAAGCTTGTAATGTTCATATCCTGTGAACTGAAGAATATGATAGCTGTAGTCGTCTCAGCCAGATTCAGGGTCATTACCCTACAAGTATGTCTGAAAAATGCAAGATTATTCTTTACTTGCCATGCACACAATTTTGGTTCCTGTCAGAAGATTTGTACGAATGAACCCGGCTGACCCGTTACATGTGCACTTGGCAGCTGAAGGCATCTGTGTTGGTCCCATGTTCATATGTGCCGGCATTGCTGAGAAAAGTGCTGTTTTAATATATGAAAATGAGCTTCTAGGAGCAACAGAAGCATTGCCCTTACACCTAGAGGCTCTGCTCTCTCTGCAACTGCCACGCCCTCTCCACTTTGATTGACAGGGCCAGGCAGTGGCAGAGAGAACAGAGCCTCTAGATGTAATGACAATGCCCACGTTGCTCCGAGAGGCTCACGGCCGGCGGGTCTTTGCAAGTCACTGTCATTAAAGCCTTTAGATGCCATGATCAACCTTGAAAACCTTAAAAAACACGGAAGCGTGCACTTCTGAGTCATTACCGGCATCCTTGTGCTGCTAATGGGGATGCCGGCAATTGACTTTAATACGTTGGGTCTTTCTGAAGAGATCCAGCGTATTAGAGTTGCAATTCTTATGTTGGCCAGCAGGTGGCAGGCCAACATGAGAAATTAGCAATTCATATATTACCATGCTCTTGTATGGAACATGGTAATATTGAATAAAAAAATAAAAAAAATTGTAAGTGTTGTTAACTCCTACACTGGCTACAAAAACATAAAAAAGTTAAAAAAAATATATAATAAAATAATAATTTATATCACCCCCCTTTCCTTTTATTCTCGCTTCTCTTACCCAAAAAATGTAATAAAATATGATCAAAAAGTCACACACACTCCAATATGGTATCAATACAGATCGTCCCGCAAAAAAACATGCCCCCACACAGCTCAGTAGACATAACTATAAAAAAGTTATGGGGGTCAGAATTTGGTGATGTAAAAAAATAGTTTTTTTTACAGTATTTAGACATATAAAACCTATACATATGTGGTATTGTTGTAATCGTACTAACCCAGAGAATGTCAGTTTTGCCACAGACACAAAACCTGTAAAACGGTGAAGGAATTGCCTTTTTTTTTTTGCAAATTCCCCCCCATTTAGAATTTCTCTTCCGCTTTCAACTACATTATATATATATATATATATATATATATAAAATGGTGGCATTAGAAAGCACAACTTGTCCCACAAAAAACAAGTCCTTATATGGATGTGTGAATGGAAAAATAAAAAGTTATGGCTCCAGGAAGATAGGGAAGAAAAATAAAAAGGGAAAAAGAAAATAAAACCTCCGGTATCCAAAGGGTTAACAAGCTCACTTCCTATTTAGAGAGAGTTGATGAACTTAGTGCCAAGTAATTTTATGGCCAGAGCAGGGCAGAACCAGTGGGACCTAGGGTAATGAATTAAAGGGGCAGACACTGTCACCAAAGGGTCTCTGCACAAGGACCACACAGTTACACTGGAATGGACTCCATTTAATAGGGAATAATGTGCAAACATGGTGCTCATCAGTTTCACATGCCCCAAGTCTTAGGGCTGTTTCACACGAGCGAGTCCCTTGCAGGAATCGCGCTCCGTGTGTGAGTGTGATCCTCCGCTCTGGACTTGCAGGAGCGCACAGCATTATCATGATTTATAATGCTGTGTGTCTCTGCATGGCCTTTTTTTCCACAGAATCATAGTGACATAAAGCTGTCAGTATGATTCTGTAGAAATAAGGTCAAGCAGAGACACACAGCATTATAAATCATGATAATGCCGTGCACTCCTGCAAGTCCAGAGCGGAGGATCACATTCACACACGGAGCGCGATTCCCGCAATGGACTCGCTCGTGTGAAACAGCCCTTAAGAATTTTACCAAATATAAATGTTCCCCAGAGGGGCTAAAAATGACACAATCTGTAGGCCATGGTGCATGTGAAGGGCAAAAACATGATCTTCATGCTGCATAAAGAGTATATACAATTATATTATACTTCACAAAAACCCTTTAAATAAAGAGACGCACTCATCAGAAAGTAGTTTACCTTTTAGTTTTTTGTTAGTGTTGGTTTTTTATTTTAGCATATTGATCTAGGTACAAATCAATATTGTAGTTTTCCCTTTTGGTGACATCTAGTGGCCAAACGGGCTATCCTGTATACTGATCCTGCAGTAAAACCTAATGTTATTTCTTCATGATAACTAGTAGAAAGATGATTTGAAGGGGTTGTCTCATTAGGACAATTTCTTTCCATATGCCCAGTTTGCCACAGTGGAGAATCACAGCAAACGGTGGCTCCCAGTCTGAAGGACTCAGTGTGAACTTGTATTACCAGGTCACGCATTCTGTCAAACCGGTACCATGTAATATTTCTTTTGCAGGAGAAATGTTTAAGTCCCATAGATACCACCAGTAGCAGATTGTGAAGGGATTCAGATGCTGAACCCAAGATAATCAGCCAGTGGCTCCTCAGGGGAAGGGCCGTCCAAATGGAACAACCCCTTTAATGACAGAATGACTGATATTTTGCATATGGATATCACCATAGTACTAGTACTAGATGTGTTCAGTCTGTAGCACAGTGTCTGGTTGGTGTGTGCCTGTCGTAAGAACAGAAATGTTTGCAGTAAAATCAGTTGAAAAAACATGATGTGAGATCGTCAGCTCTTCAGCTCCTGGGGCGTCACAGCTTTATGCAGTTCATAGGATTACAATATATTGCTAATGTTGCTAGATTTCATGATGATATGCAAAATCCACATCAGTATTTTTTCTCCTATGCTTGTCCAGGAATTGGTTAACACCAAGGACCTCTTCTCTGGGGAGTATATCTGTGATTTGGCTACTCTCAGGCCCTGGAATATTTTCATATAAATTTTGTATACAGAAGAGCTGTAAATACCGTAGTTTGATGGGAATGAGTTCAGATTGAATTTGAGGCCAGCAGGACTGGGCGAGGCTTGTGTTTTGGCTGATATCTCTGGGCTTCTAAAGTGTCGATTGTTGTACAATATTTCAATCTCAGTTTTCATGTTCTGGTTTATCTACTGGCAGCCTGGATTCCGTATGACAGAGGCCAATGACTCAGCTAACTGCAAAGTCATGTCTTGGTTGTCCGCTATTATTATTACTAATCAAATTTATTAACTTAAAAGGAATTTTCGTGTAAAAATTTTTGTTTAAACAAGTTCCGCAGCATGGTCCCTGAACCAGAAGATTCAGAATTACCTGCTCCATTTATGGTCTGGCACTGTTTACATCCAGATGGCTATGGGCATGGTCACATGAACCACTCCAGCCAATGACCAGCTTTAGCAGTTAATTTGCCACAAGTAGCACAAAGGTTCTTATCAACCAGACAGTCAGTGAGACACCCAAACTAAAGAAAATAGTCTAAGACAGGGATGCCCAACCTGTGGCCCTCCAGCTGTTGCAAAACTTGAACATGCCCCGATAGCTGTAGGCTGTAGGGCCAGGCATCCTGGGAGTTGTAGTTTTGTAACAGCTGGAGGGCCGTAGGTTGGGCATCCCTGGTCTAAGCCAAAAAACCCTCAAACCTTAGATAGGAACCCATATGAACTAGCAAATAGACCTAATACCAGACATGATCCTAGTAAAAAAAAAACATATGGATTCCTCATCATGTTGTTTTAAAAATAATCCCAGAACAGACTTAGGCCCCATGCACACGGCCGTGTTTCACGGCCGTGTGCGGGCCGTGGAACCGCGGCCTGGATCCCTCCTGAGAGCAGGAGCGCACGGCGTCACTGGTTGCTATGACGCCGTGCGCTCCCTGCTGCCGGCACAGTACAGTAATACACTGGTATAGATCATACCAGTGTATTACTGTATTGCGGCGGCAGCAGGGAGCGCACGGCGTCATAGCAACCAGTGACGCCGTGCGCTCCTGCTCTCAGGAGGGATCCAGGCCGCGGTTCCACGGCCCGCACACGGCCGTGAAACATGGCCGTGTGCATGGGGCCTAAATAAAACTTTTAGAAAGGTACTTTTTTTTTAGAAAGGTACTTCTCTTGACACAGGATGACCAAATATGAAGATGTCTGCTGGACCACCACCACCCTTTCCCTTTCCTTTCTGTCACGTCTACCAGAAGAACCAAAATCTCCAAACTTCCTTGCAATTTGGCAACCATGCCAGAATTCTACGTGTGGCATCGAACCACCAGAGGAGCCTATGGATATACTGCAAGAGCCTACTGTACCCTTCAGACCTCCTAGGGTCTATATTACCAGAAGCACCACAAAAAGGACCACACCAGACACTCGCTGATCCTCCAGGGACTCCCTGGGTTTTGCTGGTGCATTATACAACTTTTAGGCCATCCAGACTTAGTATAGTCCAGCCTATTGTCTTACTCCCAACGAGGAGCATTATAAGGCTTTGCTGGTGCGCCATACCTCCTGTAGATCTCCAGCCTTTGTTTCCCACAGAAAGGAGTGGGGGTGGGTGGAAATAAATGAGAGACTACAGAACCTCAATGCTTCACAGGGCAGTCTCTACCACCTTCATCAAACGTTACCTGAGGTTTATATAGTTTTGCAGGAGTACCCCATCGTACCACTCCCCACTATTCAGGCACAAAAGTAGAGGCAACAGGCCACAAGCGGAGAAGCAAACCACTGAGAAGGCAAAGTTGCAGAAATCACCCAAAAGCAGTAAACCAGGCATAGCCGCAGAATTAGTCTGCCATGCAGGCATTGTTCCTTGTTTCATAGCCCAAAGGCCACGTACTTTTGGCCTGAGGACATAAAACCAAATTGAAGGAGGAGGTGGACGTTCCCTTTTTAAAATTGCTTTGGGGCTTCCTTTCCAATGTCCTTTTTGTATGTATCTGACATTAGACACCATTGTGTCTAGCAGGGGGTAGGAGGAATATCCTGGGTCCTCTAAATTAGGGATTAGCAACCTCCAGAACTCCAGCTGTTGCGAAACTGGGAGTTCTGAAAACAGCCAAGCAAGTGTGCATGCTGGGAGTCGTAGTTTTACCACAGCTGGAGTGCCGAAGGTTGCTGACCCCTGCTCTAAATAATCGGCAATGATATCACACCATCAGACCTTTTAACCTTGGTATGTATTATTATGCAAATGTTCCCAAAGTGGAAATTTGTGAGATTTTGTGGGTGGATTGGAGCAGGGCTTAAAATGTCCTGACAATGGGTATGTTGTGAGGTATGTGCTCTACAAAAGCAATTATATAGCAAAACAATTACATATGAATTAGTAGTGTGAAATGGCTCCCGTGCCACAATTAACATCACTTTAACAAAGTGATTTATAGATTGACCCTGCTGACCTTTTCAGGCTACTTATATGAAACTTCAAAAATTTCTGTGACTGAATCTAAAACGGGAAGAAAATGTGTATAGTGTAGCCTAATTGTTGGCATTAATGGGAGGCACAAAGGTTGCCATTGTGATGGAGGGCAGTATGGTGGAACTCCTTAAGGGTAGATGTATTTTTGCTACTGACAGCTAAAGCTTTTGTTCCACCTCTGATGGGCCTACAAACACCTATGTTTCCATGAAATAGGAAGGGATGACTTTAAACTTTCATTCAGAAGTAGCCTTTGGGTTGTTATGGGCTTCAGGGCCGCCATCAGGGGGGTACAGCCGATACTCCAGTAAGGGGCCCAGACCCTTGGGGGGGCCCGGGCAGTTCCAATGTAAAAAAAAAAATAAAAAATTTTTTTTTTTTTTTTTTTTTTTTTTTTTACCCCCTCTCATTTGTCAGTGACTTGAGTTGAACTTTATTGCATCACTAGAGGGGGGCAATTGATCATTCCTTGCTAGTGATGTCCAGTTCATGAACGAATAAATTCATTTGAATCGATTCAGTTCACTGAACCAGAGGAGTCGATTCCCCTGACTGAGCCGATCCGTGTGAAGCCGCTCAGTCAGTGAGTCACACAGCACACAATAGCAGAGCTGCTGGCAGCAGGGAGGGGAGGGGAGGGACTCGGGAGGAGTGTAATCTGATCCTAGAGTGGAAGCTGCTTCTGCCAGCCCCTCCCCTCCCCGCCCACCAACCAATCAGAGCTGAGGCAAGGCAAGCACTAGCAGCTCTGAGTCTGAGTCACTGACACAAGTGAAGGGAGTCTGAGAAAGAATCGAATGAGTCTCAGGTTAAAAGAATCTAAAGATCCGACTTAGTTAGAGACTCATTCGATTCTTTGAGTTAAAAGAGCCGTGAGTCACTAGAACAGTTTACACTGAGGCTGATGCTTTTGTTGCAGCAGTGATAAGATTAAGGGACAGGAGCAGAGAGATAAGAGAAGGGACAGATGACTGTGAAGACCATGCGATCTGTTGCTCAGAAGCCATGAGATTGTAAGGCTACTTTCACACTAGCGGCAGGACGGATCCGACAGGCTGTTCACCCTGTCAGATCCGTCCTGCCGTTATTTCGCCGGACCACCGCTCCGTCCCCATTGACTATAATGGGGACGGGGGTGGAGCTCCGGCCCAGCACGGCAGTGCATGGCGAAAGGCCGCCGGACTAAAAGTACTGCATGTCCAACTTGTTGTGTGGTCTTTGCTCAGGGGTAAAATGCAAAGCTGTTTTCTGGATTATCCCACAGGGCCATGATCAGTGTTCCCTCTAAGCTGCGCGGGTGCGCGACCGCGCAGCAACTATTGTGCCCCCGCTCATGTCCGCTCAGCACCCGCTCACCCTGCCGCCGGCAAAATGCCTACACTAATGCCCACACTAATGCCCACACTCAAGATGACGTTTTCAATACGACCTGTGACTGAGGCTCAGCGTGGCGCCGCCTACACATATTACCGCTCTACTGCTGCGGCTCCTCCTTTTTCTGACCGGAAGAGGAGAGGAGGACTGGACTGAGCACGCAGCAGCCAGGCGAGGTAACGTCAGCGGCGTCATCTTAGAGGCTAGAGTGGTTTTACTGTCAGGGGGTGGTAATATGCTGTCCGGAGCACACATGCATTGGTAAAAGCTCAGCAAAGACATTATTTGAACTCATGGGTTTTCACAAGGGCATAATAGACTGCGCAGGAATGTATCCATCTGAGGCTCGGGGTCCAGGGGCCCCCTGGGAGTCTGGGACCCCACATACTGCAGCAATATAATACCATGGGATACCCCAGATCACACAGGGTTGTCAGACATTAACCCCTCACACTTCTTAGCTTTTCTTCTTACAGACTCTTGTTATTTGGTTTAGCTGATACACTCGAACATGTCCACAGCTGTGGCTGTGTTACATTTACAGCAGGTTACACTTGTTTCATCCTTTTGGTTCCTGGTGCTGCCCTCCGCTATGATGCCCTCACCTAAAGGACCCTCATCTACAGTGCCATCACCTGTAGCATTCCCATCTACCATGTAATTTAATCTTGCCAAGAACAACAGCGTGATGGAGCTATACATTACCGTGCTAAAATGAATAGCACTATAGATGACTACAGTATACATTATAAGCCCTGTACCATGCTGTGTAATATATATTATAATCCATACACCATAGTGTACAGTATACAGTATAATCCCTGCCCCATGCCGTATGATATACAGTATAGTTCATATACCAGTGGGCTTATGCCTTTTGATCAAAACGTACCCTAATGCCTCTTGTACAGCATGAAGTATGGGGGGGCTGTACACTTTAATATTGCACTGAGAAGCGAGTTTAATTAGCTCTAAGCATAGCATTGTGGATGTGCGATCCAGTTCTGTTTCTCCCCTTGGTATGCACCATGCTGTACAATATGCATTATAATCCATACACCATGCTGTATAATATACGGTATAACACCTACACTGTGGGGTTATTGTGTATATTGTACGGCATAGTGTATGGATTATACTGTATATTGTACAGCATGGTGCATACCAAGGGGAGAAACAGAACTGGATCGCACATCCACAATGCTATGCTTAGAGCTAATTAAACTCGCTTCTCAGTGCAATATTAAAGTGTACAGCCCCCCCATACTTCATGCTGTACAAGAGGCATTAGGGTACGTTTTGATCAAAAGGTATAAGCCCACTGGTATATGAACTATACTGTATATCATACGGCATGGGGCAGGGATTATACTGTATACTGTACACTATGGTGTATGGATTATAATATATATTACACAGCATGGTGTATTAACTATACTATATATTGTACGGCATGGTGCAGGAATTATACTGTATATTACATAGCATGGTGCAGGGGTTACACCGTATTGTACGGGATGGCACAGGGGTTACACTGTATGCTCTTAGATGTGACAATTATCCTAGGTTTTCCTATCGCCCACCTTCGATGGCGCTGTGCCCAGCTCTGAGCTGACCCCGCTCAGCAGCTGCCAAGGCTTAGAGGGAACACTGGCCATGATCCTCCATCATTGTTATTAACCCCTCCCTTGCCAGCCCACCCAGCCCTATTTAGCTTTGTGTTCAGCTTTGAAAAAAATGTTTAGGCCATGAAGGGGTTAATTAAGTGTTGGAGGGGGTGGGGGGTGTTATTGTGCATATTGTGTTTGGGATCCATTTAACAAGTTTGACCAGTTGGGTTTGAGAGTGGTTGAGTGTCATCCACAGATCCCTCATAACAGTGCGTCACCCACAGACCCCCCCATAACAGTGTGTCACCCACAGATCCCCCATAACAGTGTGTCACCCACAGATCCCCCATAACAGTGTGTCATCCACAGATCCCCATAACAGTGTGTCACCCACAGATCCCCCATAACAGTGTGTCATCCACAGATCCCCCATAACAGTGTGTCATCCACAGATCCCCCATAACAGTGTGTCATCCACAGATCCCCCATAACAGTGTGTCATCCACAGATCCCCCATAACAGTGTGTCATCCACAGATCCCCATGACAGTGTCATCCACAGATTCCTCATAACAGTGCGTCATCCAGAGATTCCTCATAACAGTGTGTCATCCACAGATTCCCCCATAAGTGTGTCATCCACAGATTCCCCCATAACAGTGTGTCATCCACAGATCCCCCTAACAATGTCATCCACAGATCCCCATAACAATGTCATCCACAGATCCCCCATAACAGTGTGTCATCCACAGATTCCCCCATAACAGTGTGTCATCCACAGATCCCCCATAACAATGTCATCCACAGATCCCCCATAACAGTGTGTCATCCACAGATTCCCCCATAACAGTGTGTCATCCACAGATCCCCCATAACAGTGTCATCCACAGATTCCCCCATAACAGTGTGTCATCCACAGATCCCCCCATAACAGTGTGTCATCCACAGATCCCCCCATAACAGTGTGTCATCCACAGATTCCCCCATAACAGTGTGTCATTCACAGATCCCCCATAACAGTGTGTCATCCACAGATTCCCCCATAACAGTGTGTCATCCACAGATTCCCCCATAACAGTGTGTCATCCACAGATCCCCATAACTGTGTCATCCACAGATTCCCCCATAACAGTGTGTCATCCACAGATTCCCCCATAACAGTGTCATCCACAGATTCCCCCATAACAGTGTGTCATCCACAGATTCCCCCATAACAGTGTCATCCACAGATTCCCCCATAACAGTGTGTCATCCACAGATCCCCCATAACAGTGTCATCCACAGATTCCCCCATAACAGTGTGTCATCCACAGATCCCCCCATAACAGTGTGTCATCCACAGATCCCCCCATAACAGTGTGTCATCCACAGATTCCCCCATAACAGTGTGTCATTCACAGATCCCCCATAACAGTGTGTCATCCACAGATTCCCCCATAACAGTGTGTCATCCACAGATTCCCCCATAACAGTGTGTCATCCACAGATCCCCATAACTGTGTCATCCACAGATTCCCCCATAACAGTGTGTCATCCACAGATTCCCCCATAACAGTGTCATCCACAGATTCCCCCATAACAGTGTGTCATCCACAGATTCCCCCATAACAGTGTCATCCACAGATTCCCCCATAACAGTGTGTCATCCACATATTCCCCCCATAACAGTACGTCATCCACAGATCCCCCCATAACACTAACAGTAAACCTTGTGCTTTTTTAGTTTTTTTTTTTTTAAATGTGCCAGGGGAAGATTGCTAGGGCAGATAAGAACAGGTAGTGCAGTTAGTGTTAGTGGAGGGTCCTGCTTAAAAGAGTCTACCTTGTCGTAGTAGCAGGCTTCATATTATTTGGTCAAAAATGAATTCCTTACTGAAATCACTGATTATCACTTTTTACTGTCTTTGTAGTTGTAAAAAAATTATGAAATTGGGGGTAGGTCCTTGGGGGTGGAGGGGAGGTGGAGTCAGGATGGATTCTAAAGGGGCGGGGTAGGAGGGGGGGCCCAGGCCTTGAGCTGTGTAAGGGGCCCCAAAATTTCTGATGGCAGCCCTGATGGGCTTCATGGAGGAGGCAGAACCCAGCCTGAGTTACGGTACAACCATCTTAAGATAAAAACATACCAGCTTAGAAACAGCAAAACCAATGTCCACGCAAGGTGTCTCCTCTTGCATAATTCATTGGGGGTCATTACCAAACAAGACAAAACATGGCAAACAGCCTTGTCCATGGGGACAGCGACCACCTTGCAGAAAGTAAAGGACCAATTTGGTGCTATTGTATCCTACTGGTATTTGCCCAATGTTCTGATTCACTGGCAACCAGCTTGGTTACATAGCCCAAGGGTTGAAGGGGCATATGCTGACCCTGTTAAGCCCTAATAGAAGGCTACAGTGACCCTAATGGACCAAAAAGCACAACTTTAGATAGTTCTTTGAGCCAAAGTGTGTGCCATGCTGCAGGGAACTGTTTTATTTTATGATGATCTATCCTTAGGACGGATCATCAATAGATCGATCAGGGTCCAACACCCAGTACCCCTGCCAATCAGCTGAAACAGCAGTGATCAGCACTGCAGCCTCCATGCAGCTTACTAAGCGCTGTCCATTGTATAGTGGCTGTGCTTCGTATTGCAGCTCAGCCCCATTAACTGGAATGGGACTGATCTGCGCCTAGGTCATGTGACCAATGAATGTGACATCACTGGCCAAGGAAGAGGCCGCAGCTGCTTCAAACTGCAGACCACTGCCCATCTGGTATTGGTGACTTGTCCTGAGGATACACCATAGATATAAAAATGTCTGAAAACCCTTGGGAATATATAAAAAAAAATTCACCAGGTTCTCTGAAACTCCCATGAATGGTCATTTCTTTGAAGAATAATTAACACCTTGATGACAGCAAAGGTCCAGTAATAACAAGAGGCAGGTGATATTTTCTTATATACATTTTATTTCTTATATATTATATTGAGTATAAAGAAAAAGCTGTACAAGAATTGAAAAACCAAATTGTTCCAAGATACAGAGCCTGTGGGTTCATACTCTGGGTTAGGGTCTGGTCACGATTCTTGTTTCTTCATCATCATTCCTAATTGTTTTAATCTGAGATTTGCAATACATTCACAGACATATATCTCCAGATAAATCAGGACTGTGATAATTTGTGCCCTTAATTAGTCCGCAGCACCCCGACACATATCAGTCAGTGTATTCAGATTAACCCTCTCCTGAATGGATCATGTACCAGCACACTACTTCCCATCTTTCCAATTCGCCACAAGCCCTACTCCAGCAGCTCTTTTGTCTTTGATGCCAGTTGTTTGTCCATTTCTGCGGATACATCATCTGCCATCTGCTGGATCTACAATGGAAGCGGTATAATAATACATCAGAGGTTATTACAGTCAGAGGTACTACAGTTGACAACACTAACGACTGATAAGAAACAGGTACCTTATGCAACAAGAACTATTACAGCCAATACATAATCTGTATTTTAAAGTGAATGTCCAAAATTCTGTACTGTATAAAAGAACACTACCATCACATATTGTTTTTGATATATTAATATCCTATATGTGATTATTCTATAAAAAAAAATTTTTGATAAAAACTGGTGGATAGATTTTTGGATATCATAGTTTCTCCAGAGTCTTCAACTTTTTAAACTTTAAGCACAGCAGAGAGGCTGTGACCAGCAGTTAGTCCAGGGAGAAGTAAAGGGTGGTGACTAGAGATGAGCGAACTTCTGTTTTAAGTTCGGCGTCTAAAGTTCGGGTTTGGATTAGCGGAGAATCCCGATCTGGAACCGGATATGGATTCCGACTTCCGTTGTGGTCCGTGGTAGCGGAATCAATAATCGGCCATTATTGATTCCGCTACCACGGACCACAACGGAAGTCGGAATCCATATCCGGTTCCAGATCGGGATTCTCCGCTAATCCAAACCCGAACTTTAGACGCCGAACTTAAAACAGAGGTTCGCTCATCTCTAGTGGTGACTCAATTACTGCACCCCACCTCCTTTATGCTATACCAGTGGAGCGGTTTGTCAGGGCTTTATCCTCCGTGTTGCTTCCTCTGGGAGGATACGCTTCCAAGAGAAGCATGTGGGAATACTCACCTCAGAGGACATTTATGGCGATACTCACCTCAGAGGACATTTATGGCGATACTCACCTCAGAGGACATTTATGGCGATACTCACCTCAGAGGACATTTATGGCGATACTCACCTCAGAGGACATTTATGGCGATACTCACCTCAGAGGACGTTTGCGGTGATACGTCTAAGGATATCTGTGGTAATGCATTAGAGGACGTTTGTGGTGATACTCACTCACTTCTGAGGACGTTTGTGGTGATACTCACTCACTTCTGAGGACGTTTGTGGTGATACTCACTCACTTCTGAGGACGTTTGTGGTGATACTTACTCACTTCTGAGGACGTTTGTGGTGATACTCACTCACTTCTGAGGACGTTTGTGGTGATACTCACTCACTTCTGAGGACGTTTGTGGTGATACTCACTCACTTCTGAGGACGTTTGTGGTGATACCACAGAGGACGTTTGTGGTGATACCACAGAGGACGTTTGTGGTGATACTCACCACAGAGGACATTTGTGGTGATACTCACCACAGAGGACATTTGTGGTGATACTCACCACAGAGGACATTTGTGGTGATACTCACCACAGAGGACATTTGTGGTGATACTCACCACAGAGGACATTTGTGGTGATACTCACAACAGAGGACATTTGTGGTGATACTCACCACAGAGGATGTTTAGGGTGATACTCACATCTGAGGACGTTCATGGCGATACCCACACCTGAGGTTGTTTATGGCGATACTTACCTCAGTGGACGTTTGCAGTGATACTTCTGGGGACATCTGTAGTGATGCATCTGAGGATGTTTGTTGCAATACTTACTTCTGAGGACGTTTTTGGCGATACCTACCTCACAGGGTGTTTTGATATTGAGTTTGAGTATTGAGTTTTTAAAAATAGCCCCCGTAATGGAGCTGAAAATCTCTGCAGGAACACATGTAAATGATAAAACGTTTGACAATCACAGAAAAAAAAAATAACGCACCCAGATAGAAATGTCAGATTGCTGCAAAACTCTACATGGAGTTATGTCTCAGGCAGATATGTAAATGATCACAGGTGTGGTCTGCTTAGACTCTGGGTCTTGCCACAAGAGGGTGTAAAAGGGCTTCCCCCACTGCCCTTTAAAAAGGCTCTTAAGGGCTACTTTTTGGTAGTGTACCTCTTGGCAAGAGATCACTGACTGCTAGACATGGCTCTACGATATATTCAAAGACGTTTTGCCTGGTTGAGAGAATTTGAGTGGGGGGCATCACTGGACTGAAAGAAGCAAAATGGTCATGAACTGCCCGTCATCTAGGATACTCTGACCTAATTGTGAGGAGGTGTTGGGAGCAGTGGTTACGTGAGGGCATGCACAAATAGCAAACAGGCCCCAGATGGCCCAGACAGACACCAGCTCCCACAGGTTCGTTGTGCGTTACTCCTTTTTGGTGCATTATTCTTAATTTTTTTGTAAATGAATGTACATTGAATTCAATAATAAAACAGTATTGAATAAATGCTTCAGCTCCCTGTAGTGGTTGCTGCAGGTAGCCAACATGTTATCTTTTACCATTGTCGTTGCTGGGATTTGGAGCGCTGTATCAGAAAATTGGAGATCTGACTAGGGTTGTCATAATTCCAAAATTTTTATTCAATTTTGATACCATAAAAAAGTATTGTGATACTCGATACCATGCGGAAAAAATAAAACACCAAAAAAAGCTGTGTGCATTCCGCATTTTATGGAACGTCCGGCCCATAATTGAACAGTCCTATCCTAATTTTTGGGGGGACAAGGTGACTATAAAAAAAAATGGCAAATCGCGCAGTTTTTATTTTTATTTTTTTTCCTGTTACGGCGTTCACCTCATACTGTAGGAGATTTTTTTAAATATATTAATAGTTTGGACTTTGGACTTTTCGGACATGGCGATATGTAATATGTTTATTTATTGTTTATATATTTTATATGTAAAATTGTGAAAGGGGGTGATTTATACTTAATATTTTATTTTTATTTTATTTTTTTTACTTTTTATTTAATAACTATTTCCCTTCTTAGGGGCTAGAACCTGGAATCTTTTAATCCCTTGCCCTATTCACCCTAATAGATCTCTATTAGGGTGAATAGGACTTCACACTCTCCCTGCTGCCCTGTGTATATGGCAGCCAGGGCTTCAGTAGCGTCCTGGCTGCCATGGTAACTGATCGGAGCCCCAGGATTACACTGCTGGGGCTCCGATCAAAAGCTGCCACTGCACCACTAATAAAAAGGAGGGGAGGGGACCCTGTGGCCACTGCCACCAATGATTTTAATACTGGGGAAGGGGGGGGGTTGAGGGGGCGCATTGCGCCACCAATGATTTTAATACTGGTGGGGAGAAGGGGAGGGCGCACTACACCACCAATGATAATTAATGTTTAATAAAGGAGGCAGGTGCCGGCAGCAGAATCACATAGCCGGCACCCTGCCTCTGACAGGGCACTGCGATCCGTGGCAGTTAACCCCTCAGGTGCGACACCTGAGGGGTTAACTGCCACTGATCGCAGCTCCCCGTCATAGAGGCTGGGTGCCGGCTATGTGACTCTGCTGCCGGCACCCGCCTCCTGTATCTATATTAAACGTTATTTTTAATGGTGGCGCAGTGCGCCCTCCCCTCCTCTGCACCTCTCTCTCCTCATTGGCAGCAGAAGCACCTGGGGGAGGGAGAGAGTGACTCCTCCCCTGTGCTGCTGAGGGAACATGGCGCGCGCTGAGAGCAGTGCACGCCATGTTCTCTGATACTAGGCTGCGCAGCCTAGTATTGGTAAGTGTCAAATCCCGGTATCGTATCGATACCGGTACAAAAGTATAGATTGGGTATCGATATTTCAATACCCGAAACAACCCTAGATCTGACTGCTATAAAGATACATTAACAAATTAACAAGTACTCTATGAAGGACCTAAAAAGACACTAAAAGGTGCACATCCAGAAAATATTGTATTACCTGTTTTTCTATCAATTTTATTGTGTCTTCAGAAACTGTAGTCTTAAATTTCTTAACGTCCTGTACAGCCCCAGATCGAATCTTTCGTAAAGACTCCTTTGCTTTATTTGTCAGCTGTTTGGCCAGTTTTGTCAAATTCTCCCGATGCTCTCGAGTTACCCTTTAGATAAAAAATAGGTATAACAAGAAACCACCACAGGACACATCAGAGGTAAGACATTGTCAGTCATATTCAGAGAACCGATGTTTCAGACAACATGACATTGCTCCACCATGGCGGAATTATCCATTGTGCACATGACATCACTCATTACTCACGGAGGGACTGGTACACGGATTATGGTCCCATCTAGTTCTGGATTCAGGTTCATCTGACTTTGTCTTAAAGCATTCACAACCGCATCAGCACTCTGCATAAAACAAAGCACGGCAATGATGGAAGAACATTCATCCTCTTTACACTGGAAGAAATATCAGCAGCTCAAAAGGTGCAGGATATATTACTACAGGGAGCGCTGAGATAATTAACCTCTTCCTGACGCTGCCGTTTTCTGTTTTTTTTTTCATTTTTATTTTTTACTCTCTGCCTTCCAGAAGCCATGACTTTTTATAATTCCATTCACATAGACGTACAAGGGCTTGTTTTTACATAGCTGATTACGGACTCTGCTGTGTCAGCTCCGGAGCGGGCACCATCTTTGAAATCCATGTCGGGAAGCAATTAAAAAGGCTATGGACACCTTTGTACTGAATTTTTTATTGCTTGTTTACTTCCTGAACGCAAAATTAAAAAGTCTACGGACACCTGAAGTTGAACTTAAAGGGTTATTCTCATCTGAGATAATGGAGCATATCACTAGGATATGCCCCCATTGTCTGATAGGTGCAGGCCCCACCGCTGGGACCTGCACCTATATCGAGAACGGAGCGGGCAAAGTGGTGGCTGGAGGACTTCGGTCAGGCCACCATCAAGCGCTTTCCCCATAGAAGTGAATGGGAGCGCACTGTGGATAACCGTCCTTCACTCCCATTCACGTCTATGGGCCCGAGCCAGCGCTTGGATATTTTTAGTGGCTCCATATAAATGAATGGAGGGAAGCTATGCATGCACAGTGCGCCCTCCACCACTTTCGGGGCTCAATTTAGGAGATAGGTGCGGGTCCCACCGCTGGAACCCGCACCTATCAGACAACGGGGGCATATCCTAGCGATATGCCCCCATTGTCTCAGATGAGACAACCCCTTTAAATTTGGTCTAAGGGCTGCAGACCATGCCATCAGACTTCACTCTGCATGGGATAGAGCAGCCGGCAATGTATGTGAAATCATGCAGGGCTGCAGAAGAAAAACAGAGTACCATTGTTAATAATGGCCTATTGGGAAAATGTTTTTTTTACACCAAAGTACAATGCAATAAAAAAATGCAACCTTTCAATTAGTCTTCACTAAAAATCTCCTATTTTGCACACACTCGGTTGTGCATGAGCAGTCAGCTGAGAGGATTCAAAGAAAACAAAGTGACAGCTTGCAAACAGACTGGTTTTTAACCCTTGACTCTCCGAAACAGCTAAACATTTTTTAATAAAGACCAATTGAAAAAATGATTTTTAGCCCAAAATGAGTAAAATTGCACTCACAAGCAAATGCCCCTGAAGGTGTACATAGCAGATCAAATCCACCTCTTGTTTTTTTTTACAGAGCTAGACTGCTGCTCTTGTACCTGCCCAATAGTAAAGTGGCTCAGGTTGTTCAGACTGGCTGATGGGGAGTCCTGGTGTTCCTCTTCCACTGACTTCAGTGGTCTGTCATGTATGTGTATTCGTTTTTTGTTCACTGTGTGTTCACTTTCCACGTTTGTTTGTCACAAGGATTTCTTGGGTTGTGGCGTCCTTATGGGTACTCCCCTAGAGGTCTAGGGGAAAGTGTGGCCATCCCGGTTACTCACCCCCCTGCAAAACCCCTTGGGTTCTCCCTCCGGGGAGAGGCCAAACCTAGTAGTCGAGGCTCCGTGCCGACACCCTGGGTGGCAGCCTAGGTGAAGGCCGGAGCACAGATTTGGCATACCCTCGGCTTCAGTTGAGGGTTGCTTGGGCGTACTCCAGGCTTTGGCTGGGGGTTTCTTTTTGTCTCGGTCCCTTTCAGGAGCCTTCTGGCCTGGAGGGACTGGGAAAGGTTTTTGGGGCGCCCTTCTCTTACGGCGAGGGCCTGTGATAGACCATAACCTTGTGCAGTTTTTGTGTGGCACGCTGCACGATTTTGTTGCACGGGTGTAGAAAGCACGCTCCTCGGGCTTTTATAAAAAAAAATAAAACATTTTTTATAATTAGTGTAGTAGTTTAAAAAAACGTACATGCCAAGCTGTACAGTACACGGCCAGTGCTGCAGCAACGGGTCCAATGGTAATCCCGACATGTGGGCTCCCCCACCCGTCAGCTGCTGCCAACGGGTGCCCCCGTCTTACTGCTAATAGGGAGAAACCTCTCAATCAGCACCTAGTGGGCACATATCCTGAATACCATCGGACTTCTGGCTGGCCATGTGCTGCACAAGTAAAACTACTACACAAATACACACACATGACAGACCGCTAAAATTGGCGCGTCTGTCACTACACTGTGCTGCCCACAGAGAAGGTTCCCTCTAAGTCTGTCTGGTCCATATGTGATGACTAAACAATCCAATAAAGCGGGGTTAAAACTGTAATCACAAGGTGACTTACCTCTGGAAAACTCGCCATGTTGATGACAAATAGCCGGGGAGACTTCAGGGTGATTTGTCCTAAATGGCTCAAGGGAAATTTGCCATCCTTTGTTTTTACAACAATGTGGTCAAATGCACCTAAAGATAATGATTGGCGTGACTTCATAAAACGTACATAGACTGTATAATAGTCTACTGACTTGTAATCAGCGTGAAGTGTTATCTAATGTCCGCCCCAGCGAGAAAATAATAATACTTCCATAAGTGAAAAATACCACGCTATGGCTGAACTCACACACAGGCTTGGTGGTATTTGGTGCATTTTATTTACTATCATTTTTTCCTGTGTTTTTATAGGAAAGAAAAAAACACCTGCTCCAGATACTGTATTAAAGTCTTTGGGAATTATTATTGCAGTAGCATTTTTGACACTTGACGTGAGTCAATGCCTTTTTTTGTCATTGGAGCATACTCTGATTCTGGAATTTTTTCACTCCTTTTTTTTTTGATTTCTCTCCAAAAACATCTGTGTTTTTTTTTCCTACATGAAAAAAAACCTGCACGTAGCAGTCCGTTTTGCATTTTTTCCACCCTTTTTCTATCACAAGGTATTTTTCCTATACTGCACTAAAGAGGTAGCAACATCAGAGGCAGGTACATACTTTCTGATATGAAGAAAAAAATAAAAAAGCCAGGTGTTCAACACACACTATTTGGTCAAAAACGCTACACAGGTCAGGCCTATTTTTTGGCAAAAAACAATAAATAAATATGCACAGGGGAAGATTTATCAAAACTGGTATAGGAAAGGAAAATTGGCTTAGATGCCCATAGCAACCAGATTCCACCTTGCTTTTTTTTTTAGAGCTCCTTCGGAAAATGAATGGTGCAATCTGATTGGTTAGGCTTCAGGCACACAGGGAGAGGAGCAGTCACCGGGAACATTATGTGTGTCCTACAGATGGTTTATGATGCCTGACAGAGCGCTGGGGACAATCCCTGTGTCCTTTGATGAGGTGGTGGTATATTTCTCAGAAGATGAATGGCGCCATCTAGAGGAGTGGCAGAAAAACCTAGAAATCTGATTGGTTTCCAAGGGCAATTAAGCCAGTTTTACTTTACACTAGTTTTTATAAATCTCTCCGAAAGTGTAGAAGCACCCTACAGGGGTATCTTACTGTTGCGTGGCGAATACACAGTTGCTGATTGGTTTCACCTCCCTATAGCTCCCAGTGATCTACCACCACCAATATCTGCTTGATAAAAACCTTGCATATCAAGTGTTGTGGGTGTGCCATCTTGCCAAATTTTTTCAAACTAACAATGTCCATTAACACAATTTTTTTTCCTGTAGGCTATAGCAGATGAACAATTTCAGGGTTGAAGGTGGCAGCACATACACAGGTTCAGATATAGTTGAAGCAATTCAAATCCAGAAAATATACTGTAAGGTATAACCTCAGCGGGTGCCATTCCCCCAATGGACTAAATCCCCACAAGGAGATGTGCAATAGTGGAATGTTCCTCTAAATGTAATGGATATGGAGTAGTCTGCAGATACTCGCATATCGTACACAGTGTGGATGCAGAAAGGCACTCACCTGGGGATGTTCTGATGGATAGGCTTTTGCTAAAGTCTTCCTTAAGGCTGTCAACCACATTTTTCATATCTTGTTCAATATCTTTCAAGTTAATAATGTCTTCAACTAAAGCAGTATTGATATTCACCCGGGCCGGGCCTTTAGTTTTTCCTAAGGACAACACAATCAAAGAGGGAGACGTTTTCAGGGAGATGTTTCAACCTTAGAAACTATGAAGAGAGACAATACGCCGCCTGAGGTCCTCTCCCTTTTTCCTCACCCTATTTGTAGAGGTTACGTAGCTGGCCCCCGGTCTAACCATCATTCCGATATCACTATCTGCAACGATCGCAATGATTTTTCCCCACGCACACATCTTTGTCTTGTCTATTGTACTGCAAGATAACTGAGTAAAATCTACCTCGCATTAAGGGGTTTGTCCAGGGGGCGTGGTCTGGCTGCCGAGGCGCGCGGATGTAGTGTGCTGCAGCTCCAAAGTTAGCACTATATTCAGCGACCTAAAAAGCGACAATACCCATGGTGAACACACCAAAACCGGACAGAAAAGGCACCGAACCTTCCCTAAGCATGACCGGGAGAAAGAGAAAGGTGCAGAAACACCCGCAACTGACGAAGTTTTACTTTACCCGAGAGGCGGGAAGATTGCAAGATGGCGCCGGAGAGGAGAACGCCGCTGAGAGTGACAAAGAGGAAGACGTCCACTCAGCTAGTCGCCCAGACCCTGTGGAAGAGCTGGCTACATCGAAATTCCCGAGACCTGCACCCGGAATCAAAGATTCATATATCGGGCAGGAGGGAGCCTGCGGCGCAGCAGCGGTAGGCCGATCACATGGGGGAGAAGCGATAACGGAGGCAGCGGAATCTCCGCACTCCACTCCACTGAACGGCTCTCCTGATGCAGGATTCGCCAGCGCAGGTACTCTGGGATCTAATAGGGACTTGCAGGATACGGGGGAGGCAGAATTCTTAGCACTGCCAGTCACCAACATAGCCCTGACAGATACTGCCATGAGAGACATGCTTCTAATACAGAGAGGCTCTCTTTTGCATGATATGCGTTTGATAGTGGCTCCCATGAGAAGAGAGGTGGAGGAACTTGGGGCCAGAACAGACCACCTGGAACGCAAATTTGGGGAGTTTGCAGGCTCCCATAACGACCTTATCGATGCTCACTATGCCTTAGAAGCTGAAGTGGAGGCTCTAAAAAATAAAATGGCGGATCTAGAAGATCGTAGTAGACGTAATAATATAAAGCTAAGAGGCATCCCAGAGAATGTGGTAGCCAAAGACATTCCTTTATACGTCAAAGAGCTGATTAAATGTGTTCTACCTCACTGCAGAGATGAGGACTTAGAGATTGACCGGGCACACAGAGTCCCACGTCCCAGACATCTGGACGAAACCGTGCCAAGGGATGTTCTTGCCAGAGTTCATTTTTACACTGTCAAGGAGCAGCTGATGTCCTCCGCCAGAAAAAATGGTGGTCTACCTGCACCATATCACAAAATATCTTTATATGCTGACCTATCGGCTGCTACGCTTAGGCAAAGGAGGGCCCTGATACCCATCACATCTGCCTTACAAAAAGCTAAAATCCAATATAGGTGGGGGTTCCCAGTGCGCCTTCTAATTCATCACATGGGAGAATTGTTTGCTATTAAAACAGTGGAGGAAGGAAAGAAAGTTCTGCAGAGCTGGGACATTCCTATAGATCCTCAGACGGAGCAGCGCCGGGGGCATCCTGAAAAAATCCGGAAAGATTGGGACACTGTTAGCTGAAGAGACTCACCGGAGGGTGGTTTAACCTTCAGTGCTACTGGCCGGAGTGGTGATTTGCCAAAACAGGCTATTACCAAGGCTTCAGATGGGACTTTGATACCCCAAGTTATTTAGGTTCACGGGAAGCCTGTTGGTTCTCACGGATACACCTACAGGTTATGTTTTTGGTTACATGTTATTTTACCAATGCTGTATGAAGACACGTCCATGATTGATGCTAAACCTATGCCTGTACAATGTTCCACCATCTTCGTGTTATGGTTGCAGGCGCGCTGGCTGGGAGGCGTCTTGCACCTTTTTTACAGTTTAATGTGCGACTTACATACCTTGCGTTTTAAACTGCTTTATTATGGTAATATCCTTTGCAAGTATTAATGCTAATGGTTTGAATAGCCCAATGCGCAGATCGCATTTGTGGAGGGAGGTCAGATCTCTTAATTGTGACATCTTGGGAGTACAAGAAACCCACTTACTAGAGAAGGATGCCCACAGATTACAAAACATACAATTTCCCCATATCTTTCAAGCCCATTCTAACTCCAAAACCAGGGGAGTGCTGATAGCTTCAAAAAACACCTTGGCATTCACATTGTTAGAACATATAAGTGACTCGGCAGGAAGATTTGTAATATTGGTATGCACTTTGAACAACGCCCCCTTCACTCTGGTATCGGTATACGCACCTAACAAGGGCCAAACTAGATTTGTGCAGAAAGTATTAAAAATAGTCAACAAGAAAAAGAAGGGGCAACTACTGATATTTGGAGACTTCAATTTACCTACGGACCCTGAAATAGACTCGACATCCTCCTCCTGTAGATCGGTTCAGTCCTTAAGCGACACTATGTGGAAGGCGGAGTTGTTTGACGTATGGCGTATTAAACATCCTGCAGACAGAGAATTTACGTTCCATTCAGGGGTACATAATGTATATTCTTGCATAGATATGTTCTGGGTGGATAGGACGACGTTATCTAAAGTGACAGAGGCGGAGATAGGACAGATTAAATGGTCTGACCATGCTGTTATAACATTGAAACTATCAGAGGACAACAACTACTCCCCAAAGTATCTTTGGAGGAGCAATCCTATACTATTGTCTTGTCCACAGCATGGTCAGCGCATTGAATCAGACTTGAAAGAATTCTTCCTTCTTAACAAGCTAGATACTACTAACCCTGTGACGCTATGGAACGCCCACAAGGCGTGTATCAGAGGGTCATTCATACAGCAAGGGGCGGTGAGGAAAAGGAAACTAGAGGAGACCATGACACAAATGCTCACAAAATTAAAACTATTGGAGGATAGAAACAAAAATAACCCCTCACCCCCCAATGCAGAGGCATTAAAACAAATCAGGCAAGATCTAAGAAACCATATGTTGGTTTCTTATGAGCAGGGTCTTAGGAAAACTAAAGCACGATATTATTCCCAAGGGAATAAGGCGGGGAAACTTCTGGCGGCTAGCCTAAAGGCAAAAAGAACAAAAAGTAGGATACATTACCTCCTGCATCCCAAAACGCAAACCAAATTGTACTCCCCACAGGATATAGCAGAAGGCTTCCAGACATATTACTATGACTTATATAATCTAAGGAACTCCATACCTGCTTCTCCAATTTTGACAGACATGGTGAGTAGCTATCTTAGATCCCTAAATCTACCTACTCTAACTAACACTCAACTCCAAGTCCTTAATACCCCAATAACAGAGGAGGAGATTGAGAAAGTAATAAAGTCCTTGCCCCAGGATAAGGCTCCCGGCCCGGATGGTTTTGCAAGCCATTATTACAAAAAGTTCTCGCATATTCTGAGCCCCTTCCTGAGAGATTTTTGTCAATCTGCCTTATCCTCTGGAAATTTCCCTAACGAAAATTTACAAGCTATTATTATTACTTTACCTAAACCAGGTAAAACTGCGAACAGACCGCAGAATTTCAGGCCCATATCTTTATTAAATCAGGACATAAAAATTTATGCCAAACTCCTGGCTCTTAGGATAGCTACAATACTCCCTTCCATAATCCATAATGACCAGACAGGTTTTGTCCCGACTCGCCAGTCTTATTTCAACACTAGAAGAATGCTGGGCATATTCCATCAAGTCAAACAACAGAAAAGCCCCTTATTGGTGTTGGCCTTGGATGCCGAGAAGGCATTTGACCGAATTAGATGGTCGTTTGCCTTCTCGTGCTTTCGGCTATGGGATTCAATGGCCCTATCATATCCGCAATTGAGGCCTTATATAGCAACCCCACGGCTAATGTTTATGTCAATGGAGCCCTGTCAGAGACATTCGGGTTGACCAACGGCACCAGACAAGGTTGCCCGTTGTCCCCTTTGATCTTCATTATAGCAATGGAACCACTAGCTCAAGCTATCAGATTAGACCCCTTAATTTCAGGGGTTAAGATTGGAGGGCAAGAGCATGTAATCTCGCTTTATGCTGATGATGTATTATTGTCACTATCTAGCCCAGAAATATCCTTAGCAGCGGTTATGAACCAAATAGAATTATATGGCAGTCTCTCATATTACCACCTTAATTCCTCCAAAACACAAGCATTGCCGATACATGTCCCGGACACTCTGATTCAGTCCTTCAAGGAAAAGTGGGACTTCGACTGGTGCACTGATAGCATCAAATACCTAGGTACTAACATATCTTCATCACTGTCAAAATTATATAGCCTTAATTATGAATCCCTGTTGGCAGAGGTGGGTAAAGATATGGAAGAGTTCCATAAACATGAAACTTCATGGTTGGGAAGGATTGCAGCCTTTAAAATGTTCATTCTCCCTCGCTTCTTATATTTATACCGCACGGTCCCAATTTTGCTGCCAAAAAGGTTCTTCAGAAAGGTGCAACAAATACTTTCCAAATATATCTGGCGAAATAAGAGGCCGAGGATAGCAAGTAATATCATTCAGAGACCCCGAGCAATGGGAGGTCTGGCGGTCCCAGACATGAAACTGTATTATCTCGCCACGTTAGTATCTATGCTTAGGAGTTGGCACAAAAGGAAAGGTCGAGATCCCCTGGGTCCAAGTGGAGCAAGCGCAGGCAGCACCTTTTACCTTGCCAGATTTAGTGTATTTACCTTTCTGGGATATCCAGACCCCTAAAAACTTAAATCCAGTAATACTGGCTTCTGTTATGGCATGGAAACAATTCCATAACATCAATAAAGAAGGGTACAAGCCAAAATTAACCTCAATACCATTCTCTTTTATCAGAGCATTACTCCCGCATGCAGATCTTTCTAAATGGAATATAGAGATTAAAAGCAATATAGAATGGTTATTTGAGAATGGGACGATGAAATCTTTCCAAGCCCTGCAGAAACAATTGCTGATACCCAAGTCAGATTTTTTTTTAAATACTTACAAATTCGGCACTTGTTACAATCACTAACCCCATCGAATCTGAGATGCACTCAGGTGGGTATGTTATACCTTTCTGGGGATTCCAAAAGGAATTAAAACACTGTATGAATCATTACTCCAGCCAACACAATTTAAGAAGTCTCACCCTATGCGTAAATGGGAGAGTTCACTGAATATCAATATCGCTGAAAAAGAATTGCAGGGAACAACAAAATTGATCCACTCCCACTTACACTGCTCTAGCCATGTGGAATTGGCTTTAAAAACTATCTTACACTGGTACTATACCCCTGAAAGGCTGCGACATATGTATGTGGGGGTGTCAGGTGAATGTTGGAGGGGATGTGGAGGGGGGGGTACACTTCTTCACACCCTTTGGAAGTGCCCATTGATATCCAAGTACTGGAAAGAATGTGAGGAGTTGTTGAACCTATTGCTCCAAGAGAAGCTTAAGTGGACACCACAACTTGCCCTACTTTTGATTGGAGTGACAAATCTCCCTGTGGAAAACAGGAAATTGGTATGCGTTATCTGTGTTCTGGCTAAATCAATGATACTGCAGAGGTGGAAATCCCAGGATGTTCCAAGACTGAAAGATCTGGTATCAGCTATTAATACCACCTTTGCTTATGAGAGAATCATAGCTTTAGGGAATGGATCCTTCCAAAAATTTCTGAAACAGTGGCAGATATGGATAACCTCTAGTCATTGTATTATGGGGTAGAAAGTAGGCAGAATATACTTGACCAGTTTTGCCCCTTAACAATTGGTAGTTGTATAGGTGCGCATTGGATTACCAATAACTTTATTTTATCAGTAAAGAAATATTACCATTAGATGAACAAGCGAGAATAGTTTTACAAGTGTTAAATGGAGGAGGTGGATACTTAGTTGACATGTTGTGAATACAAATGTATAAGGCTTTATTCGGGAAATATCAGTTCTTAACTGGTGATAAACAGGCACCAAACGTGGATGATGTCTAAAGTACTCAATGCTTTAATGTGTGATAACTGTTATGTTATATACGGTTAGTTGTTATTAATAACTCGACTGACAAAGATAAGATTGTAATGCGCCTTTTATTGTGATATGTATTACTTTAAAAATGCCAATAAAAACGAATGAAACAAAGGGGTTTGTCCAAGATTTTGATACTGATGGCCTATCCTTGGAGGGGTGTGGGTCCAACTCCCAGCACTCCTGCCGAGGCTTATCAAGCACAGCGCCGTCCATTGTATAGTGTCTGTGTTTGGTATTGCAGCTCAGCTCCACTCATTTAGATGTGACTGATGAACATGACACCACTGGCCTAGGAAGGGGCCTCAGCACTAAACGGAGTGCCACGGCCTCTTCAAACAGCTGGTCAGCAGGGGTGCTGGGAGACGGACCCCCACTGTTCAAATATTAATGACCTATCCTGAGGGTAGGCTACCAATATCAAAATCTTTTATCAAAAATCTTTGACAGCCCCTTTAATCCCTTCCTGACTAGCGCCATACATTAAAAATGGGACCCACTCGCGAGGGGAGAGGGCGCCATAGCCAAAGGATGCCTGCTGTTTTGAACAGCAGACACCTGGGACTAATGTCCACGATTGGCGGTAATGTCGATCACAGACTTTTAACTCTTCAGATGCCTTGTCAAAAATGACCACCGGATCTGAAGGAGCAAAAATCCAGAAGTAAGCACTTCTAGGTATGCTCCGGCTCTGCCTGGCAAGGCTCGGGGGAACCGGATGCAGTGTGCCAGGCCCCATCAGAGCGCTCATCTCACCTGTATGATATGCACTTCTCCAGTCTCTAGGCCTTTAGCATCAGGCCCCGGCGCTGCCACACTAAAACTTGTCACACATAAAGAAAGTGGGGGAAGCCTAACCTACATTCGTCAAGCTCTGCCCAACTGCTTAATTTGTGACTAGTATTAGTGTGGCAGCGACAGGGCCTGATACTTGAGACCTACAGACTGGAGAAGTGCAGATCATGCTGGTGAAATTAGTGCTCTGACAGGGCCCGGCATTAAGTACAGTGAAAATGCTGGACCCCGTTACATGAAGACTGTGAGCAGTCAGGGAAACTACAAGGGGCTGTGGGAGGCACTACTGGGGACACTACTAGGGGCTGTGGGAAGCACTAATGGGGGAAGTGGGTGACACTACTGTGAACAGTGGGGGACACTACTAAGGGCTGTGGGGGGCACTTCTGGGGCAGGGGGGCACTGCTGGGGCCATTACTGGAGGCAGTTTGGGACACTACTAGGGACTGTGGGGGGCACTAGTGGGGGCTGAGGGGGGCACTACTGAGGACATTATTGGGGGCATTGGTGAACACTACTAGAGGCTGTGGTGGACACCACTGGGGGGCAGTAAGAGACATTACTGGGGGCATTACTAGGCAATTAGGGACCAGGTGTGTGACAATTGCGGACACAGAGGGTGCGACTGGGCACGGCGTGGGGGGGAGAGGCCCAAATCCAAAGTTTACCATGGGGCGCATAGCACTCTAGTTACGCCACTGGGTGTAAAAATGCAAAAAGTCACAAAATTTTGTGCTAGTGAGTGCAAAAAAGTTGCAAAAGCCCTATTTTTGAGGCTTTTTGATGCCAGAATTCTGGAGTAAAGCTATGATAAATCAGGGCCATAGTGTATTTCTCATACGCGCCAATGCTAATGCATCAGAGTGTGTGAGAAGAAATCTGATGATTGCTCGTTATAGTTCCCTATGGGAAATTGGGAACTATAAAAAAGTGTTGAAAAAAATTGATGTTTAAAAAATATATATATATATATATATATATATATATATATAAAATTCTAATCACCTTCTTTCCCCAAAATGTCAATAAAAATAAGTAAACAATTAAAAAAAATAAAAACACATCATCGGCATCACAAATGGTGAAACAGAAAAAAAAGTGATCAAAAAGCCATACACACCCCAAAATGATATCAATGAAAAGTACACCCACATCCCACAAAAAATTACCACTCACACAGCTCCGTACACATAATTACAAAAAAAAGTTATAGGGGTCAGAATATGGAGATGAAAAGAAAAAAAAAATTCAAGGTTTTTATTTTTTTCTGTAGCAAAACACAATAAAAACTATACACATGTGGTATTGCTGTAGGAAATACTGTAAAAACAAACCCTAAAAAACTGATGAGGAATTGTGTTTTACTTTTCCAATTTCACTGCATTTGGAATTTTTTTTTCTAGGTTCCCACTACATTGTATGCAATATTAAATGGTGGAATTAGAAGGTGCTACTTGTCCCGCAAAAAACAGCTATGCAAACGGAAAAATAAATAAGTTATAGCCTCAAAAAGGCAAGGAGTGAAAAAACTAAAAACCCTCTGGGGTTGAAAGGGTTAAATCAGTAACAACCAAAGATGATGGGAAAACATGGTCATGGGCCAGTCAGATAGGCTGGTTGCACTGTGAATCCAGACAGACTCATACACTTTTAGATTCCAGTATTTGTAACACGAAAAACAGTTTTATTATAATAAAAAAAAAAAACTGGAAACTTTGAAAGACCTATTAATGCAAGTGCAAACAGAGCCTTATATAAACATGACAACAAATTAAAGACTTTGGGGGTCATTCACCATCAGAAATATGCCTACATTAGGAGTATTTCTGGTGCAGGTTGCAGCGCAAAGGTTATCTTTGCCGCAATCTGCTACTTTTCCTTGCTCACACCAGGTCTAAAAAAGTGGGCGTGGCATGGGCGGGGAAGGGCCGACATTAGAAAATGGTCTAAATTTAAGCCAACTACGAAGCAGTCTTACATTTAGACTGGCGTTAGATACGGAGAAGTTAGCTAGAGGCCGGCGTCTCTACATAACTTCAGCGGATCCCCCACCAGCTAAAGGGCTTATTAACCACTTCAGCTCCCCTAGCTTATACACCCTTAATGACCAGACCACTTTTTACAATTCTGCACTACACTACTTTCAACGTTTATTGCTCGGTCATACAACTTACCACCCAAATGAATTTTACCTCCTTTTCTTCTCACTAATAGAGCTTTCATTTGGTGGTATTTCATTGCTGCTGACATTTTAACTTTTTTTGTTATTCGAAATTTACCGAAATTTTTGCCAAAAAATGACATTTTTCACTTTCAGTTGTAATTTTTTTTTTTTAAACTACATTTCTATATAAATTTTTCTCTAAATGTATTGTTCTACATGTCTTTGATAAAAAAAATGTTTGGGTAAAAGTTATAGCGTTTACAAACTATGGTACAAAAATGTGAATTTCCGCATTTTGAAGCAGCTCTGACTTTCTGAGCACCTGCCATGTTTCCTGAGGTTCTACAATGCCCAGACAGTAGAAAACCCCACAAATGACCCTATTTCGGAAAGTAGACACACTTACCCTAAGTTCACACCCGAGCGTTTTACAGCGCGTTCAAACGCGCTGTAAAACGCTCAACACGTGAAAACCAATGCTTCCCTATGGGAATGGTTCTCACCTGGGCGTTTTACAGCGCGTACGATCGCGCTGTAAAACGCCCGACGCATAATCAAGTTCTTGAGCTTCTTTGGGGCGTTTTGACGCGCGTTTGTGGCCATAGGACACTGTTTGACGCGCGTTTACTATTGCAAAAAACGCACATAAAACGCGCGACAAAAACGCACGTAAAACGCGCGTTTGAGAAACGCTCAGGTGTGAAAGCAGGGTAACCCTAGGTGTGAACCCAGGGTAAGGTATTCGCTGATGGGCATAGTGAGTTCATAGAACTTTTTATTTTTTGTCACAAGTTAGTGGAAAATGATGATTATTTTTTTTTTTTCTTACAAAGTCTCATTTTCCGCCGACTTGTGACAAAAAATGAAAACTTCTATGAACTCACTATGCCCATCACGAAATACCTTGGGGTGTCTTCTTTCCAAAATGGGGTCACTTATGGGGTAGTTATACTGCCCTGGCATTTTAGGGGCCCTAATGCGTGAGAAGTAGTTTGAAATCCAAATGTGTTAAAAATGCCCTGTGAAATCCTAAAGGTGCTCTTTAGAATTTGGGCCCTTTTGCCCACCTAGGCTGCAAAAAAGTTTCACACATGTGGTATCGCCGTACTCAGAAGAAGTAGGGCAATGTGTTTTGGGGTGTCTTTTTACATATACCCATGCTGGGTGAGAGAAATATCTCTCTAAAAGACAACTTTTCCCATTTTTTTATACAAAGTTGTCATTATAGAGAGATATTTCTCTCACCCAGCATGGGTATATGTAAAAAGACACCCCATAACACATTGCCCAACTTCTCCTGAGTACGGCGATACCACGTGTGACACTTTTTTGCAGCCTAGGTGCGCAAAGGGGCCCAAATTCCTTTTAGGAGGGCATTTTATGACATTTGGATTCCGGACTTCTTCTCACACTTTAGGGCCCCTAAAATGCCAGGGCAGTATAAATACCCTACAAGTGACCCCATTTTGGAAAGAAGACACCCCAAGGTATTCCGTGAGGCGCATGGCGAGTTCATAGAAGTTTTTTTTTTTTGGCACAAGTTAGCGGAAATTGATTTTTTTTTGTTTTTTCTCACAAAGTCTCCCTTCTTGTGACATAAAGTTCAATCTTTCCTGGACTCAATATGCCCCTCAGCGAATACCTTGGGGTGTCTTCTTTCCGAAATGGGGTCACTTGTGGGGTATTTATACTGCCCTGGCATTTTAGGGGCCCTAAAGCGTGAGAAGAAGTCTGGAATATAAATGTCTAAAAAACTTTACGCATTTGGATTCCGTGAGGGGTATGGTTCATGTGAGATTTTATTTTTGGTCACAAGTTCGTGGAAAATGAGACTTTGTAAGAAAAAACTATAAAAAAAAAATAAAAAATTTCCGCTAACTTGTGCCAAAAAAATAAATAAATCTTCTATGAACTCGCCATGCCCCTCAAAAGTGATTTTACGGTGTTTTTGCAGTGATCAGAAAAAAAAATATTTCTCTCACTGCGGTGGGGCGGACTGAACGCAAGTGTGCGCACAAGATCAGGCCTGATCGGGCGAACACTGCGTTTTTTTGTAGAGCCTATAGAACATGTCCTATTCTTGTCCGCAATCGCGGACAAGAAAAGGCATTTTCTATATAGTTCTGGCAATGTGCGGATCCGCAAAATGCGGAAAGCACATTGCCGGTGTCTGTGTTTTTCGGATCCGCGGTGTCCGTGTTTTGCGGATCCGTGGATCCGCAAAACACATACGGACCTCTGAATGGAGCCTTACAGGGGGGTGATCAGGGAGTCTATATGGGGTGATCAGGGGGTTAATAAGGGGTTAATAAGTGACAGGGGGGGGTAGCGTAGTGGTGTTTGGTGCTACTTTACAGAGCTGCCTGTGTCCTCTGGTGGTCGATCCAAGCAAAAGGGACCACCAGAGGACCAGGTAGCAGGTATATTAGACGCTGTTATCAAAACAGCGTCTAATATACCTTTTAGGGGTTAAAAAAAAAATTTGCATCTACAGCCTGCCAGCGAACGATCACCGCTGGCAGGCTGTAGATCAACTCGTTTACCTGCAGTTCCTGTGAACGCACGCGTTCACAGGAAATCTCGCGGCTCGCGAGATGACGCCCCGGCGCGTCCAGGAGGAATAACAGGGCCGCCGCAAAGACGCAATCCTGCGTACGGCGGTCCTGAGCTGGTTAAGACCGTGTCTAAAACGCTGGTCTTAATAAATGACCCCCTTTGTTTTGAGTCCAGAAATAAAAAGTTAGCTGTTCCTATGAATGAGACTATACTGACGGGCATGGAGGCTCTATTCGTGTACATGTAAATAAAAGTCACTATCCCTCAGATCAGATGACCAGTAGATGGCCAGGATAATGGCAACCCATTGCTGCATAGGAACTCAGGGTGAACCAGACAGGTGATATCTGCTGCCCTAGAGCCAACATATACCCATAAATTATAATAAATATAGGGGGAGATTTATCAAACTGGTGTAAAGTAGAACTGACTTAGTTGCCCATAGCAACCAATCAGATCCCACCTTTCATTACTAACAGCTCTTTTGGAAAATAAAAGGTAGAATCTGATTGGTTGCTATGGGCAACTAAGCTAGTTCTACTTTACACCATAAATTTTTATTGCAGCACATGATTAAAAATGAAAATTACATGATGCAAGGATAGGTGACAGGAAAAACGCCGTCTCTGACCCACACAATACCTGTGGGAATTTACTCAAAAAATACACATAATAACTGGGCCATAAAACACTAAACAAGCAAAGTGCACTTTGTAAATTAATCCAAAACATTACCTAAGTTCATACAGCCAGTCAGTGATCAAAAGCATATAACACAAGTAACATGACTCACCCATTTCCATGTGTGGCCAGAGATGGCGCCACCCCAAAGTCTCGGCATGCTTTCATCCGGGGGTCTATTTACAACAAGTGCACTTTGCTTGTTTAGTAATTTATGGCCCAGAGTTATTATGGGAATTTTTTTTTGTAAATTCCCAGCAGGCATTGTGTGGGTGAGAGACGGCGTTTTTCCTGTCACCTATCCTTGAGTCATGTAATTTAAATTTTTAAACATGTGCTGCAATAATGACTGGCACACAGGTACATCAGGTGTCCGGGAAGGTTTTAGACCGGTCTCAGCTCTCTAGGACGTACCGTTCCTGAGATATTCCCCAAAAATGCAAATATGGCACCATCACATGACCTGCATTAGCCAATAGAAGCCCACAGGTTTTTCACTCATATCCCAACTGCCCTACCAAAGGTCACATGATTTTTATCAGCCAATAAAAGCTTGCAGGTCCTTCAGTCTCGACATACACACAGTTTTACACCAGGTTTCCATAACAACCAGCCATTTTTCTTCACTGCTATAGGTCACCTTTAACTGGGCAGGGCGCTGTGGATGACACGGTTAAGGGAGCGGGCTGCTGTGGAGGTCACAGTTAACCACCTCCGGACCGCCTAACGCAGATCTGCGGTCCGGAGGTGGCACCCCTGCGCTCAGCGACGCATATACGCGTCATCTCGCGAGACGCGAGATTTCCTGTGAACGCGCGCACACAGGCGCGTGCGCTCACAGGAACGGAAGGTAAGCGAGTGGATCTCCAGCCTGCCAGCGGCGATCGCTCGCTGGCAGGCTGGAGATGTGATTTTTTTAACCCCTAACAGGTATATTAGACGCTGTTTTGATAACAGCGTCTAATATACCTGCTACCTGGTCCTCTGGTGGTCCCTTTTGTTTGGATCGACCACCAGAGGACACAGGTAGCTGTGCAAAGTAGCACCAAACACCACTACACTACACCCCCCCCCCTGTCACTTATTAACCCCTTATGAACCCTTTGATCACTTCATATACACTCCCTGATCACCCCCCCCCCCATCATTGATCACCCCCCTGTCATTGATCACCCCCCTATAAGGCTCCATTCAGACGTCCGTATGATTTTTACGGATCCACGCATCCATGGATCGGATCCGCAAAACACATACGGACGTCTGAATGGAGCCTTACAGGGGGGTGATCAATGACAGGGAGGTGATCACCCATATAGATTCCCTGATCACCCCCCTGTCATTGATCACCCCCCTGTCATTGATCACCCCCCTGTAAGGCTCCATTCAGACGTCCGTATGTGTTTTGCGGATCCGATCCATGTATCCGTGGATCCGTAAAAATCATACGGACGTCTGAATGGAGCCTTACAGGGGGGTGATCAATGACAGGGGGGTGATCAATGACAGGGGGGGTGATCAATGACAGGGGGGTGATCAGGGAGTCTATATGGGTGATCACCCCCCTGTCATTGATCACCCCCCCCCTGTAAGGCTCCATTCAGATATTTTTTTGGCCCAAGTTAGCGGAAATTTTTTATTTTATTTTTTTCTTACAAAGTCTCATATTCCACTAACTTGTGTCAAAAAATAAAATCTCACATGAACTCGCCATACCCCTCACGGAATCCAAATGCGTAAAATATTTTAGACATTTATATTCCAGACTTCTCACGCTTTAGGGCCCCTAAAATGCCTGGGCAGTACAAACACCCCACAAATGACCCCATTTTGGAAAGAAGACACCCCAAGGTATTTGCTGAGGGGCATATTGAGTCCATGAAAGATTTACATTTTTGTCCCAAGTTAGCGGAAAGGGAGACTTTGTGAGAAAAAACAAAACAAAATTAATTTCCGCTAACTTATGCCCAAAAAAAAATTTCTATGAACTCGCCAGGCCCCTCATTGAATACCTTGGGGTGTCTTCTTTCCAAAATGGGGTCACATGTGGGGTATTTATACTGCCCTGGCTTTTTAGGGGCCCTAAAGCGTGAGAAGAAGTCTGGGATCCAAATGTCTAAAAATGCCCTCCTAAAAGGAATTTGGGCACCTTTGCGCATCTAGGCTACAAAAAAGTGTCACACATCTGGTATCGCCGTACTCAGGAGAAGTTGAGGAATGTGTTTTGGGGTGTCATTTTACATATACCCATGCTGGGTGAGATACATATCTTGGTCAAATGCCAACTTTGTATAAAAAAAAATGGGAAAAGTTGTCTTTTGCCAAGATATTTCTCTCACCCAGCATGGGTATATGTAAAATGACACCCCAAAACACATTCCCCAACTTCTCCTGAGTACGGCGATACCAGATGTGTGACACTTTTTTGCAGCCTAGGTGGGCAAAGGGGCACACATTCCAAAGTGCACCTTTTGGATTTCACCGGTAATTTTTTACAGATTTTGATTGCAAACTTCTTCTCACACATATGGGCCCCTAGAATGCCAGGGCAGTATAACTACCCCACAAGTGACCCCATTTTGGAAAGAAGACACCCCAAGGTATTCAATGAGGGGCATAGTGAGTTCATGGAAGTTTTTATTTTTTGTCACAAGTTAATGGAATTTGAGACTTTGTAAGAAAAAAAAAAGAAAATCATCATTTTCCGCTAACTTGTGACAAAAAAATAAAATTCTAGGAACTCGCCATGCCCCTCACGGAATACCTTGGGGTGTCTTCTTTCCAAAATGGGGTCACTTTTGGGGTAGTTATACTGCCCTGGCATTCTAGGGGCCCTAAGGTGTGGCAAGTAGTTTGCAATCAAAATGTGTAAAAAATGACCGGTGAAATCCGAAAGGTGCTCTCTGGAATGTGTGCCCCTTTGCCCACCTTGGCTGCAGAAAAGTGTCACACATGTGGTATCGCCGTACTCAGGAGAAGTTGGGGAATGTGTTTTGGGGTGTCATTTTACATATACCCATGCTGGGTGAGATAAATATCTTGGCAAAAGACAACTTTTCCAATTTTTTTATACAAAGTTGGCATTTGACCAATATATTTATCTCACCCAGCATGGGTATATGTAAAATGACACCCCAAAACACATTCCCCAACTTCTCCTGAGTACAGCGATACCAGATGTGTGACACTTTTTTGCAGCCTAGGTGGGCAAAGGGGCACACATTCCAAAGTGCACCTTTCGGATTTCACCGGTCATTTTTTACAGATTTTGATTGCAAACTTCTTCTCACACATCTGGGCCCCTAGAATGCCAGGGCAGTATTACTACCCCACAAGTGACCCCATTTTGGAAAGAAGACATTCCAAGGTATTTTGTGATGGGCATAGTCAGTTCATGGAAGTTTTTATTTTTTGTCACAAGTTAGTGGAATATGAGACTTTGTAAGAAAAAAAAATCATCATTTTCCGCTAACTTGTGACAAAAAAAAAAAGTTCTATGAACTCACTATGCCCATCAGTGAATACCTTAGGGTGTCTACTTTCCGAAATGGGGTCATTTGTGGGGTGTTTGTACTGTCTGGGCATTGTAGAACCTCAGGAAACATGACAGGTGCTCAGAAAGTCAGAGCTGCTTCAAAAAGCGGAAATTCACATTTTTGTACCATAGTTTGTAAATGCTATAACTTTTACCCAAACCATTTTTTTTTACCCAAACATTTTTTTATCAAAGACATGTAGAACAATAAATTTAGTGAAAAATTTATATATGGATGTCGTTTTTTTTGCAAAATTTTACAACTGAAAGTGAAAAATGTCATTTTTTTTGCAAAAAAATCGTTAAATTTCGATTAATAACAAAAAAAGTAAAAATGTCAGCAGCAATGAAATACCACCAAATGAAAGCTCTATTAGTGAGAAGAAAAGGAGGTAAAATTCATTTGGGTGGTAAGTTGCATGACCGAGCAATAAACGGTGAAAGTAGTGTAGTGCCGAAGTGTAAAAAGTGGCCTGGTCATTAAGGGGGTTTTAGCTAGCGGGGTTAAAGTGGTTAAGGGGGCAGTCCACCATGGAGGTCAGTGTTAAGGGGGCGGGCTGCTGTGGAGGTCATTGTTGATATCTTTTAACGACACACACAAACATTATATGAAATAGTGGAAATATACCAGTGCAAAGCCGGGTCATCCTGCTAGTTTATTATACTTTATGGGTATATGTTGGCTCGATTTTCTTATTTTTTTTTGTAGGTTATATGATTTGGAGCGGAATTTCTGGGTAAAAAGCTGAATAAATCCTGACAGGACTCTTTGGAGAGATGGGAAGAGTCCTGATTACCCCACCCACACCCAGGATGATTGACAACTTTCAGTTTGGGGAGAACTGTCAATTATCATGTGTGGGACTCTCACTGGTACATGTCTCCGTCTCATACCTTTACTGCTTTTTGTAGCGAGATGTCTGCTGAGAAGTGTGATGTGATGATCCTGCTGTGGGACGACCAGCGAGGTCTTCAATATGCCCGATGTGGCGGTGCACCTCAGCCGCTGCAGTACAGGACGAAGCCTTCCTACACACTTCAATGCCATGGCTAAATCAAAGCTTGGCCTGCAGAGACGAAAAGTGGAACTTTACCTCAGCGTCATATACACAGCGCAAATGTTACTATAGTCAGAAAAGGTGATTGATTGTCCATGTCCACTGGGGGAGGGCATAACATACTACAGTGGTATGTAAATTATGATCACCAACCCCCCACCCCCACCTTCCTTGCTCTTGCTGGCACAAAAGATCTTCCTGTTCTTTTTAAAGGGGATGTCCGCTTTTTAAATACCTTCCCCCAAAAAAGCTGATGTCTGGCTTCCTATGGTGGACTCCATGGACTGTCACTAATTAAAATGCCAGCGCTGATCGCTTTCCTAGGACTATTAGATGGGGTAAATTCACAAATTTCGCCAACTGTCCCATTCATCTGAACGAGGCTAGCAGGAACCCTTCTGCTTGTTACCAGAACAACTCCATTCAGTTGTATGGAACAGATTTAGCCATATCTGCAATGTGTGAATATACTCTAAAAGGCTGGCCAGATCAGATGTTGGCCAATGATGGGACAGACCATCATCTAATGTGTATGGAGCTCCCTGATTCATGGAAAGGATGCAGGTGTCTGACAGCGGCGTTCTCCCCTCTCCATTTCAGACACAAGCATGCTCAGCCGTGCTGGGCTTGGAAGAGAGATCAGTTGGCCAAATACTTGTTCTGCCGACAGCCATCTAATGACCATGGTCGGCCTACAGGTCACAATTGTCGCACCCAAACAACCCGACACTGAGGTGTAGCCTAGTGAGATGCCACCAACGTCTATGAGGAGCCCCTTATGGAGGCAAAACGCATTCAATAAGGCCCCTTGCAGATGAGCATGAGCAGATTAGGTCCGGATGCGTTCAGTGAAAAATACACAATTTCGCAAGCAAGTTCACTCAGTTTTGTATGCGATTGCGTTCAGTTTTTATCGCGCGGGTGCAATGCGCATTGATGTGTTTTCACGCACATGATAAACTGAAGGTTTACAAACAACATCTCTTAGCAAGCATCCGTGAAAAGCGCATCTCATCCGCACTTGCTTGCGGATGCTATGCAATTTTCATGCAACCCCATCCACTTCTATTGGGCCTGCGTTGCGTGAAAAACGCTGAATATAAAACATGCTGTGATTTTCACGCAACGCACAAGTTATACGTGAAAACCAACGCTCATGTACACAGCCCCATTGTAATAAATGGGTCCAGGTTCAGTGCGGGCGCAATGCGTTCACATCACGCATTGCACCCGCACGGAATACTTGCTCGTGTGAAAGAAGCCTAACTGTCAGCCGAACAATCAGCCATCTCTCCCGACCACCTCCCTGGATCTCAATACACATTCAATGTGGCTGAACGTGTACTGAATGGGGAAAGAAGGTGCTGTCGGACATCTCAGACGGGACTTATCTCGAGAGAGAACAAAAGGATCGGGCAAAAATATTCAGGTCGCCTTATCTCCCACAATATTATTTGTCGGGGGAGAGTTCGGAGCTCCCCACACACATTAGACTGTCGACCAAACCTGCCATTTTTGGCCGATTGGCCCGACAATACCCCACTGTGTATGCGGGCCTATAGACCATTATCTGCAGTACTACACGAGTAGTAGAGCAAATAAGAAGTCCACATTGGTATTTTTTATTTTCTTACTGTCCCCCATTCCCCCGCTGTCAGCATTTAAAGCTGCACTGAAATACATTGTCAGGACTGCTGTGCATGTGCACATGAGTCCTCTCCTTTATGTTAGCACAGCAATCCTGACTGAGTATTTCAGAGATGCTTTTATTGGGGACAGCAGGAAAATAAAAAATATATAGTGATCTGGACTCCTTATCTGCTCTACTACTCGTGTTACTGCACATAACAGTCCAAGATCGTGGTGACAGATTCCCTTTAAAGGGGTTTCCCGGAAGTAAAATCTGAACAGTGGGGGGGGGGTCCAACATCCAGCACTGCCACCAATCATCTGGTGAGAGTTGCAGCCTCCTCACAGCATGCCATACATTGTATAGTGGCTGTGCTAGATACTGCAGCCCATTCACTTGAAACAGAACTTTACACAGAACATGTGACCAATGAACCTAGGAAGAGACTGCAGCACAGCTGATCAGCAGGAGGTGCAGGAAGTTGGACCTCCAGTGATCAGATTTTGATGACCTATCCCAAAGACCGGTCATTTACATTGTACTCCTGGAAAACCCATTTAACCACCCATACGCTTTTTTACGGCGGCCCAGTCTAAGCGCTGCATGAGTCCCCCTGCTCTAACAGCCCGGACCGGCAGGAGTGCCGATCCGGGCTGTTTGACACTTTACATACACACAAAATATACATATACTGTCCTCTGTAGCGTATAGTGACTGTTCCAATACTGACCCCTGAGGTACCCCACTAATTGACTCCTCAAATACTGTCCCCTGTGGTACCCCACTAGTGACGGTGACCTCTCCAATACTGACTCCTGTGGTACCCCACTAGTGAAGGTGACCCCTCCAATACTGACTCCTGAGGTACCCCACTAGTGACGGTGACCTCTCCAATACTGACCCCTGAGGTACCCCACTAGTGATGGAGACCTCTCCAATACTGACCCCTGTGGTACCCCACTAGTGACGGTGACCTCTCCAATACTGACCCCTGTGGTACCCCACTAGTGAAGGTACCTCTCCAATACTGACTCCTGAGGTACCCCACTAGTGACGGTGACCTCTCCAATACTGACCCCTGAGGTACCCCACTAGTGATGGAGACCTCTCCAATACTGACTCCTGAGGTACCCCACTAGTGACGGTGACCTCTCCAATACTGACCCCTGTGGTACCCCACTAGTGACGGTGACCTCTCCAATACTGACCCCTGTGGTACCCCACTAGTGACGGTGACCTCTCCAATACTGACTCCTGAGGTACCCCACTAGTGACGGTGACCTCTCCAATACTGACCCCTGTGGTACCCCACTAGTGACGGTGACCCCTCCAATACTGACCCCTGTGGTACCCTACTAGTGACGGTGACCCCTCCAATACTGACCCCTGTGGTACCCCACTAATTGACTCCTCAAATACTGTCCCATGTGGTACCCCACTAGTGACGGTGACCTCTCCAATACTGACACCTGTGGTACCCCACTAGTGAAGGTGACCCCTCCAATACTGACACCTGTGGTACCCCACTAGTGAAGGTGACCCCTCCAATACTGACCCCTGTGGTACCCCACTAGTGACGGTGACCCCTCCAATACTGACCCCTGTGGTACCCCACTAGTGACGGTGACCCCTCCAATACTGACCCCTGTGGTACCCCACTAGTGACGGTGACCCCTCCAATACTGACCCCTGTGGTACCCTACTAGTGACGGTGACCTCTCCAATACTGACCCCTGTGGTACCCCACTAGTGACCCTTTCCAATACTGACCCCTGTGGTACCCCACTAGTGATGGTGACCTCTCCAATACTGACCCCTGTGGTACCCCACTAGTGACCCTTTCCAATACTGACCCCTGTGGTACCCCACTAGTGATGGTGACCTCTCCAATACTGACCCCTGTGGTACCCTACTAGTGACCTCTCCAATACTGACCCCTGTGGTACCCCACTAGTGATGGTGACCTCTCCAATACTGACCCCTGTGGTACCCCACTAGTGACGGTGACCCCTCCAATACTGACCCCTGTGGTACCCCACTAGTGACGGTGACCCCTCCAATACTGACCCCTGTGGTACCCCACTAGCGACAGTGACCCCTCCAATAGTGTCCCCTGTGGTACCCCACTAGTGACGGTACCTCTCCAATACTGACCCCTGTGGTGCCCCACTAGTGACGGTACCTCTCCAATACTGACCCCTGTGGTACCCCACTAGTGACCTCTCCAATACTGACCCCTGTGGTACCCCACTAGTGACCTCTCCAATACTGACCCCTGTGGTACCCCACAAGTGATGGTGACCTCTCCAATACTGACCCCTGTGGTACCCCACTAGTGACGGTGACCCCTCCAATACTGACCCCTGTGGTACCCCACTAGTGACGGTGACCCCTCCAATACTGACCCCTGTGGTACCCCACTAGTGACGGTGACCCCTCCGATACTGACCCCTGAGGTACCCCACTAGTGACAGTGACCCCTCCGATACTGACCCCTGTGGTACCCTACTAGTGACGGTGACCCCTCCAATACTGACCCCTGTGGTACCCCACTAGTGACGGTGACCCCTCCGATACTGACCCCTGAGGTACCCCACTAGTGACGGTGACCCCTCCAATACTGACCCCTGTGGTACCCTACTAGTGACGGTGACCTCTCCAATACTGACCCCTGAGGTACCCCACTAGTGACCTCTCCAATACTGACCCCTGAGGTACCCTACTAGTGACCTCTCCAATACTGACCCCTGTGGTACCCCACTAGTGATGGTGACCTCTCCAATACTGACCCCTGTGGTACCCCACTAGTGACCTCTCCAATACTGACCCCTGTGGTACCCCACTAGTGACGGTACCTCTCCAATACTGACCCCTGTGGTGCCCCACTAGTGACGGTGACCTCTACAATAGTGTCCCCTGTGGTACCCCACTAGTGACGGTGACCTCTCCAATACTGACCCCTGTGGTACCCCACTAGTGACCTCTCCAATACTGACCCCTGTGGTACCCCACTAGTGACGGTGACCCCTCCAATACTGACCCCTGTGGTACCCCACTAGTGACGGTGACCTCTCCAATACTGACCCCTGAGGTACCCCACTAGTGACCTCTCCAATACTGACCCCTGAGGTACCCTACTAGTGACCTCTCCAATACTGACCCCTGTGGTACCCCACTAGTGATGGTGACCTCTCCAATACTGACCCCTGTGGTACCCCACTAGTGACAGTGACCCCTCCAATAGTGTCCCCTGTGGTACCCCACTAGTGACGGTACCTCTCCAATACTGACCCCTGTGGTGCCCCACTAGTGACGGTACCTCTCCAATACTGACCCCTGTGGTACCCCACTAGTGACCTCTCCAATACTGACCCCTGTGGTACCCCACTAGTGACCTCTCCAATACTGACCCCTGTGGTACCCCACAAGTGATGGTGACCTCTCCAATACTGACCCCTGTGGTACCCCACTAGTGACGGTGACCCCTCCAATACTGACCCCTGTGGTACCCCACTAGTGACGGTGACCCCTCCAATACTGACCCCTGTGGTACCCCACTAGTGACGGTGACCCCTCCAATACTGACCCCTGTGGTACCCCACTAGTGACAGTGACCCCTCCAATAGTGTCCCCTGTGGTACCCCACTAGTGACGGTACCTCTCCAATACTGACCCCTGTGGTGCCCCACTAGTGACGGTACCTCTCCAATACTGACCCCTGTGGTACCCCACTAGTGAAGGTGACCTCTCCAATACTGACCCCTGAGGTACCCCACTAGTGACCTCTCCAATACTGACCCCTGTGGTACCCCACTAGTGACGGTGACCTCTCCAATACTGACCCCTGAGGTACCCTACTAGTGACCTCTCCAATACTGACCCCTGTGGTACCCCACTAGTGATGGTGACCTCACCAATACTGACCCCTGTGGTACCCTACTAGTGACAGTGACCTCTCCAATACTGACCACTGTGGTACCCCACTAGTGACCTCTCCAATACTGACCCCTGTGGTACCCCACTAGTGAAGGTGACCCCTCCAATACTGACCCCTGTGGTACCCTACTAGTGAAGGTGACCCCTCCAATACTGACCCCTGTGGTACCCTATTAGTGACAGTGACCTCTCCAATACTGACCCCTGAGGTACCCCACTAGTGACCTCTCCAATACTGACCCCTGTGGTACCCCACTAGTGAAGGTGACCCCTCCAATACTGACCCCTGTGGTACCCCACTAGTGACGGTGACCTCTCCAATACTGACCCCTGAGGTACCCCACTAGTGACGGTGACCTCTCCAATACTGACCCCTGTGGTACCCCACTAGTGAAGGTACCTCTCCAATACTGACTCCTGAGGTACCCCACTAGTGACGGTGACCTCTCCAATACTGACCCCTGAGGTACCCCACTAGTGATGGAGACCTCTCCAATACTGACTCCTGAGGTACCCCACTAGTGACGGTGACCTCTCCAATACTGACCCCTGTGGTACCCCACTAGTGACGGTGACCTCTCCAATACTGACCCCTGTGGTACCCCACTAGTGACGGTGACCTCTCCAATACTGACTCCTGAGGTACCCCACTAGTGACGGTGACCTCTCCAATACTGACCCCTGTGGTACCCCACTAGTGACGGTGACCCCTCCAATACTGACCCCTGTGGTACCCCACTAGTGACGGTGACCCCTCCAATACTGACCCCTGTGGTACCCCACTAATTGACTCCTCAAATACTGTCCCATGTGGTACCCCACTAGTGACGGTGACCTCTCCAATACTGACACCTGTGGTACCCCACTAGTGAAGGTGACCCCTCCAATACTGACCCCTGTGGTACCCCACTAGTGAAGGTGACCCCTCCAATACTGACCCCTGTGGTACCCCACTAGTGACAGTGACCCCTCCAATACTGACCCCTGTGGTACCCCACTAGTGACGGTGACCCCTCCAATACTGACCCCTGTGGTACCCCACTAGTGACGGTGACCCCTCCAATACTGACCCCTGTGGTACCCTACTAGTGACGGTGACCTCTCCAATACTGACCCCTGTGGTACCCCACTAGTGACCCTTTCCAATACTGACCCCTGTGGTACCCCACTAGTGATGGTGACCTCTCCAATACTGACCCCTGTGGTACCCCACTAGTGACCCTTTCCAATACTGACCCCTGTGGTACCCCACTAGTGATGGTGACCTCTCCAATACTGACCCCTGTGGTACCCTACTAGTGACCTCTCCAATACTGACCCCTGTGGTACCCCACTAGTGATGGTGACCTCTCCAATACTGACCCCTGTGGTACCCCACTAGTGACGGTGACCCCTCCAATACTGACCCCTGTGGTACCCCACTAGTGACGGTGACCCCTCCAATACTGACCCCTGTGGTACCCCACTAGCGACAGTGACCCCTCCAATAGTGTCCCCTGTGGTACCCCACTAGTGACGGTACCTCTCCAATACTGACCCCTGTGGTGCCCCACTAGTGACGGTACCTCTCCAATACTGACCCCTGTGGTGCCCCACTAGTGACGGTACCTCTCCAATACTGACCCCTGTGGTACCCCACTAGTGACCTCTCCAATACTGACCCCTGTGGTACCCCACTAGTGACCTCTCCAATACTGACCCCTGTGGTACCCCACAAGTGATGGTGACCTCTCCAATACTGACCCCTGTGGTACCCCACTAGTGACGGTGACCCCTCCAATACTGACCCCTGTGGTACCCCACTAGTGACGGTGACCCCTCCAATACTGACCCCTGTGGTACCCCACTAGTGACGGTGACCCCTCCGATACTGACCCCTGAGGTACCCCACTAGTGACAGTGACCCCTCCGATACTGACCCCTGTGGTACCCTACTAGTGACGGTGACCCCTCCAATACTGACCCCTGTGGTACCCCACTAGTGACGGTGACCCCTCCGATACTGACCCCTGAGGTACCCCACTAGTGACGGTGACCCCTCCAATACTGACCCCTGTGGTACCCTACTAGTGACGGTGACCTCTCCAATACTGACCCCTGAGGTACCCCACTAGTGACCTCTCCAATACTGACCCCTGAGGTACCCTACTAGTGACCTCTCCAATACTGACCCCTGTGGTACCCCACTAGTGACCTCTCCAATACTGACCCCTGTGGTACCCCACTAGTGACGGTACCTCTCCAATACTGACCCCTGTGGTGCCCCACTAGTGACGGTGACCTCTCCAATAGTGTCCCCTGTGGTACCCCACTAGTGACGGTGACCTCTCCAATACTGACCCCTGTGGTACCCCACTAGTGACCTCTCCAATACTGACCCCTGTGGTACCCCACTAGTGACGGTGACCCCTCCAATACTGACCCCTGTGGTACCCCACTAGTGACGGTGACCTCTCCAATACTGACCCCTGAGGTACCCCACTAGTGACCTCTCCAATACTGACCCCTGAGGTACCCTACTAGTGACCTCTCCAATACTGACCCCTGTGGTACCCCACTAGTGATGGTGACCTCTCCAATACTGACCCCTGTGGTACCCCACTAGTGACAGTGACCCCTCCAATAGTGTCCCCTGTGGTACCCCACTAGTGACGGTACCTCTCCAATACTGACCCCTGTGGTGCCCCACTAGTGACGGTACCTCTCCAATACTGACCCCTGTGGTACCCCACTAGTGACCTCTCCAATACTGACCCCTGTGGTACCCCACTAGTGACCTCTCCAATACTGACCCCTGTGGTACCCCACAAGTGATGGTGACCTCTCCAATACTGACCCCTGTGGTACCCCACTAGTGACGGTGACCCCTCCAATACTGACCCCTGTGGTACCCCACTAGTGACGGTGACCCCTCCAATACTGACCCCTGTGGTACCCCACTAGTGACGGTGACCCCTCCAATACTGACCCCTGTGGTACCCCACTAGTGACAGTGACCCCTCCAATAGTGTCCCCTGTGGTACCCCACTAGTGACGGTACCTCTCCAATACTGACCCCTGTGGTGCCCCACTAGTGACGGTACCTCTCCAATACTGACCCCTGTGGTACCCCACTAGTGACCTCTCCAATACTGACCCCTGTGGTACCCCACTAGTGACGGTGACCTCTCCAATACTGACCCCTGAGGTACCCTACTAGTGACCTCTCCAATACTGACCCCTGTGGTACCCCACTAGTGATGGTGACCTCACCAATACTGACCCCTGTGGTACCCTACTAGTGACAGTGACCTCTCCAATACTGACCCCTGTGGTACCCCACTAGTGACCTCTCCAATACTGACCCCTGTGGTACCCCACTAGTGACGGTGACCTCTCCAATACTGACCCCTGTGGTACCCCACTAGTGAAGGTGACCCCTCCAATACTGACCCCTGTGGTACCCTACTAGTGAAGGTGACCCCTCCAATACTGACCCCTGTGGTACCCTATTAGTGACAGTGACCTCTCCAATACTGACCCCTGAGGTACCCCACTAGTGACCTCTCCAATACTGACCCCTGTGGTACCCCACTAGTGAAGGTGACCCCTCCAATACTGACCCCTGTGGTACCCCACTAGTGACGGTGACCTCTCCAATACTGACCCCTGAGGTACCCCACTAGTGACGGTACCTCTCCAATACTGACCCCTGTGGTACCCCACTAGTGATAGTGACCTCTCCAATACTGACCCCTGTGGTACCCCACTAGTGATAGTGACCTCTCCAATACTGACCCCTGAGGTACCCCACTAGTGAAGGTGACCTCTCCAATACTGACCCCTGTGGTACCCCACTAGTGACGGTGACCTCTCCAATACTGTCCCCTGCGGTACCCCACTAGTGACGGTACCTCTCCAATACTGACCCCTGTGGTACCCCACTAGTGACTGTGACCCCTCCAATACTGACCCCTGTGGTACCCCACTAGTGACGGTACCTCTCCAATACTGACGCCTGTGGTACCCCACTAGTGATGGTGACCTCTCCAATACTGACCCCTGTGGTACCCCACTAGTGACGGTACCTCTCCAATACTGACCCCTGTGGTACCCCACTAGTGATGGTGACCTCTCCAATACTGACCCCTGTGGTACCCCACTAGTGACGGTGACCTCTCCAATACTGACCCCTGTGGTACCCCACTAGTGACGGTGACCTCTCCAATACTGACCCCTGTGGTACCCCACTAGTGACCTCTCCAATACTGACCCCTGTGGTACCCCACTAGTGACGGTGACCCCTCCAATACTGACCCCTGTGGTACCCCACTAGTGACAGTGACCAATCATAGTATGTTCCAATAATTACCAACCCGGTTCACTCATCTCTAATCTCAGCCAATGCATCAGACCACAATAATGATTGCTCAATAAAGTTTGCATTTACACAAAAAATGTACATTTTGATTAAGATCCCACGGACTGCAGAGATGAAAGTCACATGGAGGAGTCCTGTCCGAGGGATCAGGTTACACGTGTCACATACAGGAGCTGAACAATTAGAAGATACATGGAGATCTCCCCCTCACCCTTACCTCTCACTGGCAACGGGGGCTCGGCTGGGGCCGCTACGTCATCACCATGCGCCGGGACCAGGCGGTGTCGCCTCCTGCTGACGTCAGAGGTGCTCGGCTGGTAGGATGATTGGGAGCCTGGAACCGAGCGGACGTTTCAGGGTAAATATGGGACACACACTGCGGGCGGAGAGCTCGTCTGTGGCGGGAGACTGCGGAGCAGCGCCGCGGCCTCCTGGCGGCCTCATTCCTACCGTTCACCGGCAGGACGGTACCGGACAGGGCTCACTTGCCGGTGACTTGCAATGGACAAGTACCGCGAAGAAACCGCTGTCACCAACGCCCGTGTGAATCTCTGGCTTATGATAAGCGGAAGGAATCGGTTGGGGATTTACACGACTAACAATTACTAGTGTGATCCGATATTAGCCTGCAGTTCTGCGCCACCAACCAGCAGGGGGCGCCAGCAGATCACAACATTGTTACTAGCCACAGGTGACAGCTGACCCCCCTCCCCCCCAGAGCAATTAAAGGGCACTTCCATCATGTAGTATCACCTATTAAAGGGGTTGTCTCTGATATTGATGGCCTATTGTTAGGATATCTGATCAGTGGGGGTCCGACTCTCGGCAGCCCTGCCAATCAGCTGCTTGAAGAGACTGTTGCGCTCCAGTGACATCACTTCTATCAGTCACATGACCCGAGGATAGATCAAAAGTATTACATACCCACAGAAAACACATTTAAAGGGGTTGTCTGGGTTCAGAGCTGAACCCGGACATTATCCCCTTCTTACCCCACTCATCCTCCCTGATATCATCGGAGATTTTCGTGATGTGATGCTCTCCTTTGCCAGGCATTTTTTTGGAGATCCGTCGACGTACTGGGCTCTTCATGGGTAAGCTAGGAGGAGGCTTCCGCCTAGCAGTGAGCCCAGTGACCTCATCGGCAGTAATGGCGGGCTTTAGCCTATAAAGCGGCTTATACTTTCACACTAGCGTTATTCTTTTCCGGCGCTGAGTTCCATCCTAGAGGCTCAATACCGGAAAAGAACTGATCAGTTTTATCCCCATGCATTCTGAATGGAGAGTAATCCGTTCAGGATGCATCACGATGTCTTCAGTTCAGTCATTTTGACTGATCAGGACGGAGATAATACGGCAGCATGCTACGGTTTTATCTCCTGCCCAAATTCTGGAACACTTGCCGGATTCGGCATTAGTGTACATTGAAATGTATTAATGCCGGATCCGTCCTTCTGGTCTGCACATAAAAATGTGGGAGAAAAAAAACAACAAAAAACTGATCCGTTTGTCCGTATGACAGACAGACGGATCCGTTCTTGCAATGTATTTGTGAGACGGATCCGGATCAGTTTACGAATGCTTTGTGTTTGCATGCAGGTTGCCGGATCTCTCTGCCGCAAATGTGAAAGTACCCTTAGGCAGGGCTGAAGCCCACCCATCAGAGCCGATGACGTCACCGGGAACATTGCTAGGCGGAAGCCTCCACCTAGCAGTGTAAAAATATACACAAAGAAGCCTGTGCCCTGAGCGACACAGCGCAGGACAAGGGAGCGCATCGGAGCATGGAGTGCGCAATGCTCATATCAGGGGGGCTGCCTGGGTGAAAATGGGGGGATGTCCGGGTGCAGCTCTGAGCCTGGACAACCCCTTTAACAGCCTATATGTGAATTTTCTATGGATTTTTGTAGAAAAGGCAGGTGAATGGTTTATTGGATATAATAAACCATACACCGAATCCTGTAGTGTATAGTACATATGTTACTTGTACCGTGTATGTAGTAAGCATGCGTATATGTCACTTGTACCGTGTGTGTAGTAAGCATGCGTATATGTCACTTGTACTGTGTGTGTAGTAAGCATGCGTATATGTCACTTGTACTGTGTATGTAGTAAGCATGCGTATATGTCACTTGTACTGGGTGTGTAGTAAGCATGCGTATATGTCACTTGTACTGGGTGTGTAGTAAGCATGCGTATATGTCACTTGTACTGGGTGTGTAGTAAGCATGCGTATATGTCACTTGTACCGTGTGTGTAGTAAGCATGCGTATATGTCACTTGTACTGGGTGTGTAGTAAGCATGTGTATATGTCACTTGTACTGTGTGTGTAGTAAGCATGCGTATATGTCACTTGTACCCGGTGTGTAGTAAGCATGCGTATATGTCACTTGTACTGGGTGTGTAGTAAGCATGTGTATATGTCACTTGTACTGTGTGTGTAGTAAGCATGCGTATATGTCACTTGTACTGGGTATGTAGTAAGCATGCGTATATGTCACTTGTACTGGGTGTGTAGTAAGCATGCGTATATGTCACTTGTACTGTGTGTGTAGTAAGCATGCGTATATGTCACTTGTACCCGGTGTGTAGTAAGCATGCGTATATGTCACTTGTACCGTGTGTGTAGTAAGCATGCGTATATATATCACTTGTACTGGGTGTGTAGTAAGCATGTGTATATGTCACTTGTACCGTGTGTGTAGTAAGCATGTGTATATGTCACTTGTACCGTGTGTGTAGTAAGCATGCGTATATGTCACTTGTACCGGGTGTGTAGTAAGCATGCGTATATGTCACTTGTACCGGGTGTGTAGTAAGCATGCGTATATGTCACTTGTACCGGGTGTGTAGTAAGCATGTGTATATGTCACTTGTACTGTGTGTGTAGTAAGCATGCGTATATGTCACTTGTACCGTGTGTGTAGTAAGCATGCGTATATGTCACTTGTACTGGGTGTGTAGTAAGCATGCGTATATGTCACTTGTACCGGGTGTGTAGTAAGCATGTGTATATGTCACTTGTACTGTGTGTGTAGTAAGCATGCGTATATGTCACTTGTACCGGGTGTGTAGTAAGCATGTGTATATGTCACTTGTACCCGGTGTGTAGTAAGCATGCGTATATATATCACTTGTACTGGGTGTGTAGTAAGCATGCGTATATGTCACTTGTACTGGGTGTGTAGTAAGCATGCGTATATGTCACTTGTACTGGGTGTGTAGTAAGCATGCGTATATGTCACTTGTACTGGGTGTGTAGTAAGCATGCGTATATGTCACTTGTACTGTGTGTGTAGTAAGCATGCGTATATGTCACTTGTACCCGGTGTGTAGTAAGCATGCGTATATGTCACTTGTACCCGGTGTGTAGTAAGCATGCGTATATGTCACTTGTACCCGGTGTGTAGTAAGCATGCGTATATGTCACTTGTACTGTGTGTGTAGTAAGCATGCGTATATGTCACTTGTACCGTGTGTGTAGTAAGCATGCGTATATGTCACTTGTACCGTGTGTGTAGTAAGCATGCGTATATGTCACTTGTACTGTGTGTGTAGTAAGCATGCGTATATGTCACTTGTACTGTGCATTTGTGTAAGAGCACATAGTTCAGAGGAGAATAAGTCTCTGGAGCCAGGAAGCCAAGACTCCTAGAAAGTTGAGGTTGTTGTTTTCTGTTGATGGCATTTTATAACAGTTTAAAAAAAAACTATGGGGCAGAATGGGTTAAAAATGCCAAACAATATTCACCCCACTGATCCCCCCCCCCGCTTCCCAGGCTTGACACACAGGAAGCGGCTTGTACTGGCTGCACCTGTGACCAGTGATTGGCTAAGCAGAACAGCAGTGGTGGGGAGTCGGTGAGGTGAGTAACGACCCTTCAGCATTAGATACTCAGAAAAACCCCATATTTTTCTACCGGGAACATCCACTGTGGAAACTGCAGCAGAAGTCCCTTGACCCCTTTGATTTGCAGTTGTACACGTCACAGAACTGCACGTGGATTTACCTCCAGTCACTGGGGCTAATCCACATGTGGCTGCGGAGACCACTGCATGAACGAGCAGGTCAGTTGCTCAGTTTACACTGCATATTTTGAGCAGATCCCTCCATGTTTTTTGGTCTTGGAGTTCGTGCCCAAATCCTTATGGAACATCTGCTATCTGAAGATGCTCTTACTGGTCCCGCTACTAAGAAAACCTAAGTTGGCTCCTGAAGATTACATTAGGTTATAGTCACACAGGACAAGACGTGGACCTGATTTTGCACTAGGACTTGTAGGTCTCCTTTTTGACCGCTCTGATGGTGAGCTGTTGGCTGTTGCTCTGAGAACGCTCCATAGCGCGGTGTCCTGATGATACCTCAGAAGACATTGGGTTGTCCGCGGTGTCTCCTCGTGACGTTGAGCAGTGATTTCCTTTGTATTGATTGGCGTCGAATGCTTTGTCTCACCGGCTGATACTTGGCTGTGAATTTCATTCATCGTCTCGCAGGAATCGTAGCTAATCACGGAAAGACGCTGATCCTTACCAGACCAGAATAAGGCTATATCACAGCAGATCTGATGTAATGGCGCCTGGTGCCCTGTAACACTATAGAGGAGCGCACGTGACCGTATCCTGAAGCTGGCCACACACAGCGCCAGATTTCTATCCGATCAGCACGTTCTCACACAATGCTCTTCCCCCAGCCATGTAAGCCGTCCTTTCTGATCCTTCCACTTCTAAAGGGTAGGCTTGGCACTGTGCTTTGCTGCCATGCAGGGCAAGGCCATGGGTTTTTAATCTCATAGCATATCGATGAAGAATGCTTGAGATGCTCCTTCTGCATCACCCTCGTGAGCCCAGACCTATGGGGGATCCAGAAGATGCTGGGATAGTCTTTCACATGTATTTCTGCCAGCTGTGGTTACTGGGGGTGGCTCTGTTTTGACTTTAGAATGAGAAGGGGCGAAGATACTGAGGGATGGGGGCACTGCTGTGACCACTAGGGTAAGAGGGCGTTGCAGTGATTACTGAAGAAGAGGGCACCAATGTGACTACTAGGGAGAAGGAGTACTCTCCTGTGACTGTGGTTTGGGGAGTAGAACCCTGGGTGTTATGGAGTTCAGGAAAGATCTGGAATGTAGGTTATGGGTTCTATGTTTCTGGAGGGATTCATTCTGATTGCCTGATTTGGAATTGGAAAGGAATTTTTCTTCCTTAAAGGGGTATTCCCATCACAGACAATGGGGGTATATCACTAGGATATGCCCCTATTGTCTGATAGGTGCAGCTCCCACCTCTGGGACCCGCACCTACACTGAGAACAGAGCTGGGAGAGTGGTGGTTGCCACCGCCAAGCGCTCTCCCCATACAAGTGAACGGGAGCGCACCGCGCTTGCGCGGCCACCGCTCCCATTCATTTCTTTGGGGACGATGAAAATAGCCAAGCCAGTGCTCGGCCATTTTCAGCGGCCCCATAGAAATGAATGGATGCGGGTACACATGCGCAGTGTGTCCTCCACCACCTTTCCCCACTCTGATCTCGGTGTAGGTGCGGGTCTATCAGACAATTGGGGATATTCCATATTCCCCCATTGTCCGTGATGTAAATACCCCTTTAAAGGGGTTGGGCATCTGAGTAGGATATCCCACCAATATCTCTAGAACCGGGGCCCCAAAGTGAAGGCATGCTCTCCATTCACTTTGAGTGCACTCAGCTATTTCCGGATAACTCATAGCGGCGCACCGTGCAGGTGCGGCCGTCTCTCCATTCACTTCCATGGGAGTTCCTGAAATAGGAGAGCCAGCACTCGGCTCTTTTCGGCACTTCCACAGAAGTTAATGGAGGGTGACCATGCTTTGGGGGGCCAAGTTCTAGAGAGCGGTGTGGGACCTATCTGATATTGGTTGCATATTGCTAGGATATGCGCCAACACCTTTAATACGGGGCAATTGGTGACCACTCCGTAGGTTTTTTTATTTTTTGCTTTATTCTGGATCAACACAGTATGATTATATGTTGGACTGTTTTTAGACCTATGTCTTTTTCTAACCTTCCCAACTATGTAACATGTTCCTATTCACTGCCAGCAAGAAGAAGGTTTGAATATTGTGAGAGATTTCCGATTTACATAACTTTTCATTATACATTTACATAAAACAAGGCTGCTGGGAGAATACAAGTGAATGTCATCATTGAGTATCTTCCTTAGGCCTCTTGCACACGACCGTATGGCTTTTTCAGTATTTTGTGGTCCGCAAAGAACAGATCCGCAAAAAATACGGATGATGTCCGTGTGCATACCGTTTTTTTGCGGAGCGGAACAGCTGGCCCCCTGATAGAACAGTACTATCCTTGTCCGTTATGTGAACAATAATAGGACATGTTCTATCTTTGAATGGAACGTAAACAGAAGGCATATGGAAGGTACCTTCCGTATTTTTTTGTTTTTTTTCCCGGATCCATTGAAATCAATGGTTCCGTATACGGTCCATATACGGAACGCAAAAAACGGAACCTAAACAGAAAAAAAAAAAAAAAACATTTGTGTGCAAGAGGCCTTAGGATTTTTGGGAAGGGGATAAATATAATGAATTGGACACTTGAAATATTCATACCTCAGAGATTTCTGTATCTGAAAATCCGTTCTATGATCATTGATCCAAAAAATTATGCACCAAGAAGGATTTGTTGGAAACTAATGAAACTTTCTATGTGCAAATGTAATGATGATATGTGATTACAATAGTAGAGCAAAAGGATACATTTATATGGGAAAACAATTGAAAAGGGGCTCTAGGGCCTCCTCTACCCTGGATACAAGATGAGATACGGCCTCTAGCCTGGATACAAGATGAGATACGGCCTCTAGCCTGGATACAAGATGAGATAGGGCCTCTAGCCTGGATACAAGATGAGATAGGGCCTCTAGCCTGGATACAAGATGAGATAGGGCCTCTAGCCTGGATACAAGATGAGATAGGGCCTCTAGCCTGGATACAAGATGAGATAGGGCCTCTAGCCTGGATACAAGATGAGATAGGGCCTCTAGCCTGGATACAAGATGAGATAGGGCCTCTAGCCTGGATACAAGATGAGATAGGGCCTCTAGCCTGGATACAAGATGAGATAGGGCCTCTAGCCTGGATACAAGATGAGATACGGCCTCTAGCCTGGATACAAGATGAGATAGGGCCTCTAGCCTGGATACAAGATGAGTTACAGCCTCTAGCCTGGATACAAGATGAGATACGGCCTCTAGCCTGGATACAAGATGAGATGGGGCCTCTAGCCTGGATACAAGATGAGATAGGGCCTCTAGCCTGGATACAAGATGAGATAGGGCCTCTAGCCTGGATACAAGATGAGATACGGCCTCTAGCCTGGATACAAGATGAGATACGGCCTCTAGCCTGGATACAAGATGAGATACGGCCTCTAGCCTGGATACAAGATGAGATACGGCCTCTAGCCTGGATACAAGATGAGTTACGGCCTCTAGCCTGGATACAAGATGAGATAGGGCCTCTAGCCTGGATACAAGATGAGATACTGCCTCTAGCCTGGATACAAGATGAGATACTGCCTCTAGCCTGGATACAAGATGAGATACGGCCTCTAGCCTGGATACAAGACGAGATGGGGCCTCTAGCCTGGATACAAGACGAGATGGGGCCTCTAGCCTGGATACAAGACGAGATGGGGCCTCTAGCCTGGATACAAGACGAGATGGGGCCTCTAGCCTGGATACAAGATGAGATAGGGCCTCTAGCCTGGATACAAGATGAGATAGGGCCTCTAGCCTGGATACAAGATGAGATACGGCCTCTAGCCTGGATACAAGATGAGATACGGCCTCTAGCCTGGATACAAGATGGAGTATGCTCACAGATGATGCAGCTGGGCCTATAGATCCTGCATACTCCAGGGTTGCTGAAGCTGGTGTCCCAGCTGGTCTCATAAGTGCTTGATTGGCGATAAATCGGGGACCTGGCAGGCCAAGGAAGTGTTACTATCTGGCAGAGACATTTGTAAGAAACCCCTGCTGTGTGGGGGTAAGCATTATCCTGATGAAAAGTGCCAGTTGGAAGCCCAGCCATGAGAGGAACACATGTGGCTGCCGGACGTCCTGCCGATATCTGAGCTGTTGGTGTCCCACGTGTCACTACTAGGGGTGACCGACTGTCGTATGTGATGGCTCCCCAGATCATCACACCAGCAGTTTGGGGCAGTGTGTCGCTCCACAGCAAAGGCAGGATGGAAGCACTTACCACCAGTCCTCCATACAATCCGACTGTCATCAGATCCCAAACAGAGCCTGGATTCCTTGCTAAAGGCAATACAGTTCCAGTCCATAGCAGTGCAGCTTTCTCGTTCACAAAACCACTGCACATGGAGGCGATAGTGGCTGGCTGTAAATGGCAGGACACGTGATGTGCTGTGACACCAAATTTCCTTCTGCTAAGTGCCTGGAAATGGTTCGTCCATAGACTGGGGTGTGTAAGGGAGGTGCCACCTGTGTCTGGATGGTGGACCACAAAACTGTGCTTTCGCTTGTCAGGGGATCAAACAATCCTCTCTACTGGTGGTCTGTCTAAGCCGCCCGGAGCCTATTCATCATGTGTGCGTGCCCTCATGTAACCACTGCTCCCACCACCTCCTAACAGCTAGATCAGAATGGCCTAGAGTGCGATCAGTTTGCCGTAACAACCATCCTACGCCCAATGATGCTCCCTCCTAAAGTCTTTCAACCAGGCAAAATGTCTTAGTGCTTTGTAGAGCCATGTCTAGCAGTCAACAATCTCTCATCCAGAGGTACGCTACCCAAAAGTAGCCTCTTAGAGCCCTTTCATAGGGCAGCAGGGAAGCATTTTTACACCTTCTTGTGGCAAAACCCATTATCTAATCAGACCACACCTGTAATCATTTACATATCTGCCTGAGACCTAACTGAATGATGACGTGGAGGCAGAACACAAATGGATTCCTTCCAACCCCAGTTTAGATGGATAAAACACTTTCCGAAATGTCTGTAATTCGTATTGATACGTTTTTTTGTGCTTCTGTTCTTAGTGCTGTTTGTAGGACACATCGATGGAGGAAGAATTGAAATCATTGCCTCTGGAGAACGCGTCGATCCTGTCTGAGGGTTCACTTCAGGATGGACATCGGTTATGGATTGGGAATCTGGACCCTAAAATCACTGAGTGAGTGTTAAGTCGGTATTATCCAATGTGTAAAGTTAAGGGGTTATCCCATGGAAATGAATTATCACCTGTCCATGGTGTAAGAGATAAATATCAGATCATGGGTGGTCCAACCACTGAGACCCCCAGTGATCCTGAAAATGGACAGTCCCCTCTAAGGATGAAGTAGTAGTGTACAAGTCGATTCACCGCTTAATTTCTGTGTGACTGACGGAGCACTGGACCGACATGTGCGCTACCACATTATTCATAAGCGGGACTTGGGGAATACTGGTGGCTGCTGTTGGACCACCAGTGATGTGGTCAGTCATTTTTGTGGAATAACCCCTTTAAGCATCTTTATAATATATCAGCGATTGCTTCTTTCATTCACTTTTTGTTAATGCAGAATTGATCTGTTCCATTCCTTCAGGTACCACCTGTTGAAATTACTGCAGAAATTTGGCAACGTGAAACAGTTTGATTTCCTGTTTCACAAATCGGGGCCCCTGGAAGGGCAACCTCGGGGCTACTGCTTTGTAAATTTTGAAACAAAACTGGTAAGTTTATCATGACCAATCCATACAGTATTTCACATTTCAAAAAGTAGAGCCTTGGCCCAGATTTACTAATCCTATAGATGGTGTAAGCTTAGGCTGTGTAGACCTGCACCAGATTTATCACAGGGGCTCAGGCTGGTGGATGATAAATCTGCTGCAGGGATCTCTGGCTCTGTACCAACTATTGTCTGGTTTACCCATTTTTACACCAGAATTCTGGCACAAATTTGTGACAAAATGACGATATTAGGCCCCGCCCTCTTTCCCACAAAGCCCTGCCCACATTCCGCTAAGGCTTTTTGGACAGATTTCTACCTCGGATACATTAGTAAATCTGGGCCCTTCTTTCTAATCCCAGACAAGGCCTTTTTAGATTTTGATAAAAGTGAAGCTGGATAGACATGCACTGGGACAAATAATGTGTATGGGGTATTACATATTCTGCACGATATGCATCAATTACCACATGCAGAGAGACCCCGTGTCTCACCGAATTATTATTATGGCCCTCAGTGGGATGTGGGGGCGGTAGTCCCACTTTTAATAACATTATGATTGGTAGAGGTCCAACCATTAGGACCCATCATTTAGCAATGGCCTATCCTAGCAATAAGCCATCACTTCCCATGGTGGGAAAAATCCCATTAGTTTTTACCATTTTACCCTTTTTATAGCAATTGTAGCAGGGGTATCATGTATTCCTGTACATACAGAGCACCCAGTTTTTGATGTTTTTTTAATTTATTTAAAGGGTGTCTCATTACAAGAACATATCCCCCTCTCCATCGAGAATCCAACCACTGGGGCCTTTGCTGATCATGAGAATAGACGCCCATTTGACTCAAGCCCTCACTTTGAGCCATCTATTCCTCTTTGTCTTCTACCTTATGTGGCTGTTTCAGACATAGAGCGTCATCTGTTATTGCACACGGATTTAAGTCCAGAAAGCGAGCAGTACAAGCTGCCTGATTGTGAATTATTAGCTATGTACTCCTTTGGGAGCATTTTTTTTATTACTGCAAAAAAATATGGAGTCCTTTTCTCTGTACATAGCTGAGATGCTCTACTAGTAGTCTCTGAATTTTCTCTCTGCTCCGTCAGACAGGGAGCTGACAGGCTCCTTATCTCTGCTCTCAGACCTTATAAACACTCATCAAAGCTCACTCCTTATCTTACTAGATGCGAGTAACTAAATATGTGGCTTAAATAACTGTTTATGACCTGGGTTATTAGATGACCGGCAAAAAGTCAAAGGATGTACACAGCTAGAAAAACGGTTAACCCTTTGTGACAGAATGGCTCAATATTTTTAATAAAGACAATTGCAAAAAATATTTTTTGCCCCAAATGACTAAAATGCAATGATAAAAAAAAAAACTGCCCCACAACGGTGTACATAGCCTTTAATGTATTAGGGTAAGAACGATACCAAGGCACCTATTGTTTCAATATTTTATTAATTTTTTTATACAGGAAGCTGAAAAAGCTATCCAATGCCTCAATGGAAAAATGGCCCTGTCAAAGAAATTGGTCGTGAGATGGGCACATGCACAAATTAAGGTAACATCCCTAAATATCAAAAGCCAGTAAGGACGCTACATGTTAGGCTACTTTCACACTAGCGTTTTGGCTTTCCGTTTCTGAGATCCGTCATGGGATTTCAAAAGCGGTCCAAGACAGATCAGTTTTTTTCCCTAATGCATTCTAAACGGAAATGGATCTGCTCAGAAAGCATCAGTTTGCCTCCGATCAATCACCATTCCGCTCTGGAGGCGGACACTAAAACGCTGCCTGCAGCATTTCTGTCCACCATGTGGTGCGAAGCAAGATGGATCCATCCTGACACACAATGTAAGTCAATGGGGACGGATCAGTTTTCTCTGACCCAATAGAAAATGGATACGTCCCCCATTGACTTTCAATGGTGATCATGACTGTCATGGCTATAGAAGACATAATACAACTGGATCCATTCATGACGGATGCATGCGGTTGTATAATTGTAACGGAAGCGTTTTTCGTATATCCATGACGGATCTGCAAAAACCGCTAATGTGAAAGTAGCCTTAGTTAGAACTGTAGGCTAATGGGACACTGTATTGCTCTGGCAGCCATTTTTAGTTTGTACAGATGTCGCAGAATTAACCATCCTAACGCGTCAACTAGATGTAATAACTCACCAATTGTGACTGTTAAGGCCTCATGCACACGAATGTATTTTCTTTCCTTTTCCGTTCCGTTTTTCTTTTTTTTTTGCGGACCGTATACGGACCATTTATTTCAATGGGTCCGCAAAAAAAACGGAAGTTACTCCGTGTGCATTCCGTTTCCATATGTCCGTGTTTCTGTTATGCAAAAAAATAGAACATGTCATATTATTATTACGGACAAGGATAGTACTGTTCTATTAGGGGCCAGCTGTTGCGTTCCGCAAAATGCGGAATGCACACAGACGTCATCCGTTTTTTTGCGGACCGCAAATTACGTGCGGTCATGTGCATGAGCCCTAACTCTGCTGCATCCGTATATAGTCTTGAATGTTGCCTCTTCGAACTTGGCTTTTTCCATCTAGACCAGGTATGCTCAACCTGCGGCCCTCCAGCTGTTGCAAAACTACAACTCCCAGCATGCCCAAACAGCCTACAGCGGGGAATTGTGGGAGTTGTAGTGTTACAACAGCTGGACGGCCGCAGGTTGAGCATGCCTGGTCTAGACTAAAGGAACACTGGATGCCTGACCCTCTCGATGATAGACTATTGGTTAGTAAAACGAATGTTCCTTTAGAGTTCTTATTTCTCGTGGGCGTTCCCTAGCAGTAATAAAGTGCATAGTAGTTCACTCTGAATGGGTCTGAGCTGAGGTACCAGGATGGGAAACAAGTGGCTCCAGCAGACCCCTGTGCACCACATCTCCTCATTCTGCGTCCTGGGATCGGACTTCCACCTGTCCTAAGGATAGGCCTTCACTGTATAGCCCTATGATTAAAGCAACACCATGGCACTATTTATCGTGACTTCACGTACGATCCGTTGTTTCCATCTTTTGCAGAGATACGATAATTATAAAAGTGAAAAGGTCTTGCCAATCAGTTTGGAACCATCTTCAAGCATAGAACCAACTCAGTCCACTATAAGGTAACTTTTACGTGCTTTGCTTGTAGCATATCCATTCACGTGTCATTGCAATGTGTATGTAAGGTGTGCTTCATGTCCAGCTTTATTTTACCATGTTGTCTGTATGTACGCCTGGGCGGTCCACCGTTTAGGGGAATTTGTTCCCGCAACCTTCTGCAGTAATACAGGGGTAGTATTGCAGATAAGAAGACCAGATTGCTATGTTTGATTTTCCTACTGTCCTCTGTTCCCCGGCTGCTGTACGTTGCCAGGACTGTGTGCGTGCGCAGGAGTCCTCTCCATTATGTTAGCGTGGCACAGCAGTCCGGACTGTGTATTTCAGCACAGCTCTGAGCGCTGACAGCGGGGGAACGGGAGGCAATAGGGAAATAAGAAATATCAATCTGAACGCTTTGGGAGAGATTTATTAACTGGCTTAGCAACCAATCAGATTCCACCTTTCATTTTTCAGCGCACCTTTCGAAAATGAAAGGATCAATCTGCTTGGTTGCTAGAGGCAACTAAGGGCAGGTTTGCGTCAGTAATTCCATTATACTGTTCCGTTAACACGAGTTATAACGGAATGCAATACGGAACCCTTTAAGAGGCATTCCGCTTTGCTCCGTCCTAATACATTTCTATGGGCACAAATAACATCGACAGGACCTTTTTTTTTTTCCGTCATGCATAACGTGCCCTTAGAAATGTATTAGGACGGAGCAAAACAGAATCCTTCTTAAAGGGTTCCGACTTGCATTTCGTCTTAAAATTCCGTTATAACCCTGTTATAATGGAACAGTATGACGGAATTACTAACGCTGGTGTGAACCCGCCCTAAGTCAGTTTTCCTTTGCTCCAGTTTTGATAAATCTCCCCCTTTATCTGCAGTACAAGTCATGCATTACTGCAGACAATAGTCCGAGATCATGGTGACAGATTCCCCTTAAGGGCTCTTTCACACTTGCGTTCTTTTCTTCCGGCATAGAGTTCCGTCGTCGGGGCTCTATGCCGGAAGAATCCTGATCAGTTTTATCCTAATGCATTCTGAATGGAGAGAAATCCGTTCAGGATGCATCAGGATGTCTTCAGTTCAGGACTGGAATGTTTTTTGGCCGGAGAAAATACCACAGCATGCTGCGCTTTTTGCTCCGGACAAAAATCCTGAACACTTGCCGCATCGACAGATCCGGAATTAATGCCCATTGAAAGACATTAACCCGGATCCGCCCTTAAGCTAAACATCGTTTCGGCGCATTACCGGATCCGACGTTTAGCTTTTTCTGAATAGTTACCATGGCTGCCGGGACGCTAAAGTCCTGGCAGCCATGGTAAAGTGTAGCGGGGAGCGGGGGAGCAGCATACTTACTGTCCGTGCGGCTCCCGGGGCGCTCCAGAATGACGTCAGGGCGCCCCACGCGCATGGATGACGTGATCGCATGGACACGTCATTCTGGAGCGCCCCGGGAGCCGCACGGACGGTAAGTATAATTCTCCCCGCTCCCCACTACTAATATGGCAACCAGGACTTTAATAGCGTCCTGGCTGCCATAGTAACACTGAACGTATTTTGAAGACTGATCCGTCTTCAAATGCTTTCAGTTCACTTGCGTTTTTCCGGATCCGGCGTGTAATCCCGGCAAGTGGAGTACACGACGGATCCGGACAACGCAAGTGTGAAAGAGCCCTAAATCTGCACGTATGTTCCTGGTTGTCCTAGCAGACTTGGTAGCCACGCAGACACTGGACTCCCTGTAGGAGAAGTATATTGTATGAAGCTCGCATCCGAAATCCGGGACTTCTTCAGCACAGGTAGAAAGACACAGGAAGGTGCATGAAGCTTGGAGGTCTGGGGCCTTGGTCATACCTGAGGTGGGACCAGCACCTATTTGACATATATAGCATATATTGTGGCCCTTGGGGTTGGTTCAATCTGACAATGTAGCCCTCGGACCAGATAAGGTCTAGTCTGGGGGCTGTATTCCCCCCGTAACTAGAGCTCAAATGGCAGCCCCATTTACAGGAGAAATCGGCATAAAAAATGTAATGTCAAATGCCCCCCAAGTTTTGTATGGAGAATCAAAGACAAAGCGTAAAAAAATAATATATATAATTTATTTTTATTTTTTTTAAAGCCACACTGCAGGCTCTAGTTTTGTATGGGGGATGACAAAGCGTAAAAAATAAATATCATTAAAAAAAAAAGCCATACTGCAGGCTCTAGCCCTTTTTTTTTTTTTTTTCAGTTTCTTTTTTTTTTTTTTTTACATTTTCGTAGATATAACAATACTAAAAATTCTAAAACTCCACATAAAGATAAAGCCCCAGTATCACTGAAAAAAGTCACAAAAACTGTTTTCATAAAAAGTTATGGCTTTCAGAGATGCATGTACTAAAAAAATGGGAATTTGCCTGGTCTTGAACTGGTTAAATATAAGGGGTCATTCATCAAACTGGCTCAGTTGCCTTTAGCAACCAATGAAATTCCACCTATAATTTTACAAAGGAGCTGTGAGTAATGAAAGGTGGATTATTGCGCATATCATCAAAAGCAACAATTCTTGTGGGTATCGATTCTGCTCCGTTTTCAAGATCTCAGTCCGCTCCTGTGTAGAGTGAAGACCCCTATGGACGTAACATTGCTGACAGATGAACATGTTTCACCGTTTTCCAGCCCAGACGGTGCTCTGTGCGCTAAACAACCCGGATTCCAGTCCGCCCCCTCCTTTTACACTTCGACCGCTTTTCTCTTCACTTTCGAGAAGTGGCGAGAGAGAACTAAACTGGCAAAAAAGTCCCATGTTATTGACTACGTATGGCACGTGCCATCATTTGATACTTTTGAATGCCACAATTGTGGCGCAAATGCAGTAATAAATTCCCCCCTTTGTTCACCCTGACACCTTGTATCAAACTGAAAGGCGACACATGAGCGCGCCTTTTGTATTTAGGTCACGGAGAAGTGACTGCACTGGATACAATTGCAGCAGGCGCTCGGCTGTATGCTTGTTCAGCTTCTACGCTTAATCAAGAATGTTTCTATTCACTGACATCAAACAGATATTGAACATGGTGAAGAGCTGAAACACAGAGTGTATTAGGCTACATAGGATCTCAATAGCGGATGAAAACGCTTCAGTTTTGTCCCTATTCATTGTCAATGGGGACAAAACTGAACAAAACTGAATGCGCCAAAATGCGTTTCCGTTTGGTTGCGTTTTTCCATCCGCGATGTAGTGCGGAGCAAGACGGATCCGTCCTGACACACAATGTAAGTCAATGGGGACTGATCCGTTTTCTCTGACACAATAGAAAACAGATCCGTCCCCTAATGACTTTTAATGGTGTTCATAACAGATCCGTCATGGCTATAGAAGACCTAATACAACCGGATCCGGTCATCACGGATGAATGCGCTTGTAATATTGTAACAGAATCGTTTTTTGCAAATCGTATCTAACTGCAGGCAATGTTTTACTATAGAAAATCTGCAATCCAGCAGCCTGTACTTATGACCATAGCAGGCAGTTAGATACGATTAGTACAGTGAGCGGGGCCCGGTGCAATAGAATACAGTGACTGCACTGGGCCCAGCTGCCATTACAAAACTACTGTAGATGTCAGCCCCCACCCCCTTTATTGGGGGTCATTCACAGGGACACTGTTATGGGGGGATCTGTGGATGACACATAACATAAGATGCTATTTATCTGTTATCCACAGATCCCCCCCCTTCCCTATAGCAGTGTCATGCCATCCACAGACGCCCCCATGACGGTGCCATCCACAGACGCCCCCATGACGGTGCCATCCACAGACGCCCCCATGACGGTGCCATCCACAGACGCCCCCATGACGGTGCCATCCACAAGCTACCATTAGTTCAAAGCCCACCAAAAGCACACTTTTTGGTTCAAATTATTTTTTTTCTTATTTTCCTCCTCAAAAACCTAGGTGCGTCTTATGGGCCGGTGCGTCTTATAGGAAATATAAATACAGTAACTTCCAGCATCCATGTCAAGCATATCCATAGGCCACCGTTCACCCCACAGAGGTTGAAAGAGTGTAATATTGGCCCGTGTCAGGCCAGTGTACATTTGTTGTGCTCTGTGGGATAGTGCATGGTGGACGGATGTATCGGAGGTATACGCTGGAAGAGATCCTCCCGACATATACCTCCGACAGGTGCTGCACAATGCAGTATGAAAGGACCCTTAGGGTATCTGCAGACGGGTGCAAGTGAATGTGCAGAACATCCCCACAAATTTCTTTCAGCATTTGTGCACCCAAAGCGCACCAAAAACTGCAATTTTTTACGTGTTTGTGGTGCAGATTTGATGCAGTTTTGCAGTGGATCTCACCCTTCATCTGAAAAGGGTGAAATCCACAGCTAAACCCTAATTCGGAAATCCACACAGCAGGAGAAAAATCTGCAAAGTGTACATTGTCCATTTTCATACGCTTTGCTGGTACCGTATTGTGCTGCGGTTTTTCCACATGGGAATTTGCACGGAAACAACGTGTGTAATCCGCAGTGTGGCAGGATACTGTGCGACCGGTCTGTCTTCCGTTCTGGCAGCATTCCGTTTAGTGACCAGACACAAAACCACTGCAAGCTGCGGTTTAGTGTCCGGTCTTAAAAACGTAAAAAAACAAATCTGTCACCGAAAACAATGTAAGTCAATGGTGACGGATCCGTTTTTTTTAGGAGCGTAAAAAAACAGGATCCATCACCTATTGACTTTTAATGTATTTAGTGACTGCTCCGTTTTTTTTGTTTCCGTTTTGATTTCACACAACCGCATCGTAACGGAGAGGATGCATACTGATGTACAAAATCAAAACCAATCTGTTTAATTCCGGTATTGAGATCCGAAATTACCAACGCAAGTGTGTAAGTAGCCTAAGCCAGTTTTCCTGAACACCAGTTTGATAAATCGCCCCTAATGTGCCGGGGAACTGACGTCCAGCTAGGAGGAAGAGGCGCTCACATGGCTGTGAGTCTATAGCCATACACAGGAGCTGTATATGAAAAGGGTCGTATATTTGGAGACTGTTTCCAAAGTTGCTTCATTTTGTATTTGAGATTCCTTGTGACCTCACCTGCAGCCTCTGAAGGTATATACTCCCCAGTAATGGTTACCAGTGCCATCCTGTGGTCTGTGTATTCATAACTACCACCAGAGCAGATACTGTGGGGTACGCAGGGGTATAGAGAGCCTTTTCAATGAGCGGGGGGGCCTCAGTCCTTCTGCTGATCCTGTCGGCCACATGGGTAATGCACTGATCAAACAACCTGTGTGTTTCTAAGTGGTCAGGAAATGGAAGGGCAAATGTAGTCTGCTAGCCCGAGGCAGCAGGCTGGGCCACGAGAGGTTAAACTGATTGATTGAGCGCTGTTGCTTTAACAGGAAGCTGATTTTCCCTGGGGAGCAGCAATGAACCGTAGGTCTGGGGTAGAGAGGTCAGACGTACAACAATCAAGGCTAAACAGCCAGTATCATGTCCCCGGCTCCTTCGGGGCTCTATTTCATGCCGGTGAGTTCTGCGGCCTCTAACAGGTCGTAGGGATCCGCTGCGCAGTGTGAACGTAAACAGGAGCGCCTGTAATTATTGTCGGTAATATTACCAAATCTAGTGTCTCCCAATGAGAGCTCTGCTTACATACTAAAGGGGGGCGTCCACTTCTAGTGTTTGGTGTATACAGCTCCAGTGCAGAGGGATGTCGCCGTTGCTTACCGACTGCATACGGACCCTGTGGGGAGATTTCTTACTCAATCTGTACATTCTTTGCATAACATTTATTGAGTGCTTTACAAACTTATTTTTATTTTTTTGACTCCTGCCTTAGAGGAAAGGTGGGCGTGACCTGGCAGGAAGGGACTTGGCGTAAAAGGACCTGTCACCTCTCCTGGCATGTCCAATGTAATTACAATTCTGAAGCATCTTTTCCTGTAACTGTATGTTGTGGCTTTCCTCTATTGCTCCTACTAGAAGTTGATGAATGAATTGCTAGCAGTCTGCAACCATAAAGCTTTTACCAGTTTGGGGGGGGGGGGGGTCGTCCCTGCGTACTCTGACACTGGCAGCGCTGATTGGATAATGTCAGACTGTACAGGGACCCACGCCCAGATGGATCTTTATTATTGCAGACTGCTGGCAATTCAGTCATACATTTCTAGTAGGAATAATAGAGGAATGGCACAACATGCAGTTGCTCTAGCATTGTTATTACAAGGGGGATGCAAGTAGTTACTAAAACAGACATGTCAGGAAAGGGGACCGGTCTTCTTTAAAGGGAGTCTGTCACCTACTCTGAGCGTTTTAGACCACTCAGATCGGCGGTGGGGGGGGCTTCAGGATGCCCCCCGATAACGTTGATAACATACATTTAACCCCTCGGATGCCATGGTAAAATGTGACCACGGCATTTGGGAGGTCGAAAACCAGGAGTGCACGCTCCCAGACATGCACCAGCTCCCCCTAGCGAGGATCGGGGAGCCGAATGTAGTGTGTGGCAGCCTCTGTACTCCTGAGTGATACGAGGCTGCTGCACATTAGTTCCTATGGAGAGCCTGCCTCACACACAGCAATGCTAATGTATTGGTGTCTATGAGAGAAGCAATTTAATGGTTGCTCGTTAGAAACAAAAAAAAAAATAAAAAAAAATAAAATAAAAAAAAGTTTTTCAAAATATAACAAAAATAACAATTCAAATACCCCCCCCCCCCCTTCTACAAAATAAAAATACATAAACAATTAAAAAAATAAACATCATGGGCATTGCCGAGAACAAGAACGCCGATTCACCGTTTTTTGGTGACTTCATCAACCCACAAAAAGTGATCAAATAGTCATACACACCCCACGTTTCCAACTACGTTGAATGCAACCGTAAATGGTGCCATTAGAAAGCACAACTTGTCTGGCAAAAAAACAAGTTATGGCTTTGGGATGGAATTGAGTAAAAAACAAAAATGGAATAAAAAAAGAAAATCACTTGGTCCTGAAAGGGTTAAGCAACTAATAGATGATATTACGTTAGAGTAGACTTGTCACCCAGTATCAACCACTGCAATATCGGGCTCATCTCTAGAGTCTCTAGACTGTAGTGTAATTATTAGGCAGGATAAGTGATTCTGCCCGACCCTGTGCGTAGCCGTAGTCTGACCCTGCAGACATGGGGCTTCTCCTGCAGACATGGGGCTTCTCCTGCAGACATGGGGCTTCTCCTGCAGACATGGGGCTTCTCCTGCAGACATGGGGCCTCTCCTGCAGACATGGGGCCTCTCCTGCAGACATGGGGCCTCTCCTGCAGACATGGGGCCTCTCCTGCAGACATGGGGCTTCTCCTGCAGACATGGGGCTTCTCCTGCAGACATGGGGCTTCTCCTGCAGACATGGGGCTTCTCCTGCAGACATGGGGCTTCTCCTGCAGACATGGGGCTTCTCCTGCAGACATGGGGCTTCTCCTGCAGACATGGGGCTTCTCCTGCAGACATGGGGCTCTCCTGCTTTCTGCTCACCTACAACTTTTATTTCTTTGCACAGTGTCAGCGCCAAGATTAAAGCAATTGAGGCAAAGCTGAAGATGATGGCAGAGAATCCAGACCATGACCTCCCCAGCCAGCCTCCCTATTCCTATTTTAAGGCTTCTGAGAAGAAAAGGAGTACGCCGTATTCCAGAAGTTCATGGAAAACTAAGAGATGACGTCACCGTTCCTCAAGACTCCTGAGGCTCCACAGACTCTTCGCACAACCCCACAATGTGTAGACCCCGTAATACCGTTAATTATAATAACACAGACCTCATCAAACCTTTTCCTTGCAGACTTGAATTTTCAGGAACGGAGAGCAGATTTTGGCCGGTTGGTGACTTTTGCATTCTGTGTGTGTGCGGTTCTTTTATATGCAGGTATTTCTCGTGTGTGCTTTTATTTTACTAATAAGGTAGAAGGCATATACCACATGTACTCCCTGTATGGCAGCGGTGGCGCAGAGTGCTGTCAAAAAGATCTGCTGGACCCTATGAGACAATGGGATTGGCCGAAAATCTGATCCGACTTTGACCTGTCGTGGCTTCGTTGTGCACAGAAGCCATGAGGCTCATGTGTGTTTTATGGGTGGACCTCCGGGAGGATTCCTTGAAAATCTTCAAATGGCTGGAAACTGGGACAACCTACCTTTCCTGTGAAAACCCGGACCACTAATCCTGAGATAAGCTTCTTTCTATGCAAGTAAGGTTTTTGGTGCACTGTGGGCGGGGCCTGTCTACCAGCTCTAAAACATGAGGCAGAGGCCTGGGTGACATCACTGTTGGAGCGGTGGTGCACCAAACAGAGTGGCCTGCCCGTAGTGCACTGAAGACCTTTTCTGCATTTCTTTTAGCAGACCGGATTGTCGCGAGAGGTTGGGTTATGTATCGGGGGACCTACCCTACATTGCTGCATGCGTACGTTGAAACCAATTTTGGAGGCCCCCTTAATGCATTATTCTCATACATATCTGTCTGCCAGCCAGAAACATATGGGACTGTTGGATGTAAGGGAGTTGAGTGTGACACATCTAGATTACTGCAAAGGAAATCTTCACAGTCATTATGAATAGGTCCTTTTTTTACGTTTCTATTTTTAAAGGGGCTGTTCATACCCACCAACATGGCTGGACCTGTGGAGGGAACCATACCTACCTGCTAACTGACGCCGGGTTCCGACTCCTTCACTGCCACTCGCCAGTCTCCCCATGTCAAGAACTGGTTAGACTGCCTGCAGCGTTGACGTGTTCGCCATGTGTCATGGCAGTGGGTCACGTGACTCATGGTGGACACGTCACCGCTGCAGACAATCAGCGGCCAAAACTGTATGGTGACACAGGGAGGCCACAGAGCAATGGGAGCAAAGGGGTCAGAAACCCAGAAGCAGGTAAGTATGCCTCCCTCTGCAGGTCTGGCTACGTTAGTGGTGGTGGGGGATGGTTCTGTCTGAAAGGCCCCCGGAGGTGAACAACCCCTTTAAGTTGCCTTCACACGTCTACATGTAACATGTGAATACGCCCTAAAAGAATATCCGTTATTACAGTCAATTGTCGATTCAGGGGCATCTTCCATTTGGCCCACCAATTTGTTAATCTAAAGACGGGGGTCAAAACGTAAGCACTTTTGGCCAATCAGAAGTGCTCACATGACTGCCTGTAGGATTTGTGTCATAAGCAAGAGTCTAGTCAACCAGAAGGGATCACATGAGCCTTCACTGCACTTCTGAAGGAGGCGGAGCATGACACAGAGATTCATAGAACCCCGGAGAGAGTGGAACCCCCATAGCCGCCGCACAGCGGAGCCAGTTTGGATGCGGTGCTCTTGTCTGGGCCTGTCATTGGCTAATCTTGACAACTATTTCACCATTACTGTACATTGCCATTTCTACATATGATTTGCCTTGCACTACAGAACATAGACTGTAAAACTCAAAGTAATTTATTCTTTTTGACCTGATCCGCCAGTTTCTTTGTGTGATTTTTGGATACTACACTCGAATGCGGTGGATTGGACTGTTTTGCACTACGTTAAATAAAGATCTTTCATCAAAGGGGAACGTTTGATGTATTATTGGACGCGCGCAAAGTCCAAACTGTAGGAGAACATCAGGTTGTGTGCGAGCAGAAGTGTTCGCTCGTTTTGCATTTCCAGTTCTGGATTTTTCTGTTATGATTCTACATTTTGTACCTCTGTTATACATCCTAGAAATGCATGAGTGACACTGACAACTGTATGCCACAGCTCTTCTCGTCATACACACTATGACGCTGCTTCAGACGGTAATAACACATCCTATTGAAAGGGGGAATGTGTACGCCCAGTTGTCAATTATTTATATTTTTCCAGGGGGAATAACAGGAGCAGCACTGTGCAGGTTTGTTCTTTCATAGGGAAGTATTTTCTAAAACAGTTGTAGGGGATTTGAGGATGGAAGTCTCGCTATCTGGCCAGCATTTGAGTAACACAAAATATATTATTTGCCATATTTATTGCTGTTTGTAATGTAAAAAAACCTGTAAGGCTGTGTCCACACTTGGCAGTTTTGATTCAAATTGCTCATAAATGGTACCTACGCAGAGGACAAGTACAGAGCCTTGGTTTTCCCCAGTAAAGTAAATTGGGATGTATCCTGGCATTCTCCGAGATACGGGGAAATACCGCATTATGTGAACAGGTGTTAAAACTGGGATTCATTATAACGGAAAACCTGGTTGAGGAAAAAAGACGTTCTCCTTAGGCACCACAGAGGAGCTCCAAGGCAGGCATCCTCAAACTGCGGCCCTCCAGCTGTTGTAAAACTACAACTCCCACAATGCCCTGCTGTAGGCTGTTCGGGCATCCTGGGAGTTGTAGTTTTGCAACAGCTGGAGAGCCGCAGTTTGAGGATGCCTGCTCTAAGGGGTTAATTCTATGAGGGTTAGGAACAGTGCTCTATGAAGTGTACTGTGCATGAGCCCTTATGATGCTCTAAAACTGCCCTATGTGAACACAGCTAATGTTAGACTGGTTACTGCAGTTTTTTAAAGGGGTATTCCAGAATTTTATTATTTTTGGATTATACTCCGGATAGGCCATCGATATCTGATCGGCAGAGGTCTGACGCCGTGCACCCCTGACGATCAGCTGTTCTGTATCAGCTCAAGTCCAGTACAGCGTGGAAGGAGCTGTCTAGTTCTGGCGCCGGGGTGCCCCCGAAACAGCTGATTGGTGGGGGTGTTGGATCCCTAAGAATCAGATATTGATGGCCTATCTTAAGGAATACCACTGTAGCTAATGTGTACTATTATACTTTTAAACTACATCTTTTATATTACTTTGCTGTAGAGTAAGGACATTTTCACCCAAGCCTATTCTGTATTTTCTGGACTGAACACTGCTCCTATAATAATTTGATACTGATTTATAATGCTGTGTGTTCCTGCCCGACCACATTATGTGCGTACAATAAAGTACCGTCAAAGTGGGGCCGGAACACACAGCATTATAAATCATTATCATGCCGTGAGCTCGTGTCACGGGAAGCTTATTTCACGGATTGAATACGCGCTTGTGAATTTGGCCTAAGTAATATGGTTGGTGATTAGTTTTTGCCATTCTTCATATGCTTCTCTAATAAGTGACATCATTGCTATAGCACTGAGGTGTCGGATCTAGAAAAAAGTTCTGGTTATCAGAAGTCTGTCTATTTCAGTAAGATGTCACCAGCGATGGTTGTATTGTGGTTCGATTCCGTTTGCAAATATACAAAATAAATATTTTTTTCCTTTTTGTATTTTCTGGAGTTTCTTTTATGTTTGAGACTTGCTGCTGTCTTCTGGATGGTTCTTCTTGCTCGTCTTCTGGATGGTTCTTCTTGCTCTACAGAAATCCACCTCATGAGACTAGAAGTTATATTTGTTAGCTTGTGTATGCTTACCCAAAATATCAAAAGGAACAGGCAGTCTGGGTGAGTTCTAGGCAAACACATTGGGGGTAATTGATGATGATCCCTTACACCAGAAACTGGGGTGAAAAATAAGTCACTCACCTGCATTTTGCGACTTTTTTTTTATGCCGGTGCTCCCAAATTTAGCCGCACATGGCATTTCTATGCCGCCATTTTCAATAGGGGCAGTGATGGGGCGTGGTGTAGGCAGGTCCATCAGCCCCGTCACATTCACCGTCGTTTATGCCAGTTTCCTGGCGTAAACGACAATTGAAATCTACTCCAGCCAGAGGTGCACAGACTGGCAGTGAGGGCGGCTAATTTATGACGTGGCGCATTGAAAATTAGAATGAGGCTGAAGATATCAAAGACCCCAAATGTATAGTGCTATCAATAATGGTTATGGGCACTTAGGGGGTCATTTACTAACAAGAAATACGTCTATATTAGGCGTATTTCTAGCGCAGATTGTGGCGTAAATCTGTAACTGTTCGTCACTCACGCCAGGTCCAAGAAAGTGGGGAAGGGGGCAGGCAGGCCCATCTCATTCATCATTTTCTACCCCTTTTTTAGGCATAGAAAAAGGGAGCTGGTGTAAATTTAGAAGCACGGTGGATCCGCAGAAGTCATGTAGAGGCCAGCCCCTCTAGATAACTTATCGGCGGACCATCGCTAGCGCAGGGACTTATTAAGACCATGATCTAAAACGCCAGTCTTAATAAATGACCCCCTTTGTAAAGGAAGATCATAGTAGAAATGTTTTGAGAAGCCCTGCTGTGACATTGAGTTCTCAACTGCCAGAACATGGTTGTCTGAGCCTCAGTACTAGTCCAAGTCCAAATGTAGCATGTTGGTTAAATGATCTTACGGTGGCCATACACTTAGCAGTAGCGTGCTACATGGTTCTGGTTTTACAATGAATTGTAGCAGTTTTGCAATGCCACTTCTGCGCACAAGTCCTATACAGGTGACGCACAGAGGCGGGTTAAATAGACCATAGGTCTTAGGCTTTTCCCCAAGCTTGGGCTCCTCATCTTCACCTCACTGCCATGAAGTGTGCATAGTCAACACTACCATTCTGTGCTAGTACTGACAACTAGGTGTTACTAACTCCATTGTCAAAGGGCCATATCCCTACATACGGACAAGTCCAGTCATCACAGTATCAGTGACGGTGACAAAGGGAATTGTTACACCCAGTTGTCAATAAGGCTTTGGCTACATGAAGACTTTGTATACTTTTTATAAATCCATTGACTAACAGGCGATATCTTCTCTGATTGTAGATGATCTTTTTCCCTATATTTCTCCATCTGACCCAGACCAACATGATAACAATTGCAGTTAACCGCCAATACATCTTTGGGCCACTCACAGCTTCTATAACAACACAAATACCGACCAAAGGGGTTATCCTATGATTATTGTAAAAAAAAAAAATAGGAAAATGGGGCATCATATCGTTCATGACATTCTCTGTCTAACAAAACTAGAACCAACCCTGCACCTCACATGGATCCAGAGATCTCCCCATTCATTGCTCCAATTGTTCTGCCAGATTTATATCAAGCTGGCTGTTAAAGGGAGTGTCCTTGCAGCTCATGAGGCAGTTGAAGGATGAAACTGAGCATGTGCGGCCACCTCAGTGAGCAGGTCAAAGAAATAAAAAATAAAACAGCAGGTGGCGCAGTGGCTATACAAAATTTTTAATTGCATGCAATTGCCAAAGTATTCAGACCAAGGTGCTGGTTGGAAAACTGTACAATATTTTTCTTGGGACAACTCCTTTAAATATTGCACAGAAATAACACATCTGAAAGAAATAAAAGCATATATGAACACTGTGCGTATTACGTGTGGATTTTCCAGTGTGATACAGTACCAGCTAAATAGATATGATTTTCAAAATCTTACGTACTTGATGTGGAAATTGCAAAGGGTGAGATCTTAGGCAATGCCACGACAAATTCCGCAAGTAACACATGCGGATTTTGCTGCGAAAACCATTAAAATCTGCATAAACGACACAAACTGCTTAGGCTTTGTTGGTGCTAGTTAAAATCCAATACAGGGAATAGCGCTCCAATACAAGAAGGACCTGTACAGTAGGAGCCATCAGCAAACTCGCTCTCCAGCTGTGCCTACTCAACAAATGGACGCCTTACATTTTGAGAAGCTCCGTGCGACGGATGTGCTTCTAAATTTATGAAAACTGTTTGAATAATTAATTAGTGTGATGTTTGGGTGACCTTGGTTTTTCTGCAGTTAACAATATACAGACAAAAATAAAGAATTTGTGCTGTGCAATAGGAAGGAATGTTCCCACTGGTGTACCTAATAAAGTGACCACTAGGTATATGTAAGGGTGTCATCACCTAAGGGACATTCAGTTGAGGAATATGTAGTGACCACTATAGGGAAATGGAGTATTACATGCAACCACTCAAATAAATCCATGGATGGACCAGATCCAGGAGGACCGCTGCTTGTCAGCAGTACAATGGTTCAGGAACCACTGTGCCACCTAACCAGTTTGACATTGGGTTATACCCGAGGGTGCTATTCTGGCAATCCTCTGGTTTTCAACCTTTAACCCCTGTACAGGGATCTGGTCTTCGCGGGTGGGGAGTCACCAGGCTGCTACCTCTTGGAATAGTCCCCGTGTACTTGGCAGCTAACACACGGGGAGATTTATCAAACTGGTGGAAATGAAAACTGGCTTAGTTGCCTATAGCAACCAATCAGATTCCACCGTTCATTTTTCAGAGCTCCTTTGGGAAATGAAAGGGGAAATCTGATTGGTTGCTATGGACTACTAAGCCAGTTTCATAAATCACCAGTTTGATAAATCTCTCCCACTGAGTCAAAACCACCAGTGCAAGGCATTGAAGGACACGCAAGATCATAGACAGAACCAGGCAATGACTGACAGGCAGAACACAAGCGAATCCAAGGCAAAACACAGACAGAACAAGACTGCGGACAAGCGGAGACCATGCAAAATCCATGGAACAGGCTTTAGAACACAGTTGAGATGTAGCAGATCCATGAGCAGAAACGGAAGAGACACATAACACTAGGAAACAGTTCAGACATAGCAGGTTGAGATATAGCAGAGAAAATCGTAAAAAGTGTGAGACCACTTGTTCGGCACTGCTGGCATATGGATTAGTAGTCGGGATTAATAGTATTCTTTTTTTGAATTCAAGTTACTTTTTCCGATTTTCTCTGGTAACCTTTTGTCACGAGGGTGTCAAGAGCCACGCCTGACTCCGTTGTACCCGGGGTCAGGAGGTCGCAGCGGTTGGCTGCACGCTCTATGTCAGATAGGGAAGTTTCCTTATTGTAGCTTTCTAGGTTTGCTTTACAAACCCTTTTGGCTCACTCAGGGATCCGTAGCTCCTTCTCTCAGCTGTTCCTTGTCCAGCACTCCCAATCCTCCTTATATTCCCCTCTCACACTTCTCTGGTTGCCAGATATAGAGCTTCCTGCCTGGACATCTATTCTGACCCACTGGAGCTGTGTTGCTGCGTTCTCTGAGTGTTGCCTTAGAACGCTACCCTCCGGATCCCTGTTGGACCTTTGTGGACAATTGTTGCCGTCCACCTGGGTGTTTGTGTTTGTCTGTGTTTGTCTGTCCTCTCCCTGGTGTTTCCCTCTTAGTGCAGTGGTGAGGACTAGCGATCCCACCGGCCTGTTCATTATCTAGGGCTCATTTCAGGGAAAGCCAGGGTTTAGGCACGTGATCGCCGCACGGGTGAGGAACCCGTCTAGGGACGACAGGGCAGGCAGGTACCAGCTGCAAGGTGAGTTAGGGGTCACCACCTTTCCCTCTCCCTTGTGCAGGGCTTTCCCTGTTTTCCTCCCTGTGTGTGTTGCCGGTCATTACATTATATCTGGCCCTTATTTTTGTGTAGGTAAAAAAAAAAAAAAAATTATTTTTTACCTACTTAGAATCCAGTATGGATCCAATTGCTGCTCTGTCCGAACAATTTCATGGCCTGTCTTTGGAGGTGGCAGGATTGAAGGCGTCGGTCCTCCAGCAACAGCAGCAATTACAACAGACCGCAAGCCCAGCGGTTGCTACTGGTAACCAGGTTGTTGCGGAACCCAAGGTCCCTCTCCCTGACAGATTTTTTGGGGGAAGGGACAAGTTTTTGACGTTCCGTGAGGCCTGTAAACTATACTTTAAACTGCGTCCTTACTCCTCTGGTAATGAAGAACAGCGGGTGGGGGTTGTTATTTCCCTGCTGCAGGGGGACCCGCAGTCCTGGGCGTTCTCTTTACCTACTGATTCCCAGGCTCTTCGGTCAGTGGATGAGTTTTTCGGGGCCTTGGGTCTCATATATGACGACCCTGACCGAGTCGCACTGGCTGAATCAAAATTACGGAGACTCCTACAAGGAGAGCGGCCGGTAGAGGAGTATTGCTCTGACTTCCGTAGGTGGGCTACGGATACCCAATGGAACGACCCGGCTCTCAGGAGTCAGTTCTGCTCTGGGTTATCCGAAAGGGTTAAGGATGCGCTTGCATTGTATGAGACCCCCTTTTCCCTTGATGCAGTTATGTCCCTTTCTATCCGTATAGATAGACGCCTTAGGGACAGGTTGAAAAAACCGGAGCCATTGATAACCCCTCCCAAGCAGCAGTCAGTCTGTACGGACATAGACGAGCCTATGCAGCTAGGAGGAACTACTCGTCAGGTCCGTCCTCCTGAGGTTCGCCGTAGGCGTGGGGGTTGTTTTTTTTTGTGGGGAGAGGGGTCATTTCATTAACGTCTGTCCTTCTTTCCTCAGAAACAAAAAAACCGTCGGAAAACTACTAACCCCAGGCTGTGTGGAGGATGTCAGCCGGGGGGTATACGTTTCCGCCATACGTACATCGCAATTTTTGTTGCCAGCGGTTATTGTTTTTAGTGATAAGACAGAGACTGTTTCTTTCTTTCTAGACAGTGGAGCAGGGGTAAATTTGATAGATGCCCATTTTGCCCGCACTATGGGTTTGTCTCTCTGTACGTTACAGAGACCTATTCCCATATTTGCTATAGATTCTGCTCCTCTGTCTCAGAGAAACCTCACCCACATCGTTCATAATTTACACCTTCGGGTAGGGGACCACCATAACGAGATGCTTTCATGTTATGTTCTGGAGGGGCTTCCCACTCCGGTGGTGCTGGGCCTACCCTGGTTGGTAGCGCACAATCCAGTGGTGGATTGGCAGGCCAGGGAGATATTGGAGTGGAGTGAGCCGTGCAGAGAAAATTGCTTAAATAGCAATTGCTTAGTCGCCTCCATAACTACCCTACCTACATTTGTTTCGGACTTTGAGGACGTTTTTTCTGAAAAGGGTTGTCAGAAGTTACCACCTCATCGTCCTTATGATTGCCCGGTTAACCTCATTCCCGGCGCAAAATTACCCAAGACCAGGTTATATAATCTTTCAGGTCCAGAGAGACAAGCCATGAAGGATTATATCTCCGAGAGTTTGGCTAAGGGACACATCAGACCCTCTTCTTCACCCGTGGCTGCAGGGTTTTTCTTTGTTAAAAAGAAAGATGGGGGCCTGCGTCCTTGCCTAGATTTTCGTGAATTAAATCGGATAACCATCCGAGACCCATACCCTCTTCCTCTCATTCCTGACCTGTTTAACCAGATTGCGGGTGCTAGGTGGTTCTCCAAACTCGATCTTAGGGGGGCCTACAATCTGATTCGTATCAAGGAGGGGGATGAGTGGAAGACAGCTTTTAACACCCCTGAGGGGCATTATGAAAATCTAGTTATGCCTTTCGGCCTGACCAATGCTCCTGCCGTCTTTCAACATTTCGTTAATGACATTTTTAGTCATCTAATCGGCAGGTTTGTGGTAATATACCTAGATGATATCTTAATTTATTCGTCTGATCTGAGAACACATGAGGAGCATGTCAGACAAGTACTACAGGTCCTACGGACGAATGAATTATATGCTAAAATTGAAAAATGTGTTTTTGCCGTTCAGGAGATACAATTCCTAGGTTATTATTTATCTGCGTCAGGTTTCCGTATGGATCCTAGGAAGGTCCAGGCAATTTTGGATTGGGATCTTCCTGAGAACCTCAAAGCACTACAACGGTTCTTGGGCTTTGCGAATTTCTATAGGAAATTCATTAAAAATTATTCGGTGATCGTAAAACCCCTTACTGACATGACTAGGAAGGGGACTGATTTTTCTAAATGGTCTGACGCCGCTAAAGTTGCTTTTTCCTCTCTAAAAGAGAGGTTTACCTCAGCACCTGTACTAGTCCAACCTGATGTCTCTCAGCCTTTTATTGTTGAAGTCGATGCATCAGAGGTGGGAGTGGGGGCTGTGCTGTCTCAGGGTCCGTCTCCTGGCAAATGGCGTCCTTGTGCTTTCTTTTCTAAAAAACTATCTGCAGCGGAACAGAACTACGATATTGGCAATAGGGAACTGTTAGCTATTAAACTTGCGTTTGAGGAGTGGCGTCACTTTTTAGAGGGGGCAGTCCACCCCGTCACTGTGTTTACGGACCACAAAAATCTGCTGTACCTCGAATCAGCTAAGCGTCTCACCCCTAGACAGGCTAGGTGGTCGCTATTTTTTACCAGGTTTAACTTTGTGATTACCTATCGTCCTGGGGTAAAGAATACCAAGGCTGATGCACTATCTCGTTGTTTCCCTGGAGGGGGTAATGTGAGTGATCCGGTACCCATTCTACAAAGAGGAGTAGTTGTCTCTGCGGTACACTCTGCCTTGGAGGGGAAGGTGTTAGAGGCCCAGGGGGACGCCCCGGTCTCTTGCCCTTCAGAGAAGTTGTTTGTACCGTTGAACCTACGTCTCGAATTATTAAAGGAACATCATAATTCGGCACTTGCTGGGCACCCGGGTAGTAAAGCAACCTTAGAGCTATTGTCTCGTCGTTTTTGGTGGCCAAGGTTGCGTCAGGATGTATTGGATTTTGTGTCTTCTTGTTCTACCTGTGCGCGCGCAAAAGTTTCACATACACGTCCTGCAGGGTCTCTATTACCACTCGTCATTCCCAATAGACCATGGACACATCTGTCTATGGATTTTATCACTGACTTACCTTTGTCTGCGGGTAAAACAGTGATTTTGGTAGTAGTGGACAGGTTTAGCAAAATGGCACACTTTATTGCGTTACCCGCACTACCTAATGCTAAAACTCTTGCTCAGGTATTCGTCAGTGAGATCGTGAAGCTTCACGGGGTCCCCTCCGATGTTGTTTCGGACCGGGGAACCCAGTTTATTTCAAAATTTTGGAAAGCTTTTTGTTCCCGTTTAGGGGTTCACTTGTCCTTTTCCTCAGCTTTCCATCCTCAGTCGAATGGACAGACTGAGCGTACCAACCAAAACCTGGAGACATATCTAAGATGTTTTGTGTCTGAAAACCAAGAGTTGTGGTCGTCATATTTACCGTTAGCTGAGTTTGCCATAAATAATCGCCGTCAGGAATCCACTGGCAAGTCACCTTTTCTTGGTGCATATGGTTTTCATCCCCAATTCTGTACTTTCAAAGAGGGGGGGTCTTCTGGGGTTCCCGAAGAGGAACGGTTTTCGTCATCTCTTTCATCGGTATGGCAGAAGGTGCAAGCTAACTTGAAAAATATGGGAGGTAAATACAAATGCATGGCTGATAAGAGACGGTCGCCAGGTCCGGACCTAGGAGTGAATGACTATGTGTGGCTGTCTACAAGGAATATCAAGTTGAAGGTTCCCTCTTGGAAACTGGGTCCTAGGTTTATTGGTCCTTACAAGATTGTAGCCATCATCAACCCCGTGGCTTTTCGCCTGGAGTTACCTCAGACTTTTAAAATCCATAATGTCTTTCATAAGTCGTTACTCAAAAAATATGTTCCACCTCTAGAACCGTCACCGCTGCCACCCCCTCCTGTTGTCGTGGATGGTAGTTTGGAATTTCAGATATCCAAAATTGTTAATTCTCGTCGGGTCCGCCGCTCTCTCCAATATCTGGTGCACTGGAGAGGTTACGGTCCCGAGGAAAGAATGTGGGTTCCTGCGTCTGAGGTAAACGCCGACAGGCTAGTCCGGATTTTTCATGCCTCTCATCCTGAGAGACCTGGTCCTGAGTGTCCGGAGGCCCCTCGTAGAGAGGGGGGTACTGTCACGAGGGTGTCAAGAGCCACGCCTGACTCCGTTGTACCCGGGGTCAGGAGGTCGCAGCGGTTGGCTGCACGCTCTATGTCAGATAGGGAAGTTTCCTTATTGTAGCTTTCTGGGTTTGCTTTACAAACCCTTTTGGCTCACTCAGGGATCCGTAGCTCCTTCTCTCAGCTGTTCCTTGTCCAGCACTCCCAATCCTCCTTATATTCCCCTCTCACACTTCTCTGGTTGCCAGATATAGAGCTTCCTGCCTGGACATCTATTCTGACCCACTGGAGCTGTGTTGCTGCGTTCTCTGAGTGTTGCCTTAGAACGCTACCCTCCGGATCCCTGTTGGACCTTTGTGGACAATTGTTGCCGTCCACCTGGGTGTTTGTGTTTGTCTGTGTTTGTCTGTCCTCTCCCTGGTGTTTCCCTCTTAGTGCAGTGGTGAGGACTAGCGATCCCACCGGCCCGTTCATTATCTAGGGCTCATTTCAGGGAAAGCCAGGGTTTAGGCACGTGATCGCCGCACGGGTGAGGAACCCGTCTAGGGACGACAGGGCAGGCAGGTACCAGCTGCAAGGTGAGTTAGGGGTCACCACCTTTCCCTCTCCCTTGTGCAGGGCTTTCCCTGTTTTCCTCCCTGTGTGTGTTGCCGGTCATTACACCTTTCTCCTGGAACTCTTGGAATTGAGACAGGAAGAGACCCAGGCAGCAGCATGGCATTCCCTGATGCTGGTGGGGATAGATACCAGCTAAGGCCTCATACACATGACCGTTGTTTGGGGCCGCATCCGAGCCGCCGTTTTGGCGGCTCGGATGCGGACCCATTCACTTCAATGGGGCCGCAAAAGATGTTCCGCGGCCCCGCTTAAAAAATATAACATGTCCTATTCTTGTCCGCGCTTTGCGGACAAAAATAGGCATTTCTATTGCCGGCGCCCGTTCCATTCAAATTGCGGAAGGCAACATGGGCGGCTTCCTTTTTTTTTACGGATCCGCGGTTTGCGGACCGCAAAAAACGGCATGGTCGTGTGCATGAGGCCTTAGGCATATACAGCTGTTGTGACTCCTCACAACAGTATCCGGTAAGCGCAATACGCACCATAGAACTGTATTATTCATAAGGTGGTACCGCACATGAGGCGCTGTGTTGTTTGTCTTTCTCTTGTTTAAGGTTGAGATATAGAAACTAGCAAAGCAGATCAGATGAGAATCAGAACTTGGAAATTCTGTGGCAAACAGAACTAGGAGTAGGACAGTATACAGACCACGCATGGAACAGACTCAAGAGCATAGCAAACAGAACTTGAATAGAATTCAGGAAAAATCCATGGAACAGACTCATGAACATGGCCACTGGAACTAGGATGGAATTCAGGCCACAAGCAGGCCAACGAACAGATCAGGAACAGGCCAGGCGGGCAGACAAATGCATCAGAAGCTCCTTAACAGAATCCAGACACAGCTTGCAAAGATCCAACAAAATCACTGTTGCACAGCCAAGGATGGGACACAACCTCAGGAAATTCATAGCAAGGTAACAACAAATACATAGCAGACTTAACAAACTCATTAGTCAAACAGAGGCACAAACATGACCAAGGAACATTAACTCACGCAATACTGAACTGGGTAGAAATACAAGCACACTGGCACCAGTTCACACCTACAAGTAACCTAGGCCAGCATGCACTGAAGAGCGGCAACATTAACCGCCATAGAAACAATGGCCCAAATTCATCCCACAAGAGGCCGACGCCTGAGCTCACAGTACAATGGCACCAGGGGCATAACGATCGCCGTCGCAGAGGGTGTGACAGGACCCGGCGGGGGAAGGGGGCCCGCTTCGCTCACATGTAACGCGGCCCAGCATTTTCACTGTACTTAATGCCGGGCCCTGTCAGAGCGCTCATCTCACCTGCATGATATGCACTTCTCCAGTCTGTAGGCCTCCAGCATCAGGCCCCGGCGCTGCCACACTAAATCTAGTCACACATTAAGCAGTGGGGGACACTACTGGGGACATTACTGGGGACATTACTGGGCAGTGAGGGACACTACCAGGGGCTGTGGGAGGCACTAATGGGGGCAGTGGGCAACACTACTAGGGGCTGTGGGGTGCACTACTGGGGCCATTACTGGAGGCAGTGGGAGACACTGCTAGGGGCTGTGCTGCGCACAAGTGGGGGGCACTACTGGGGGCTGTGGGGGACACTACTGGGGCCATTACTGGAGGCAGTGGGAGACAGTGCTAGGGGCTGTGCTGGGCACTAGTGGGGTGCACTACTGGGGCCATTACTGGAGGCAGTGGGAGACACTGCTAGGGGCTGTGCTGGGCACTAGTGGGGTGCACTACTGGGGGCTGTGGGGGACACTACTGGGGCCATTACTGGAGGCAGTGGGAGACACTGCTAGGGGCTGTGCAGGGCACTAGTGGGGTACACTACTGGGGGCTGTGGGGGACACTACAAGGGGCTGTGGGGGGCACTACTGGGGCAGTGGGGGAAACTACTGGGGACATTATTGGGGGCAGTGGTGAACACTACTAGGGGCTGTGGGGGGCACTACTGGGGACGTTACTTAGGGCAGTGGGGGACACTACTAGGGGGCAGTGAGAGACATTACTGGGGGCATTACTGGGCGATCAGGGCCTAGAGGGTGCGACCCGGCATGGCGTGGGGGAGGGGCCCTGATCTAAAGTTTGCCATGGGGCCAATAGCACTCTAGTTACGCCACTGAATGGCACTAGAGAAATGCTACTGTAAGAGCAGCTCTCCTTTCTGGCTCACGAATGGAGTCTTCCTGATGTCAATATGCCCTAATTATCTCACAGGGTTTCTCATTGGGCCTCCATTGGTTTCTTATGTGAAAAGATTCTACCACACCAGATCAACAAATTTCTGTCCAGGTTTTCAGACCACATCTTTTTTGTTAGTTGTAGTGTTTTTTCTTCCTATAAAGTTTAATACTGAACGCCAGCTTCAAATCTAGGGACAAAATTATGTTCTTAATTTAAACAGAGTTAGCAACTTTTCTTGATCATGATCTGAACCTGATCTTATTTATGAAAAGGGCTTTCATCTGATTCTGGTTCACAGCACAATTAAGTTGTCACATTGAATAAAAAACTAACATCATTTGCGAGACTTCATCATATCAAGTTGCTGAATGTATGTCCTTTATGTTGGAGCCCGCAGGGTCTGTGTGGAATTATCATATTACCAGAGGGGCCCAAATATACTATGCCAGATTACAGACTAGCATGCAATATATTCATTTATAAAACATTGTCCTGTCAGGACTGGATATTACATAATGCATTCTGGAAGAAGACGGGAATGCAATCAGAATAGTTTAGTATATACACATACAGGACATAGTCTAGCTTGTGCTCCCGTCATTTTGCACCACTCATCTCTTGTAATAAATGAAGTAACTATAATAAACAGTGATGTATGGTTGAATTTTTTTATATATTTTTTTATTTTAACTCTTTATGGGTGAACCCAAATTTCTAAATGCTTTTTTGGCTTATGTCAAGACTAAGGCCCCTTTCACAAGTCCATGTCCATGATGATATCTAGCGTAAGATGGTCAGTGGTTCATCTGTGAAGATGTTCATGAAGGATCTGTATTTGGTCCGTATGTCTGTTTTTTGCCCTCTGTCATCCATATTCCATGGCTGAAATCAATTTCCAGAGTATATTGTAGCAGTGATCCAAAGCTCCAAAAGGGAATGGCATCTTTGTTGTATCCATAGTTTTCAGGGGCCCATAGACAGTGTCAGACTGGGGTCCCTTGGGCAGAGGAAATTTTTCTTGAGGTCCAACTCATACATCATCTATACAGTCTAATAAGTTCTGAATCAAAGATATAGGGGGTTTCGTTTTTGACAGATCCTTTGGAAAATGAAAGGTGGAATCTGTTGGTTGCTATGGGCAACAAAGCCAGTTCTACTTTACACCAGTTTGATAAAAGACCCCAATAGACCCTAGTGGCATGTGAATAGCTCCAAATGCTTTTTTTTCTCCTGGACCTTTAGGCTGGGTTCACACCTGAGCGTTTCTCAAACGCGCGTTTTACGCGCGTTTTTGTCGCGCGTTCTTATGCGCGTTTTTTGTAATAGTAAACGCGCGTTTGACGCGCGTTTGTGTCATTGACTGCAGTGTCCTATGGCCACAAACGCGCTTCAAAACGCCCCAAAGAAGCTCAAGTACTTGTTTGAGCGTCGTGCGTTTTACGCTCAGGTGTGAACCCAGGGTTAAGACTCACCATGGCATCAGAGGTTGGGCCAGGCAGAGGATCCTCTGGCACTCTGGTGGGCCAGTCTGACCCTGGCCATAGATTATAATGTATGTGAGGGATTCATCATCACTGACAAAAATAAGGCATGCTTCCATGGTGTCACTACGGACCCATAGTCTGTGGAAAACCACTGATGTGTACACGTTAAAGTCAATGGATATGTGAGCGGTCCATGGAGACCACCGATAGCACAGGTCCGTGATTTACAGTCGTTGGGTCACTGTGAGAATCTTTAAAGTAAAGGGACCGTCACACATGGCTGAAAATTCCACACTGAAATCCACATTGGCATTTTTAGCTTGCTGGGAATTTTGGTGCCTTTTTAGTGCTGATTTTATTGCTAATTTTAATGTGAATTTCATTCTAGATTCGGATTTCCCATTGAAAACTTTATGAAATCCACAACACATAGAGAGGAAATTTATCAAAGTAGAGCTGGCTTAGTTGCCCATAGCAACCAATCAGAGCCCACCTTTCATTTTCCAATGGAGCTCAGAAAAATGAAAGGTGGAATCTGATTGGTTGCTATGGGCAACAAAGCTGGTTTTCCTTCATACCAGTTTTGATAGATGCCCTCCATAGACAAATTGAAACTTCATAGGAATAAATGGGGAGTTATTTTATCTGGTAAAGCATTGTGTGAAGGCATCCTAATACATACTTTATTTGTCAGGTTGTAAAAATTGGAAAAAGTATGACCATATTCTATTTTAATGCTAATAATTATGGTATGTACTGTAATTTTGTATATACAGTAATTAGTGCCTTCTGTAATTACATTTACTGCCTTTCTTCTGATTAGATCTTTGGAGAATATATTGTACAATATTGATTTGAGCAGGATCATTACCAACAAGTAAAAGGTTAAAGGGGTTCTCCGGACTACAGATATTGATGACCTATCCTCAGGACAGGTCACAAATATATGGTTGGGGGTATGACACCCAGAGCCCCCACCAATCAGCTGTTTCAGGCAGCTACTGCGCCGGAGAGTATACAGGATCTGTACGCTGCATATTTTATGGAGCTGGCCTACTGCAGCTCATTTCCCATTCACTTGAATGGCAGCTAAGCTGCAGTACCTCAGCATGACCACCACACAGTGTACAGCGCTGTCTACCTCCAGCAACTTACACTGAACACCTCCCCCCATCCCCCCATTCTGCGGCAGCCCGAAACAGCTGATCAGTGGGGCATACCCCCACTTATATGATATTGATTACCTATCCTGAGGGTACGTCTTCAATATCTGCAGTCTGGAGAACCTCTTTTTAAATGGACAGAAATTTTAGCAAAAAATAAAAAAGAATGTGGAAAAAAGAAAGGGAGGGAGGATTCTGCTTGTCCATTCTGCATGTAATGACCAGAACTAACTCACACGGGCGAGTTTTCCGCGCGGGTGAGATGCGTGAGGTGAACGCATTGCACCCGCACTGAATCCGGACCCATTCATTTTTTTGGGGCTGTGCACATGAGCGGTGATATTCATGCATCATTTGTGCGTTGCGTGAAAATCGCAGCATGCTATATTTTGTGCGTTTTTCACGCAACACAGGCCCCATAGAAGTGAATGGGGCTGCGTGAAAATTGCAAGCATCCGCAAGCAAGTGCAGATGCGGTGCCGATTTTCACATGTGGTTGCTAGGAGATGATTCGGGATGGGGACCCGATCATTATTATTTTCCCTTATAACATGGTTATAAGGGAAAATAATAGCATTCTTAATACAGAATGCTTAGTAAAATAGGGCTGGAGGGGTTAAAAATAAATAATTTTTTTTTTAACTCACCTCATCCACTTGTTCGCGCAGCCTGGCTTCTCTTCTTTCTTAGTTTTTGCTGTATTGCTGTGTAGGAGGAAAAGGACCTGTGGTGACGTCACTGCGCTCATCACATGGTCCGTCACATGATCCATCAGCATGGTGATGGATTATGTGATGGACCATGTGATGTGCACAATTGTAAAAAATATGATGTTACAGCAGCATCTCCAACGATCTCCTTTATTGTAGTATTTCAAAGCATATGTGCAAACAGATAATGCAACGATTCGGCTGTCCTCAGTCTTTGTCAAGTATGCTTGAAAAAGACTGAGGACAGCCGAAACATTGCCTTATCTGTTTGCACATATGCTTTGAAATACTACAATAAAGGAGATCGTTGGAGATGCTGCTGTAACATCATTTTTTACAATTGTTGTGTCCACGTGGAATCCGTGGTATTGGATACAGCTGCTGCATTCCACATACAAGCTCTAGGATACCGTCTTGTGCTGCTTCTATTCACCTTGATTCATGTGATGAGTACAGTGATGTCATCAAAGGTCCTTTACCCAGGTCCTGAAGAAAGAAGAGAAGCCGGGCTGCGCGAACAAGTGGATTAAGGTGAGTTAAATGATTTATTATTTTTTTAACCCCTCCAGCCCTATTGTACTATGCATTCTGTATTAAGAATGCTACAATCTACAATAACCCAATAATACAATCTACAATAACCCAAACGGTTTGGGTACCAAACATGTAGATTTTTCTCACGCGCGTGCAAAACACATTAAAATGTTTTGTACTCGTGCGGAAAAATTGAGCATTTTCCTGCGACGCACCCGCATCCTATCCGGCCCAAATCCATGACGCCCGTGTGAAAGAGCCCTAAGGAGATGGTTGTGGACTTCTGCAAGCACAGACATCCTCCTACACCAGTGGACATCCAGGGTATGGACATTGAGATATTGAACACTTATAAGTACCTGGGTGTACTCCTCAATAATAAGATGGACTGGGCAGATAACATGGACACACTATTCAGAAAGGGCCACGGCAGGCTGTACCTGCTTAGGAGGCTGAGAGCTTTTGGAGTGCAGAGGGCACTTTTCTTACAGCCTTTTTCAACTCTGTGATCGCATTAGCCATCTTCTTCGGAGTGGCCTGCTGGGGTAGCAGCATCTCAACCAGGGAGAGGAAGAGAAATGACAAACTAACTAGAAAGGCTAGCTCCGTCCTGGGGAGCTCCCTAGAACCAGTGCCGGTGGAAGGTGAGAGAAGGATACTATCCAAACTGATCTCCATGCAGGAGAATAACTGTCATCCCATCTATGAAATGGAAATAGCATTGGGCAGTTCCATCAGTGACCGACAGCTTCAGTGTGAGAAGAAGCGCTATCGGAGGTCATTCCTCCCTGCTGCTGTTAGGCTGTACAACCAACCCCAACCCAAGCCTACAGGTTCCTGTGGATATCATTTCATCCAGAGACTGAATTCTATGAGCTGTGATACCTATATCCCTTGTGTTTTACATCTGTAATCTACTGTCACTGTAATACCGTTATCTTTGAGTTTTTGCACTCTCTGTGCCACTGTAACACTGTAAATTACCCCACGGTGAGATTATCTTATCTTATCTTTAGGCCTCACCTCACAGCTGGGATCAATAAAGTACATAGAGGGGTCACATTATGATGCCAAGTTTTGCCACCACAGACAGAAAGGCATGGTGATTATTTCCACCTTCATCCCCATTTGTATGACCCTTAAGCCAATTATAATGTAGTTACTGTAATGAAGAGAGTCCTCCAAAGGTTGTCACCAATCAGTAGTAAAAGGCATGAGAGCAACCAGGGCCTCCAAGTGTCCTATAGCAGATACATGGCGTGTACACCCTTGTCTAGTACTTTACCAGTGCCTGGTTATCTCAGGATTAATGTTAAAAATGAAAATCAGACATCATATAGTACATGACAATCTCGTTCTAATAAAGCTAGAACCAGCCTTGTACCTCACATGGATCCATAGATCTCCTCATTCTTTGCACCAGTTGCTCTGCAAGATTCTTTTCAAGCTAGCAGTTCAGGTGCTGCAGCTCTCTATCACAGCTCAGGGGGTTTGTCCTTTCTGCAGCAGCTCTCTATCACAGCTCAGGGGGTTTGTCCTTTCTGCAGCAGCTCTCTATCACAGCTCAGGGGGTTTGTCCTTTCTGCAGCAGCTCTCTATCACAGCTCAGGAGGTTTGTCCTTTCTGCAGCAGCTCTCTATCACAGCTCAGGGGGTTTGTCCTTTCTGCAGCAGCTCTCTATCACCGCTCAGGGGGTTTGTCCTTTCTGCAGCACCTCTCTATCACAGCTCAGGGGGTTTGTCCTTTCTGCAGCAGCTCTCTATCACAGCTCAGGGGGGTTTGTCCTTTCTGCAGCAGCTCTCTATCACAGCTCAGGGGGTTTGTCCTTTCTGCAGCAGCTCTCTATCACAGCTCAGGGGGTTTGTCCTTTCTGCAGCAGCTCTCTATCACAGCTCAGGGGGTTTGTCCTTCCTGCAGCAGCTCTCTATCATAGCTCAGGGGGTTTGTCCTTTCTGCAGCAGCTCTCTATCACAGCTCAGGGGGTTTGTCCTTTCTGCAGCAGATCTCTATCACAGCTCAGGGGGTTTGTCCTTTCTGCAGCAGCTCTCTATCACAGCTCAGGGGGTTTGTCCTTTCTGCAGCAGCTCTCTATCACAGCTCAGGGGGTTTGTCCTTTCTGCAGCAGCTCTCTATCACAGCTCAGGGGGTTTGTCCTTTATGCAGCAGCTCTCTATCACAGCTCAGGGGGTTTGTACTTTCTGAAGCAGCTCTCTATCACAGTTCAGGAGGTTTGTCCTTTCTGCAGCAGCTCTCTATCACAGCTCAGGGGGTTTGTCCTTTCTGCAGCAGCTCTCTATCACAGCTCAGGGGGTTTGTCCTTTCTGCAGCAGCTCTCTATCACAGCTCAGGGGGTTTGTCCTTTCTGCAGCAGCTCTCTATCACAGCTCAGGGGGTTTGTCCTTTCTGCAGCAGCTCTCTATCACAGCTCAGGGGGTTTGTCCTTCTGCAGCAGCTCTCTATCACAGCTCAGGGGGTTTGTCCTTCTGCAGCAGCTCTCTATCACAGCTCAGGGGGTTTGTCCTTTCTATCACAGCTCAGAGGGTTTGTCCTTTCTGCAGCAGCTCTCTATCACAGCTCAGGGGGTTTGTCCTTTCTGCAGCAGCTCTCTATCACAGCTCAGGGGGTTTGTCCTTTCTGCAGCAGCTGTCTATCACAGCTCAGGGGGTTTGTCCTTTCTGCAGCATCTCTATATCACAGCTCAGGGGGTTTGTCCTTTCTGCAGCAGCTCTCTATCACAGCTCAGGGGGTTTGTCCTTTCTGCAGCAGCTCTCTATCACAGCTCAGGGGGTTTGTCCTTTCTGCAGCAGCTCTCTATCACAGCTCAGGGGGTTTGTCCTTTCTGCAGCAGCTGTCTATCACAGCTCAGGGGGTTTGTCCTTTCTGCAGCATCTCTATATCACAGCTCAGGGGGTTTGTCCTTTCTGCAGCAGCTCTCTATCACAGCTCAGGGGGTTTGTCCTTTCTGCAGCAGATCTCTATCACAGCTCAGGGGGTTTGTCCTTCCTGCAGCAGCTCTCTATCACAGCTCAGGGGGTTTGTCCTTTCTGCAGCATCTCTCTATCACAGCTCAGGGGGTTTGTCCTTTCTGCAGCAGCTCTCTATCACAGCTCAGGGGGTTTGTCCTTTCTGCAGCAGCTCTCTATCACTGCTCAGGGGTTTTTTCCTTTCTGTAGCAGCTCTCTATCACAGCTCAGGGGGTTTGTCCTTTCTGCAGCAGCTCTCTATCACAGCTCAGGGGGTTTGTCCTTTCTGCAGCAGCTCTCTATCACAGCTCAGGGGGTTTGTCCTTCTGCAGCAGCTCTCTATCACAGCTCAGGGGGTTTGTCCTTTCTATCACAGCTCAGAGGGTTTGTCCTTTCTGCAGCAGCTCTCTATCACAGCTCAGGGGGTTTGTCCTTTCTGCAGCAGCTCTCTATCACAGCTCAGGGGGTTTGTCCTTTCTGCAGCAGCTGTCTATCACAGCTCAGGGGGTTTGTCCTTTCTGCAGCATCTCTATATCACAGCTCAGGGGGTTTGTCCTTTCTGCAGCAGCTCTCTATCACAGCTCAGGGGGTTTGTCCTTTCTGCAGCAGCTCTCTATCACAGCTCAGGGGGTTTGTCCTTTCTGCAGCAGATCTCTATCACAGCTCAGGGGGTTTGTCCTTTCTGCAGCAGCTCTCTATAACAGCTCAGGGGGTTTGTCCTTTCTGCAGCAGCTCTCTATCACAGCTCAGGGGGTTTGTCCTTTCTGCAGCAGCTCTCTATCACAGCTCAGGGGGTTTGTCCTTCTGCAGCAGCTCTCTATCACAGCTCAGGGGGTTTGTCCTTTCTATCACAGCTCAGAGGGTTTGTCCTTTCTGCAGCAGCTCTCTATCACAGCTCAGGGGGTTTGTCCTTTCTGCAGCAGCTCTCTATCACAGCTCAGGGGGTTTGTCCTTTCTGCAGCAGCTGTCTATCACAGCTCAGGGGGTTTGTCCTTTCTGCAGCATCTCTATATCACAGCTCAGGGGGTTTGTCCTTTCTGCAGCAGCTCTCTATCACAGCTCAGGGGGTTTGTCCTTTCTGCAGCAGCTCTCTATCACAGCTCAGGGGGTTTGTCCTTTCTGCAGCAGCTCTCTATCATAGCTCAGGGGGTTTGTCCTTTCTGCAGCAGCTCTTTATCACAGCTCAGGGGGTTTGTCCTTTCCGCAGCAGCTTTCCCCCTGGAAGTGCCACAGCTTCTGACAGTAGCGTGCGTTCTCCTAACCCTGGGTTCACACCTGAGCGTTTTACAGCGCGTTCCTACGTGCTGTAAAACGCTCAACAAGGAGAAACCAATGCTTCCCTATGGGAATGGTTCTCACCTGGGCGTTTTACAGCGTGTACGATCGCGCTGTAAAACGCCCGATGCTCAAAAAAGTTCTTGAGCTTCTTTGGGGCGTTTTGTCGCGCGTTCCCGTACATAGACTTTCGGGAACGCGCGACAATGGGCGTTCGCTTGTCTCTGTATGCGCGATTGTAAACGCCGGTACAATCGCGCATACAGAGCGCTCCATCGCGAATGCTCAGGTGTGAACCCAGCGTAAGAGTTGTTTCTGAGGTGCACAGAGAAATAAGGAAAAGAACAAACAGCAGGTAGTGCTACACAGATTGTATTGAATAACTCGGTGTCTATACTATAGTTATAATTACATGAAATTATAAAAGTATTCAGATCTAGGTGGTGGTTTGAAAAATGTAGTATATTTTTCATGGGACAACCCTTTAATATTGCATTCTGTGGTGGTCTAGGGCAGTGAAGGGGTCATTGGTAAATTTATCTTCTTCTTGCAGGTCCTGACTTTTGGGGCCCCGGACTTAGGAGGTATGCCACCCCTAAATCTGAAAGACTAAATTAAATCAAAAAGCCCCTCCACACCTGTAAGCCACACGTCAAATCATACCCTTACCAGAAATCTTTAGCCTTATTTGAGGTCCACAAGAATGAAGCCCTCTAACCCACAATTGCAGCATAGAAGGGGGGAAGAGTCAGACAAGATTCTGCACTATCTTGCCAGGATCTTGTATTGTGGTATTTAAAACTGATTGAAGTCTCATGAGAAAGGATCAAGATTGGACTAAGTTTATTAGTGTATGGTTCCTTTAATGCATCCCATATGGTTTAACCTCTCGTCATCCCAGGGAGACAATAACCCAGGACAAGATTGATATTAAACAAAACATGGATGAAGCATATACATAGTGAGATCTTATTATTGGTGGGAAATGCTCTTTAAATAGTATATACATATTTGTATCAACATTTTTAATTGTTCCAAATCGTGACTAAAAATCTTCTACCGTTTTGTGTATACAGCTCCTATACAGATGTGACTCTATGGTTAAAGACTACAGAAAAAGCATGTGTTCTTTATCATTTTGTTTTATCCAGATGTTTGCTATTTCTAACACAAAAAAATATAAAAATGTAAAAAAAAATTGGATAGTCTAAAAATTAGCAGTGGTAGTTCTAACCAGGACATCGGCAGAAGAGCATTTGGTTATTAAAGGGTCCAAAGGATTTTTCATTTTTGTGTTTTCATTTTTCCTTCCTGCCTTCCCAGAGCCACAGCTTTATTATTTTTCCATTCATATAGCCATATGAGGGCTTGTCTTTTGCAGGACAAGTTGTACTTTCCACTTAATATTAATATTGCATACAATGTAGTGGGGAGCAGGAAAAAAAATCCAAATGTGGTGGGAAAAAATGTAATTCCACCACAGTTTTATTGATTTTGTCTCTATGGCATTCTCTATGCAGTAAAACTTACCAGTTACCTTAATTCTCTGGTATGATTACAACAATATTACATTTATCTAGTTTTTCACATGTTTTAATACTGAAACAATAATTAAAAACTTTTTAAAAATATTTTTTTCTTTTCATTGTCATATTCTGACCCCCATAACTTTTTTATAGTTATCTAAGGAGCTGTGCGGCTAATTTTTTTGATCTGTAGTTTTTACTGATACCATTTTGGAGTGTGTGACTTTTTGATCACATTTTAATCATCCTTTTTGTAAGTAAAGCCATAGGATAAATATTTTGGGCATTTATAAAAGCATTTTGGGACAAGGCGATGCCTATGATTAGAGATGAGCGAAGTTTTGAAAAATTCGATTCAGCAGCTTCGCCGAATTTTGACAAGAAATTTGATTCATCACGAATCGCTTTCCATTGTTCGGAGCAGGAGCAATGATGGGAAGCGGCGAATGTGATGCCCCCCCGTCAGTTAACTCCCCAGATGCCGTGTTTAATGCTGATTACGCCATCTGTGACTCACATTCAGCTGCTCAGGGGTTAATCAAGGGTTAAACAAATAAAAAATTGTACTCACCTCATCCACTTGCTCGCGGAGTGGCCGTCCGCTCCCGTCTTGATTGAAGAAAACCCACCAAAGGACCTGTGGTGAGCATGACGACATCACCACGTGACCACGCTGGGCATGCATGGTGAGGTAAATATAATTTTTTGTACTTTCAGCCACTATTTTAGATTGATTCATTACCACGAAGAGCGAGGAAATTTGGCTTAGTGGCAAATCAAATTTTTCCTTAAATTTGGATTGAAGTCCACTTCAGATACTTTGATTTGCTCAACACCACCTATGATCTTTAGGTTTTTTATAGTTTTTTATTTTATTTTAATTCTGGTGAAAGTGATTTAAATTACTTATTTTTAAAAAAAAAATTAAAAAACTTTTTTTTTTACTTTTTTTTTAGCCCCCCCATAGGAGGCTAAAATATGAGATCTTCAGATCACTTTTAGCTTATACTGTAGTTCAATAGAACTACAATCTAAGATCCATTTGCTGTTATCCTATGGAGCCTCCATAAGAACTACAGCTCTGATATGCTGAGTCTCTGCAGAGAGACCCAACACATCAGAGCAAAGGAATGGCTATCCCGATCGCCGCATGAGGGAGCCATTCCTGACCCAGAAGCACACACTTCTGTCACATTTGACCACAGCATCTCGACGGTTTAATGTCTGTGATCGGCGTTATCGCCGATTGCAGACATTTGGCCTCCAAGCAGCAGAGACCATGTGGCTATGGCCCCTCTTACGCTCTCAAGCGGGAACCATATTTAAAACCCTTTCTTCTGCCATACATGTACGGTGCTAGGCCGCAAGAGGCTAAAAATGATGGCATTGCTGACCTATTGACGTCCAGTGATCCTGACAATGAAGGGGGCACATTCCTATGTTCTTCACTGATTTTCCCTGCACAGCAGTGCCAGGCCACTCACTGTACCCGGAACTGCAGAGTGTGAACTTCAGATCTTCATTTTCAGGATAAGTGGTGGTCCCTTATCGATCATAAAGTGATGGCATATCATTCCACAAGATGAAAAAAATAACCCTTTAAAGGGGTTGTCTCCTGAGATCAGCCTTTTCTTAAAGCTGATCACCGCAGGTCCAGCTTCTTTCACCTTCGGCTGTCAGCTATTATCACGGGCAGAGGCTCTCCAGATTTACATCTCCTCTCCAGCGCCTGCTTCAGGGGACGTGTAGCATTACATGCCTGCCGTTCTACGGATTGGCTGTCCATTTAATCGATGAACACGTCAGGTCCATAAACTCCTCTCTGGCACATAGACTAGATGCTGAGCAGAGGATGCACCTCTTTGGCATCTCTATGACTTAAAGACGTTAGGCCATGATTGATGTAAAAAATGAAAATCAGACATCATATAGTACATGACAATACCTTTCTAACAAAGCTAGAATCAGTCGTGTACCTCAAATGGATCCAGAGATCTCCCCATTCACTGCTCTGTAATTGCTGCTGCCTGGCAGCTCAGTGGGCGTGTCCTTTCTGCTGCATCTCTCTCCCTGTAACTGCCGCAGCTTCTAACAAAACATATGGCTGGTGGAAGTTAAAGATTTAAACTGATCGTGTTTGACTAGCTTAGTGACGGACAAAATTTAGTAATGGACAAAAAATAAGGAACAAACAGCAGGTGGCGCTATACAGATACATTTTATTGAATACCTTGCTGGTTATGCAAAATTTTTAATTATATGCAATTACAAAAGCTATTTAGATCCAGGTGCTGGTTTGAAAAATAAGGATCATGGATAGAGTTTGATGTCGTGATATCACTCTTTAAGGCCTCTTTCACACGACAGTATGTCCATTTCAGTGTTTTGCGGTCCGTTTTTCACGGATCCGTTGTTCCGTTTTTTGCTTCCGTAATGGTTCCGTTTCCGTTCCGTTGTTCCGTTCCGTTTTTCCGTATGGCAAATACAGTATACAGTAATTTCATATAAAAAATTGGGCTGGGCATAACATTTTCAATAGATGGTTCCGCAAAAAACGGAACGGATACGGAAGACATACGGATGCATTTCCGTATGCATTCCGTTTTTTTGCGGACCCATAGACTTTAATGGAGCCACGGAACGTGATTTGCGGCCAAATATAGGACATGTTCTATCTTTCAACGGAACGGAAAAACGGAAATACGGAAACGGAATGCATACGGAACACATTCCGTTTTTTTTGCGGAACCATTGAAATGAATGGTTCCGTATACGGACCGTATACGGACCGCAAAAAACGGCCCGCAAAACGGAAAAAAAAAACGGTCGTGTGAAAGAGGCCTAAAGCAAAGGTTTCATTCTCACACTATGACCACTCATTTGTATCAAATTGATGAGAATATGCCAATGTCAGTGATCGGTGGGGGCCTGTGTGGGGCTTTCAGCGGAGGTATGAGAAAATGGAACAGATGTGCTAAATGACAGGGATGAAGAGTCACACTGGACCCAGATACAAAAACGAGTCTAATACTGAAGGCCCCAAACGTGCCAGCAACCCAACCCTTAGTGCAAGAGGTCTCTGAGGGTCCAGCAGTAGACAACCCCACATGGAGCTAACATTGGAACCAATCACTTGCCACCAGGGTCTATTTCTTATAATTGTAATAAAACATATCTATTATACCTTATTGATGATGATGTGTGAAAGATCCCCCATGACATTAAAAAGGGACATGCCCCAATTCTATATTTGGGAAAGGTGGAGCCTTAAAATCATCTCTTCTGGTGACCTAAAGAGCTGGGGTCTGACAAAGGTTGTACTCAGGTTTGGAGGGAGTCAGCTCCTGACTTGTCTATGTATCATTTTCTATAGCAATCCATGCCCATTCATTGTGCGCCATGACTCCCTCCTGCCCGGTTACCTGTAACAGCTTTGCACCCCTGCTCAGCAATTCCAGGTGTATCCCCACCCCCACTACCTTCCCTTAAATTTATATAGGGAAGATTTTATTTTTCACATTTACTGTACTGTAGAGGGCAGCAGATGATAGTTTGTGACACAGAATTACAATAAAAATACAAAGAGCATAATACAGTGTAATACTATACAGTATAATAATGTCACTTTGTAGAAGGCAAGAACCACTAGAATGATATACACTATGCTTAGCGGTCCACAGTATATATAGTAAGGACATTATATATGCAAACTAGTTTTAGAATAATATATAAAATACTAGCTGCATACATGTTTAATAATGTGCATAATGTGTATATACATTATATAGGGAGATATATAGATAGATAATAGACAGACTGATAGATAAATAGATATATAGATATTAGATAGATAGATAGATAG